>NC_057798.1:517299168-517648370 GCF_018294505.1 Triticum aestivum | reverse complement strand
GGAAAGTCTTTTGTTTCCCGGTGCTCTGCTGGTGGGGTTCGTCGTCGTCCTCGCTTGGCGCGTCGAGCCCCTTGTGTTCGGTGTTGAGTCAGTCGGACTGTTTAAAGACCCAACAATCTCGGTGGGTGTGGTTTGCAGGCCTTCCGGAGGTGCTGTGGATTTGACATATCCGATCCAAGATCTTGTTTAAGTTGGATAGCTCGTCACTGTTGTCCTTAAGAGGCAGTGTTTTGTTGTTCGTCCGCGAGCTTTTGAATCCGGCGTTGACCGCCGTGTTCTTTGGGCTTTTTTCTTTGTTTCGGCGCTGATCCTTTCTACGCCGTGATTTTCTGTTTCCATCTCTGATCTCGGATGTACTCAGGTCGCTGGTGCTGCATCTTGCTAGCCAGCTATCTTCTCCCGCACAAAAGCGGGTCATGAGGCTTGTTAGCGCGGCCATTGTTCTCGGCTTCTCTTGGCCGAGGTGTCTGGCGATCCATTCGTCTCGGACATTATGTTTAAAAGCTGCTAAGGCTTCGGCGTCCGGACACTCGACTATTTGGTTCTTTTTGGTAAGGAACTTGTTCCAGAATTTGCACGCTGACTCTCCGGGCTGTTGAGTTATGTGACTTAAATCGTCTGCATCCGGAGGGCGGACATAAGTCCCTTGAAAATTTGCTCTAAACGCGTCCTCGAGCTCTTCCCAACTTCCAATAGTATTTTCTAGGAGGCTTTTGAGCCAATGCCGAGCTGGCCCTTTGAGCATGAGGGGTAGATATTTTATGGCGTGGAGATGATCTCCTCTAGCCATGTGTATGTGCAGTATGTAATCCTCGATCCAGACTCCGGGGTCTGTTGTGTTGTCGTATGCCTCTATGTTTACGGGTTTGAATCCCGCTGGAAATTCATAATCCAGCACCTCATCGGTGAAACATAGTGGCTGTGGCGCCCCTGTATTTAGGCATGCCGTTATCTTCGAACATGCGGCGTGTTGTGTTGCTTCCTGGGGCCCTCTTTTTTGGCCCGTAAATGGACCTGACCGGGCCATCTGTTTTATGAGGATCATGTGTCATCTTGTGTGCGGCGCCGCTTGTCTCTTTTGGCCTGTCATCTGGTCGTCTATCCGGCCAGGCGGCCTCTTTGCTTGTTGACTGTGGGGGCTCTATGGCCTCCTTGTCGAATTCCAGCAGCAGTTTGCGCTTCGGGTAGCTCTTTGTTTGGTGGCTATTGCCATATTTGTCCCCAGTCTTGAGTACTTTGCTCCACCTCATTCTGAGTATGTCTTCCACTGTTTTTAGCTTCCGTTTTTCCTTTTTCAGACTTCTTGCAGTGGCGACAAGTCTTTTGTGAAGGTTCTTATGCTCCGGTGGTGTGTCCGGCGTGAGATCGTCTGGACTGTTGTTTTTGCCGGGTTTGGATTGATTATCCGATTCGTCCTGTTCGGATGGTTGCTTGGTTGCATGTTCGTCGTCCACTGGTTTGCCCTGCTCTATTGCTGGGTCATTGGGAGTGTTGTTTTTGTCGAGGCGGGACTTAGGGCGGCGTCTGCGTCGCCATTTTGGTTGCTTGTCGGCGGAATTATCCTTTGCCACGTCCCGTTGTTCCTTGTTATCACTTCCTTTTGGGGTGTCCACCATATATACATCATGGGTTGGGGTGGCCTTCCAGTGCTTGGTAAGCGCTGGTTCTTGGTAGTCTCCGGCATCGTCGTCCATACCGTCGATGTCTTCGGAGTTGTAGTCTAGCATGTCGGTTAGATCGTCGATAGTGGCTACAAAGTGGGTGGTGGGTGGGCTTTGAATTTCTTCGTCGTCCGCATCCCAACAATCCCGGCCGCAGTCCGGCCAGGGTTCTCCTGATAACGAGAGATGCTTTAGCGAATTTAGGATGTCGCCAAAGGGTGAGTGCTGAAAGATGTCCGCGGCGGTGGACTCCATGATCGGCGCCCAATCCGATTCGATTGGCAGGGGCGCAGGAGGTTCGGAGTCCGGCATGGAGTCCGGCGCCTCGGAGTCACGAGCTTTATGAGGGACAAGGTCAGTATTCGGCTCCATCGCCGTAGATGTTGCAGCTCCTGAGGCGGTGTCCAGCCACCTTTCCTCGATCTGCGCGGTCTGCTCCGAACTATGGGTCAGAGCGAAATCGTGTGCAGCCTCCAGGGCACTGTCCGGCGGCAGAGCTAAATCATGCCCATCGTGACAGCGCGGCACGCTCGGTTGTGGCTCGGATCCGTCAAAGATCAAGTCTCCGCGGATGTCGGCCATGAAGTTTAGGCTTCCAAACCTGACCTGATGGCCAGGGGCGTAGCTTTCGATCTGCTCCAGATGGCCCAGTGAATTGGCCCGCAGTGCCAAGCCGCCGAACACGAAGATCTGTCCGGGGAGAAAAGTCTCACCCTGGACTGTGTTGTTGTTGATTGAAGAAGCCATCCAGCCTATCGGTGACGACACAGAGGAACTCTCAATGAAAGCACCAATGTCGGTGTCAAAACCGGCGGATCTCGTGTAGGGGGTCCCGAACTGTGCGTCTAGGCGGATGGTAACAGGAGACAAGGGACACGATGTTTTTACCCAGGTTCGGGACCTCTCGATGGAGGTAAAACCCTACTCCTACTTGATTGATATTGATGATATGGGTAGTACAAGAGTGGATCTACCACGAGATCAAGGAGGCTAAACCCTAGAAGCTAGCCTATGGTATGATTGTTGTAATGGTTGTGTGTCCTACGGACTAAGACCCTTCGGTTTATATAGACACCGGAGAGGGCTAGGGTTACACAGAGTCGGTTACAATGGTAGGAGATCTACATATCCGTATCGCCAAGCTTGCCTTCCACGCCAAGGAAAGTCCCATCCGGACACGGGACGAAGTCTTCAATCTTGTATCTTCATAGTCTTGGAGTCCGGCTGACGATGATAGTCCGGCTGTCCGGACACCCCCTAGTCCAGGACTCCCTCAGTTCCCGACCGTGATTGACCTACCCGGATCATCAGGACCTTGACCCGGATCATCCAGACACGCCCGGATCATTCGGCTCCTGGCCCGGATCATCCGGCTTCCTCTGCTGAAACTGCATTTCTGCAGTTCTCCACCACCACCACCTACGTCTACGCACTCCCCCACTTAGACCACCACCACCTTCACCTGCCAAAACCCCACGACACAACCTCTATACCACCATTCGACTTTGAGTTCGAGAATTTGAGTTGTGCTTTCCCGTGTCCTATTGTGTTTTGGCTATTTAGGTATGGTGCGACATCAACATCACCACCGCTCATCTTCATCGACTACTCATCTTCGCTACGGACGGTAACTTCGATGACATCTTTGTCATACCTTGCAATTGCATTGATAACCATCATATCCCATCTTTTGTGTAGCTTACCCATCGAGACTAGCCATTGAGTATTGCCGGCAACGTGACTTGTGCACATTAGTGATCATACATCATACCATACATACCATATCATCTCTTGTGTCACAAAGTTATCATCGCATACACAATTGCTATCTTGGTTCGTGAAGTATTGCATAAGAAAAGAGCTCAAAAGTGAAAGAGCCAACCAAGCTTTTAAGCAAAAGAGAAAGATAAGCAAAGAGCTTATAAGCAAGAACCATAGCATCATACTACATTAAGATTGTCATACCTGATCATCTTGGATCATATCACCGAAATACCATACATATAGCATACTTGGGATAGAGATCGTTGCATTTTTGCCTAGTAGGTTGTGCACAAGCTCCATATCCGCCTATTGTACAATCGTGCTAGCGTCTCTTGAGTATTGTGCAACAAGAGCATTTTCGTGGATTCCACATTTTGGCTCATTTTTGGTTTACACAATCCCATTATTCTATTTGCGTGTGTGTTTCTGTGTTCCACTACTTACTTGGTCTACTTGTTGCATTTGCGAATTTGCGAATCTTTTTCAACATCTTTGAGTCAAACTAACAATTGCAGTCAATTTTGTGCCACCATCCTAACCAAGCTCCACCATAAGCTTTTACTTGTGTAGGTGTGAGAACCGACAAGGATTGGTACCAATAGTGCTATTTCATTGTCCGCATTCGAGTGAACTTGATTCACCGTCAACATCGGTCAAGGTACATTGGTATAAGTTCTTCTCCTTCTACCACTCACATTTTTGCTTGGAATGATGGATAGGCCGAGTACTTCTACCAACCCACTCTTCATCGAGCAAGACGACGACATGTCATCATACGTCACCAAGAGCCACCTCTTTGGTGCACAACGAGCGTTGCATCAAGAGCAACAAGCTATGAACGAGCGCATCGACAACCTCGCCACCGACTTGTGACTTTCCGAGCAACGTACCAAGGACTACTTCGACAACAAGCTCAACGCGCACAAGCAAGAGAATGATGCAAGGATGGACAAGATCCATGCCTTGTTGGCGAACTGGCCTCCTTCAACTTCTTCATACTCAAGACGGAGCCATTCAAGCCGACACTCCGATGACTCCTTCTCCGGCTCAAGTACACCGTCATCAAACACTCTTCGTCATGCCGCGCGTTAAGACCGTCATGCATCTCGCAACCCGCTACATGACAAGCATTCACAAGAGAAAGTCGATGAGCAAGTCCCTCGTCCTCACTCAAACCAAGTCGCTTTTGCTCAAGCTTAAGAATGACAACGTCTTTGTCGCCAAGAGGAAGAACGAGCGCATCAACATCAAGAGGAACAAGACGCCGAGGCTCAAAGTCTTCAAAAACAACAACGTGAAGTGCAAGCTCTTGAGGCGCAACGTGCCCTTCAAGAATCAAGTCGAGCCATCGCCAACCGCAATCGCGAACGGCGCAATCAAGAGGAAGCCCTTCAAGAAGAAATCCAAGAGAGGAACTACCAACCACGTGTGCAACGTCAAGTTCCTCAAGCTCCTCCACACGCTCGTCAAGCTCCACCTCAACCTCAAGTTCAACAAGAGCAAGTTGATCATGGACTTCCTCCACGCCAAGAGCAACATGAGGATGATTACCCTCCATGTCAAGGGTGTCATCATCACCATCGCCAACAACACAATGAAGAGCAACGCTATGGAAAGCTAAAATTCACCATGCCCAAGTTCAATGGAAGCAATGACCCCGAAGAGTACCTTTCATGGGCATTGAAGGTCGACAAAATCTTTCGTTTGCAGAACTATGAGGAAGAGAAGAAGATCGCTATGGCATCACTTGAGTTCCAAGACTATGTGCTCATATGGTGGGAACAAATCCTTGAGCGCCGACAAGCAAGAGGTGAACCTCCAATCACCATGTGGGCTCAAATGAAGGATGTCATGCGAGCATGTTTTGTGCCCACCTACTACAACCGCGGACTCTTCAAGAAACTCCAACTCCTCAAGCAAGGAACACAGAGTGTTGAAGAATACTACAAGGAAATGGAGATAGCCATGATTCAAGCCAATGTCAAGGAAGATGATGAGCAAACAATGGTACGTTTCTTGAATGGACTCAATCATCCCATCAAGAAGATCGCCGATTCCCAACGCTACTCCAACCTCATTGAGCTCATGCATCAAGCGACCAAGGCGGAACGTCAAGTGCAAGATGACTTAAAGTACGCCAACTACTCGTCCAAGACCTATGGCTTCTCCAACAACCAAGCTTCAACAACTCCTCCAACATCTACATCAACCAAGCCTTCTCCAAGCAATGACGACAAGTCAAGTTACAAGAAAACTTCGGCAAGTTCAAGTCATCTTCCTCCTACTTCAAGCAACTTCAAGACGCGTGTTTCATCATCTACTCCGACCGATGAGACCGTCAAGACAAGCTCCTTCAAGTGTTTCACTTGCAGCGGCCGAGGCCACAAGTCCTATGAATGCACAAACAAGCGCACCATGATCCTCAACGACAATGGCACTTACGACTCCATGAGTGACGAGGAGATGGAAGCCCTTGAGCACGTGGCCATGCACCGGTGAGTGAACAAGGATGAAGATGATCAAGTCTTTTATGATGAGGATTCGAGCCCTGCTCTTGTTGTCTCCAAGGTCTTGACTCTTCAACATCAACAAGAAGAAGACCAAAGATGCCACATCTTCCACACAAAGGCCAGCATCAATGGAAGGTCCATCAAGGTCATCATCGATGGAGGTAGTTGTCACAACTTGGCAAGTGAAGAACTATGCTCCAAGCTTCAATTGGTCAAGATGAAGCACCCGCACCCCTACAAGGTTCAATGGCTAAGTGACTCCGGCACTATACGCGTTGAGCATACAGTCCAAGTCTCCTTCAAAATCGGTGCATATGAAGAAACTTTGGAGTGTGATGTCATCCCAATGTCCGTTTGCCACCTCCTTCTTGGTAGGTGTCGGTGTCAAAACCGGCGGATCTCGGGTAGGGGGTCCCGAACTGTGCGTCTAGGCGGATGGTAACAGGAGACAAGGGACACGATGTTTTACCTAGGTTCAGGCCCTCTTAATGGAGGTAAAACCCTACGTCCTGCTTGATTAATATTGATGATATGGGTAGTACAAGAGTGGATCTACCACGAGATCAAGGAGGCTAAACCCTAGAAGCTAGCCTATGGTATGATTGTTGTAATGGAGGTTATGTCCTACGGACTAAAGCCCTCCGGTTTATATAGACACCGAAGAGGGCTAGGGTTACACAGAGTCGGTTACAATGGTAGGAGATCTACATATCCCTATCACCAAGCTTGCCTTCCACGCCAAGGAAAGTCCCATCTGGACACGGGACGGAGTCTTCAATCTTGTATCTTCGTAGTCTTGGAGTCCGGCGGACGATGATAGTACGGCTGTCCGGACACCCCCTAGTCCAGGACTCCCTCAGTAGCCCCTGAACCTGGCTTCAATGACGATGAGTCCGGCGCGCATAATGTTCGGCATTGCAAGGCGGGTTCCTCCCTTAAATAATCCAGAGAAGATCATGAACACCAGGATAGTGTCCGGCTCTGCAAAATAAATTCCACATTCCTCCGTAGAGAGAATAAAACATACACAAGTTCAATCTGCTGACGTATTTTGCGGCATGACGTCACACCACTACCAAGCTTTTACTTGAATCGTTTTTTATTATACCGCCTCAGCGCGTTTAGCGAAGCGGTTTCCTTGGCACGTCTTGTCGAAGCAGAGATCGTGTTCCCCTTATCCCAGGATTCTCATCAATACGGGCGTGGGTAACCCAACCGCGCCCGTCGCCACGCCTCCTCTATCGAAGGCGAATCCCGAACGGTCACGGAGACGGCTCTTGGTATTCCCCCTCTTTATAATAGGACCAAGGCTCGTTTCTTCTCTTCAGTCTTCCATCGAATCCTCTCCTTCCTCCAAGTTCCAAACACTCAGCACCCCAGATTCGAGCGCTTCGGACCTTTAACAATGTCCGGCTCCGACCTTCAGGGCCGGTGGATGCCCTCCTCCGTCACGGAGGAGGACGTGTTAAAGCTGCGTGAGGCCAAGTACTTGTCCTTCGAGATTTCGCACAGGTTGCCCACCGCAGGGCAGGCTATACCCACTCCCGAGCCCGGTGAGCACGTCGTCTTTGTATTCCACCTCCGTTGGGGTTTAGGCTTCTCGATGGATCCTTTCGTGAGAGGGCTCATGTTCTACTACGGGCTGGATTTTCATGACTTGGCTCCGGATTCCATCCTCCATATTTCAGCATTTATTATTGTCTGCGAAGCCTTCCTCCGTGTCACCCCCCACTTCGGCCTGTGGCTGAAGACCTTCAATGTGGAGCCGAAGATGATTGGGGGGCGTCAAGCGGAGTGCGGCAGGGCGACCATAAGCAGGAGGGCCGATGCCCCGTGGCCCGAAGGCTCCTTCCAAGAGGAGCTCGGCTTGTGGCAGCAGGAGTGGTTCTATATCACCGCCCCGAAGGGCAGCAGGCAAAAGTCGTCGCCTTCATTCCGCCCGGGACCTCCATGACGGTTGATGTCGTGGGTCAACCAAGGGCTCAATTGGGGGCCGTCAAAAGAGGTGCCCCTATTGCAGGGCCGGATTCGAGACCTCCAGGCGAGGGAGATCGATCTGGTCGTGGTGATGCAAGTCATGCTAATCAGGCGTCTTCTGCCCTGCAAACGCCGTCCTCTCCGGCTATGGGAGTTCAATCCGGAGGGACCACGGATTCTCCAACACTTCATGGGTACGACACCCGTGGAGATGTACAAATTATTCTTCGGACCACAGGCGGCGTGTCCGGAATTGACCGAGGACGCAGGCCTAAGCTGCAATCGCCCGGATACTCAGGTAAGTAGCCCAGTGCTCGGACGTACCATTTGTTTGCTTTTCTACAATTCGCCTTTTAACCCGTTATCCTTCAACAGGAGTGGATAGCGCAAGGAAAGCTGATACGGTGTCCGGCCCCCCTCCCAGAGACCGCGCCGGAGCCCATGCTGGTCAGAATGTTGGTGGTTGCGCCTTCAGAAGAAGGCGAAGGGGAAAATAGAGGAGCTACTACCTTGCCCAAGGGGGCGCTTGAAGAAGGGGGGACCGAGAATCCCTCCCTCTAGAGGGAGAAGAGGACCGCCTCCAAAGACCCGGAGGCCAAAGCCTCTAAGCGGGGGAAGAAATCTTCACCAGAGGGTCCTGCGTCCGGGGAGGCCCCGGCCGTACAATCTTCTCTAAAGAATCAGCCCTCCAGCGAGCCGTGAGTAGGAAAAAGGGGAGTTCATAAATAAGAAAACATCCCAATTTGTGCTTCTGAGGATAACCGAAATTTTTACCTTGTAGTTCGGATCTGCGACCTTCTCAGATGAGCTCGTCTTTGGGGGATCTTCGTCCGGAGATGATGGAGAGCCAGACGCCTCCGTCTGCTGTGCCGTCGGATAGGGCGGACGAGCCTGAAGTGTCATCACGGAGGGTATCCCCGAGCCCGGCAGAGCCGAAGAGTTCCGCGCCGACTAGTATTCGGTCGGGGGAGCTGAAGGATCTGCTTCAGAGGGCGTCCGTCTCAGAAGATCACCGTGCATTGATGCGCGTGGTGATTGGAAGGATTTCATCCGCCGAAAGCGGATTGCATAATGCCGTCAGGAGTTTGCTGGCGGGGTTTGAGGTACGTAAAAACGACGCACCTTTTTGACAGTTTTGCACATGAAAGTGCGCCCTGTATAGATAGTAGACCGTGACACTCGGTAGGTTGTCGAAAACGACGGCGTGCCGAGGATCAAAATCGCAGGTATTGAGTGTCACCTTTCCTATGAAGGTGGCGGATAGTTCGGGGGCTAGCCGGACTGATGGAGTTGCCGAATTAATGCGGCAACTCGACGTAGCGGATGCGGACATCACGCTAGTCAACAAGCGACTTGACGAGTCGCAAGGTAAGTTGTCTCTCCGCAGTCACCTATTTAAGCAAGTCAAAGCCCACCTCTTACAATATTTATGCTTGACGCAGATGGTGCTGCTGCTGTGGAGAGCCTTCGGGCAGAACTTGCTCAAGCCAAGGAGCAAGCCAGAAGGAGTGATGCGGCTGCCTCGAGGGCGGCCGAAGAGTTAGAAGCCGAAAGGGATGCACACTGACGAAGCAGGGAAGAGATGGCCGAATTGGCCGTTAAATTAAAGGATGCTACCGACCGCGATGAGGCTCTTGAAAAGGAGCGCCTATCGGAGCGAGAGGACCTGGGGAAGGCCACCGCCGAGGCCAAGGATGCTCGTTCTGCAATGCGGGCTATGAAGGAGGAGCTGCGTCAAGCCGGAGACATTGTGGCTGGCAAGCCTTTTCTGCTGCGTCGCTGGTTTACGGATCCAAATTATGCCCAGCTTGGCCAGCTGTGGGGTCCGGAGGATCCATATATGGACTTAGCGGCAAGTGCTGCGGATGCCGTTGTGCACTTCCGGAGTCAGAAGGATCACAAGACGGAAGAGCTGTTTTGGTCTCAATTCCATAGTCCGGATCGTTCACTTCCGCTGACCGATCGGTTGGCCGAATGGGCTGAGCTGAACAGGTTGCCGGACTTGCCATGACGGATATCGTGACTCATGTCTGGCCAGAGAGGCCCAAGGCGACGAACTATTTTGGCTTATTGCAGCAATTTCTTAGGGCGGTGCCGCATATCAAGGAGATGAAGCGGTCGGCCTGCATAGAAGGTGCGCGGATGGCCCTTGCCCATGTGAAGACACATTGGACAGAGATGGATGCCACCGCTGTTGCGACCTAGGGTTCGGATGAAAGCCGGTTACCCGCCGAGCACTATTTTGGGGAAGTTATGCGTGGTGCTCGCGTAATAGAGTCGCAGTGCTCGAAAAATGTCACGTTCAAATGAACGTTGTATTTTGTAAAACAATGGTTATGATGTAATCGCTTTTTATACTTGTGCGTTCCAAGTATTGAAATATCTCCTACGCTGTCGTTTATGTATACGTGTGTATAACCTGAAAGATGGCAGTCTTTGGCTTCAGCCCCCACGCACAAGGTGCGGGGGTGTTCGCAAAAATAGCGCATTGTCACACTTAATCTGACGTCTCGGTCCTGTTGAGGAGGTGGTAGCGTAGCAAACGAGGCAACCGGACTATGATGCTTTATCACTTTCACTTAGCCATTGGAGTTCGAGGGTGGGGCTACGATATAGCCCCTGGGGGCACCGCGCTCTCCAAATTCGGGGCGCGTGTGTGCCTGACCGGGAAACGGTCCTTCGTCAAAGCGGGGGAATTCTAAACATTCCGGTGGTCGATCGAGTGGTTGACCAGTCTCTCGTTGTATCATGACAGTCAGTTTTCAGCTTTCTCTACTGAGGTGCTTCGCCCAGCCGAACTGGGGCACAATCGCAGTAGTTCTCCTGGTGCCGCGTTAGCCAATGATACGGAACGTAAGGCAGCAAAACACAGGAGCCGGGCAAACCCAACATTTGACCAAAGACATGATTCGGAGCTGATGCATATAAGGCCTAACTCGAGACGCCGAACACTCCCTAAGGTGTTTGGTCTTTATAATAATGGGCAGAACAATGCCCTAAGCCCCTAGTGTCTAGGTACGGGCAAGGTCCTCTGACGCGGCCGATGCCAAAACGTCAGGCTCCACTCTGGTTATAATGAGAAACCAGGGGATTATAGCAACAAGAGACAGTAAAAAAGGTTTACGCAGGGTCTTAATCTGAAAAGAATCCTTGCGACGGGTCCTTACTGCACGTCTGCGCCTGTGTCTCCGTTGTGCCGTTATCCTGGACGGGTGTGCACGTTGTTCATCTGTAAAAAGAGAGGAACTTAGTTTGAAAGGAAATCATGCGAAAAAAAAGGTATATTAAAAATATTAATAAATAAGTAAAGCGGAGTCTATATTAGCTCACTGTTGCTTGTACGCACAGCCCCTTGTGAAGGGGTGTGCAGCTAGGGAGCCCCTAGCTTATTTATGCCGGACTCGTCTAGCCGTGTCCAGGGTCTTTAAATGACCCTCATAATGAAATGATGCCTCGTGGGCCGCGCATTTTAAGTGTAAGAGGCGCGTAATGTGGTATGGCGTTGAAGCGGACAAAAGCTTCACGTCCCGGTAGTGCTTGATAGCTACTTTTGAATGGGACGACATGAAAGATTAGTTTTTCGCGTCGGGAGTTGTTCGGTGACCCGAACACAACTTCTAGTAATAAGGAGCCTGTGCACTTGGCGTAAGGGCCTGGCGTCACTCCTTTAAAGGAAGTGCGGCTATGCCGAATTTTAGTAAGGTCTATCCCCAACTTGCGGATTGTGTTTGGATATAGCAGGCTGCCTCCGTCCATCAGGACTTGTGTAAATTGTAGTCCGTCGATTATAGGATCCAATATCAGGGCAGTCCATCCTGCATTTCAAACGCTTCTGGAATAATCCAGGTGGTCGAAAGTGATTGGTTTTGATATCCAATCTCGAGGTTCCGCTGGGGTGGACCGTGCGAGACCCGTCTTAGCGGGTGCCGCATTTTTCCGTATTATCACATGAAGTGAGTTTGCTGCTTTGACTTCTTGTGGGAAAGTCTTTTGTTTTCCGGTGCTCTGCTGGTGGGGTTTATCATCATCCTTGCTTGATGCGTCGAGCCCCTTGTGTTCGGCGTTTAATCGGCCGGACTGTTTGAAAACCCAACAATCTCGGTGGGTGTGGTTTGCAGGCCTTTCGGGGGTACTGTGGATTTGACATATCCGACCCAAAATTTTGTTTAAGTTGGATAGCTCATCACTGTTATCCTTAAGATGCAGTGTTTTGTTGTTTGGCCGCGAGCTTTGGAATCCGGCGTTGACCGCCGTGTTCTTTGGGCTTTTCTCTTTATTCCGGCGCTGATCTTTTTTGCGCCGTGATTTTCCGTTTCCATCTCTGATATCGGATGTACTTGGGTCACTGGTGCTGCATCTTGCCAGCCAGCTATCTTCCGCCGCGCAAAAGTGGGTCATGAGGCTTGTTAGCGCGGACATTGTCCTCGGCTTCTCTTGGCCGAGGTGCCTGGCAAGCCATTCGTCTCGGACGTTATGTTTAAAAGCTGCTAAGGCTTCGGCGTCCGGACAGTCGACTATTTCGTTCTTTTTGGTAAGGAACCTGTTCCAGAATTTGCGCGCTGACTCTCCGGGCTGTTGAGTTATATGACTTAGATCGTCTGCATCCGGAGGGCGGACATAAGTCCCTTGAAAATTTGCTCTAAACGCGTCCTCAAGCTCTTCCCAACTTCCAACAGTGTTTTCTGGGAGGCTTTTGAGCCAATGACGGGCTGGCCCTTTGAGCTTGAGGGGTAAATATTTTATGGCGTGGAGATCATCTCCTCTGGCCATGTGTATGTGTAGTATATAATCCTCTATCCAGACTCCAGGGTTGTTCCGTTGTAAGCCTCTATGTTTATGGGTTTAAACACTGCTGGGAATTCATGATCCAGCACCTCATTGGTGAAACATAGTGGGTGTGCGGCGCCCCTGTATTTGGGTGTACCGCTATCTTCGAACACTTGGCGTGTTGTGTTGCTTCCTGGGGCCCTCTTCTTTGGCCCGTAAATGGACTTGGCTGGGCCATCTGTTTTCCCAGGGTCATGAGTCGCTTTGTGTGCGGCGCCGCTTGTAGATTTTGGCCTATCATCTGGCCGTCTGTCCGGCCAAGCGGCCTCTTTGTTTTTTGATTGTGGGGGCTCTATGGCTTCCTCGTCAAATTCTGGCAGCAGCTTGCGCTTCGGGTAGCTCTTTGATTGATGGCCATTGCCGTATTTGTCTGCGGTTTTGAGCACTTTGCTCCACCTCATTCTGAGTATGTCTTCCGCTGTGTTGAGCTTCCGTTTTTCCTTCTTCAAACTTCTTGCAGTGGCGACGAGTCTTTTCCGAAGGCTCTTATTCTCCGGTGGTGTGTCTGGCGTGAGGTCGTCTGGACTGTTGGTTTCGCCGGGCATGGATTGATTATCCGACTCGTCCTGTTCGGACGGTTGCTTGGCTGCATGTTCGTCGTCCACTGGTTTGCCCTGCTCTATTGCTGGGTCATTAGGAGCGCTATTGTTGTCGAGGCGGGACTTAGGGCGGCGTCTGCGTCGCCGTTTTGGTTGTTTATCGGCAGGATTATCTTTTGCCGCGCCCCGTTGGTCCTTGTTATCTCTTCCTTTCGGGGTATCCACCATATATACATCATGTGTTGGGGTGGTTTTCCAGTGTCCTGTAGGCGCTGGTTCTTGATCGTCTCCGGTATCGTTGTCCATGCCGTCGATGTCTTTGTAGTCGTAGTCTAGCATGTCTGTTAGATCGTCGACAGTGGCTACAAAGTGGGTGGTGGGTGGGCTTTGAATTTCTTCGTCGTCCGCATCCCAACCATCCTGGCCATAATCCGGCCAGGGCTCTCCGGATAGCGAGAGATGCATTAGTGAATTTAGAATGTCGCCAAAGGGCGAGTGCTGAAAGATGTCTGTAGCGGCGAACTCCATGATCGGCGCCCAATCGGATTCGATCGGCAGGGGCGCAGGAGGTTCGGAGTCCGGCAGGGAGTCCAGCACCTCAGATTCACGAGCTTTGCGAGGGACAAAGTTAGTGTTCGGCTCCATCGCCGTGGAAATTGCAGCCCCTGAGGTGGTGTCCAGCCACCGGTCCTCGATCTGCGCGATCGGCTCCGGACTAAGGGCCGAAGCGGATTCGTGTGCGGCCACCAAGGCACTGTCCGGCGGCAGAGCTAAGTCATGCCCATCGTGGCAGCGCGGCGTGCTCGGCTGTGGCTCGAGTCCGTCGAAGATCAAGTTGCCGCGGATGTCGGCCATGAAGTTTAGGCTTCCGGACCTGACCTGATGGCCAGGGGCGTAGCTTTCGATCTGCTCCAGATGGCCAAGTGAATTAGCCCGCAGTGCGAAGCCGCCGAATACGAAGATCTGTCCGGGGAGAAAAGTCTCACCCTGGACGACATTGTTGTTGATTGAAGAAGCCATCGAGCCTATCGGTGACGACACAGAGGAACTCTCAATGAAAGCACCAACGTCGGTGTCAAAATCGGCGGATCTCGGGTAGGGGGTCCCGAACTGTTCGTCTAGGCGGATGGTAACAGGAGACAAGAGACACGATGTTTTACCCAAGTTTGGGCCCTCTTAATGGAGGTAAAACCCTACGTCCTGCTTGATTAATATTGATGATATGGGTAGTACAAGAGTGGATCTACCACGAGATCAAGGAGGCTAAACCCTAGAAGCTAGCCTATGGTATGATTGTTGTAATGGAGGTTATGTCCTACGGACTAAAGCCCTCCGGTTTATATAGACACCGGAGAGGGTAGGGTTACACAGAGTCGGTTACAATGGTAGGAGATCTACATATCCGTATCGCCAAGCTTGCCTTCCGCACCAAGGAAAGTCCCATCCGGACACGGGACGGAGTCTTCAATCTTGTATCTTTGTAGTCTTGGAGTCCGGCGGACGATGATAGTCCGGCTGTCCGGACACCCCCTAGTCCAGGACTCCCTTAGTAGGCCATGGCAATTCGACCGTGGTGTCATCCACAACGGGCGTACCAATCACTATAGGTTCAAGATGAAAGGGAAGGAGTATGTGCTATGACCTATGTCTCCTAGTCAAGTGATAGCCGACAAGAAAGCCACCCATCATGGAGAGAAGAGTGAGAAAGTGATCCACCAAAAAGTGAGTGAGAGCCACAAGCCAAACTTGAGCGCCCCTTCGTATAGAGATAAAAACCTAGTTCTATTTGCCACAAAAAGTGAGATGAGAGAAGTGTGTGAGAACCCATCGAGTGTGATGCACTTTGTCCTTGTGTGCAAGGACGGGGAACCAAAAGCTAACACCTCTCATGAGCTACCTTTAGTGTTTCAATCTCTTTCGTAGGAATTCAAAGATGTTTTTCCCGATGAGCTGCCTCCGGGTCTACCTCCTCTGCGAGGCATTGAACATTGAATCGACCTCATCCCCGGAGCACCACTTCCAAACAAAGCTCCATACCGTGTCAACCCCAAAGAAACTAAGGAGATCCAATGGCAAGTATAACAACTAATCAACAACGGTCATGTACGTGAAAGCCTAAGCCCTTGTGTCGTTCTCGTTATACTTGTGCCTAAGCAAGATGGAAGTTTCCGCATGTGTTCCGATTGTAGACCCATAAATGCTATTACCGTTCTCTATAGGCATCCCATACCTCACCTAGATGATATGCTTGATGAACTTAGCGGAACCGCCTTTTTCTCTTAAAAGTGGCTATTATCAAATCCGCATACAAGAAGGCGATGAGTGGAAAACTGCTTTCAAAACCAAATTTGGCTTGTATGAGTGGTTAGTTATGCCTATGGGTTTGTCGGAAGCTCCCGGTACTTTCATGTGTCTCATGCATTTTGTGCTTTGACCTTATATTGGAGTCTTTGTTGTGGTTTACTTTGATGATATTCTTGTGTTTAGCAAAACCATGAAAGAGCATCTTAATTATGTTAGGGCTGTTTTGCAAACCCTTCGCAACGAACGTCTTTATGCCAACTTGAAAAAATGCACGTTTGGTGTTGACAAACTTGTTTTCTTGGGTTTTGTTGTCTATTCCAAGGGTGTCCATGTTGATGAATCTAAAATTGAAGCAATTAAAACTTGGCCCCAACCCACCAATTTGCAACAAGTGCGTAGTTTTCTTGGCCTTGCGGGTTTTTATCGTCGCTTCGTGAAAGACTTTAGCACAATTGCCGCTCCTTTGCATGCTTTGAGTAAGAAGAATGCTCCTTTTGTTTGGGGAACTTTGCAATCCACCGCTTTTGATGAGCTCAAGTATTTGCTTACTCATGCACCGATTCTTGCTTTGCCCAACTTTGAGAAAACTTTTGAGGTTCATTGTGATGCTAGTGGTACCGGAATTGGTGGAGTTTTGATGCAAGAAAAACGTGCCATTGCTTATTTTAGTGAAAAACTCTCCGGTGCACAACTTAACTATCCCATATATGACAAAGAATTGTATGCTTTAGTGCGTGTGCTACATGTTTGGGAACATTATCTTAGACCTCATGAGTTTGTCATACATACCGATCATGAAACGCTTAAGTACTTAAAAGGTCAAACTAAGTTGAACAAGAGTCATGCCAAATGGAGTGAATTTATTGAATCTTTCCCCTATGTGATCAAGTACATTAAGGGTAAGGAAAATGTAGTTGTGGATGCACTTTCACGCATATGCACGCTTGTCACTAAACTTGAGTTGAATGTTATTGGCTTTGAGCACATAAAAGACATGTATGCTAATGATCCATCTTTTGCTAATCCTTATGCTAAATGTTTGACGCATACATCTTGGGAACAATATTACATCAAGGATGGTTATCTTATGAGAGATAACAAACTATGCATTCCCGAGTCTTCTCTTTGTTTGCTCCTTTTGCAAGAGGCTCATGGAGGCGGACTCATGGGACATTTTGGACGCGACAAGACTTTCGCCACGCTCTCCAAGAACTACTTTTGGCCCAAGATGTTCCGCGACGTCTCACGCTTCACCAACCGATGCTCTACATGTCGCAAAGCTAAGTCTAAATCTCAATCCCATGGTCTTTACATGCCTCTTCCTATTCCTTATCAACCTTGGGAAGACATTAGCATGGATTTTGTACTTGGTTTGCCTAGAACTCAAAATGGAAAAGTTTCCGTGTTTGTTGTTGTGGACCGATTTTCTAAGATGGCACATTTCATTCCTTGCAACAAGATAGAGGATGCTTCACACGTTGCAAATCTCTTTTGTAGGGAAATATTGCGCCTCCATGGAGTACCAAAGACGATCATCTCCGATCGTGACGTCAAGTTCTGAGTTAATTTTGGAAGACGCTATGCGCCAAGCTCGGAATCAAGCTCTTGTTCTCATCCGCATACCATCCTCAAACTGACGGCCAAACAGAGGTGACGAACCGGACGCTCTCCACTCTACTTTGCGTGTTGATCAAGAAGAACATCAAGGAGTGGGAGGCGTGTCTACCCATCGTCGAGTACGCCTACAACCATGCAAGACATTCGACGACCGGCAAGTCCCCCTTCGAGGTCATCTACGGCTTCAACCCGTTGTCCCCATTGGACATTCTACCTCTTTCTCTACAAGAGCGCACCAACATGGATGCGAGTGCACGGGCATGCTACATCAAGAAGATGCATGAGGATACAAGGAACACCATCGAGCGCCAAGTACAACGACTAGCGACCAAGCTCAACGTCAACAAGCAACCCATGATCTTCAACATAGGCGATCTCGTGTGGCTACACCTTCGCAAGGACCGCTTCCCCAACGAACGCAAGTCCAAACTTATCCCTTGAGCCGATGGACCCTTCAAGGTGATAGCACGCTACAACAACAACGCTTACAAGATCGACCTACCAAGCGACAAGTACAACATGAGCGACATCTTCAATGTCAAAGACCTCTCGCCTTACCATGGTGATGAAGATTTCGATCCGAGGTCGGATCTTTCCCAATGGGGGGGGGGGGAGATTATGCGGAGCATACCACGATCATCCCCATGGACGCATCTACATCCCCTACAACACCACTTGGACCTATAACTCGAGCACGCGCAAGAGCTCTCGAAACCGAGGTGACATCACTCCTCTCACAACTCCCTTTCAATTCACATGAGACATGGTTACTACCTCAAATGGAGACGCTTTGCATACTCAGGTACCAAGGAGTTCACCATGGAGAAGCTAGGAAGCAAGGACAATCGGAGGCGGAAGACATGCGTGAAGACGGAGAAGAAAAGCGCCAAGTCCCAGACTGGCCGGACGATCCGGACGGTGGCCCGGACAATCCGGACCCCAGTCCGGACGATCCGGCTAATGCGCACCAAAGACACCCGAAGCTCCCACTTGAAGCCGGATCATCCGGACGACGACTCGGATCATCCGGACCCTGCCCGGACATCTGGACATCCAGACCTGCACCGCCACCAGCCGTGTCTCCAGCTCATCTGGGCTCCCACCCGGACATCCGGACAAGCCCGGATCATCCGGCTCCACCCCCGGATCATCCGACCATCACCCGCGCGCGCGTGTTGGGCTGAGCCCATGTACCCCTTCGCCCCCGAGCCTATATATAGGACTCCTCCTCCTCACTTCGAGACTTAGCATTGTGATAGCTCATTTTGAGAGAGAGCACTGCTCATCCTACCGGATCTACTCCACGTGAGGGACCGTGCCTCTTCAGGGAAGATCCATTCGGATTCAAGGCCTCCATCCGGAGAAGACAATCAAGACCTCCTCACAGAGAAGAACGGTTACTCGTGTATCGTCCTTTGTTGACTTTGTATCTTGTGTTACTTGTGCCTCGATGATCTAGACCTTGTGTGATCGATCTCTTGTCGGGTGAGTGTTTCTCTCGTTCTTCCCCGTGATTTCCTCGTGTTCTTCCGCGCATTCTTCGTGTTTCCCCGTAGGATCCACTCCAAACGTGAAAGATCGGCCCCTAGGGTTCCGCCCTACATCACTATCTAAGTGGGAGTTCTTAACTAATATGATCCATTGAACTTTAATTTATCATGGACTTAGTACCTGATAGTATTTTGCATGTCTATGTTGTTGTAGATCAATGGCCCGTGCTACCGTTCCTTTGAATTTTAATGCGTTCCTAGAGAAAGCTAAGTTGAAAGATGATGGCAGCAACTACACGGATGGGTCCGTAACTTGAGGATTATCCTCATTGCTGCATAGAAGAATTACATCCTGGAAGCACCGTCAGGTGCCAGGCCTGCTGCAGATGCTACTGATGCTTAAGAAAGTCTGGCAAAGCAAAGCTGATGACTACTCAATAGTTCAGTGTGCCATGCTTTACAACTTAGAATCATGACTTCAAAGACGTTTTGAACGTCATGGAGCATATGAGATGTTCCAAGAGTTGAAGTTAATATTTCAAGCAAATGCCCGAGTTGAGAGATATGAAGTCTCCAACAAGATCTACAGCTGCAAAATGGAGGAGAATAGTTCTGCCAATGAACACATACTCAGAATGTCTGGGTACCATAACCACTTCACTCAGCTGGGAGTTGATTGTGTCAATGACAGAGTTCTTCAATCACTGCCACCAAGCTATAAAGGCTTCGTGATGAACTATAATATGCAAGGGATGAACAAGACTATTCCCAAGCACTTCACAATGCTAAAGGCTGCGGAGGTAGAAATCAAAAAGGAGCATCAAATGTTGATGGTCAACAAGACCACTAGTTTCAAGAAAAGGGGCAAAGGGAAGAAGGGGAACTTCAAGAAGAACGACAAAAAGGTTGCTGCTCAAGAGAAGAAACCCAAGTCTGGACCTAAGCCTGAAACTGAGTGCTTCTACTACAAAGGGACTGGTCACTGGAAGCGGAACTGCCCCAAGTATTTGGTGAATAAAAAGGATGCTAAAGTGAAAGGTATATTTGATATACATGTTATTGATGTGTACTTAACTGATGCTCGCAGTAGCGCCTGGGTATTTGATACTGGTTCTGTTGCTCATATTTGCAACTCGAAACAGGGGCTACGGATTAAGTGAAGATTGGCTAAGGACGAGGTGACGATGCATGTAGGAAATGGCTCCAAGGTCGATGTGATCGCCGTCGGCATGCTACCTCTACATCTACCATCGGGATTAGTTTTAGACCTAAATAATTGTTATTTGGTGCCAGCGTTGAGCATGAACATTATATCTGGATCTTGTTTAATGCGAGACGGTTATTCATTTAAATCAGAGAATAATGGTTGTTCTATTTATATGAGTAATATCTTTTATGGTCATGCACCCTTGTTGAGTGGTCTATTTTTGTTTAATCTCGATAGTGATGATACACATATTCATAGTATTGAAGCCAAAAGATGCAAAGTTAATAATGATAGTGCAACTTATTTGTGGCACTGCCGTTTGGGTCATACCGGTGTAGAGTGCATGAAGAAACTCCATGCTGATGGACTTTTAGAATCACTTGGTGCTTGTGAACCGTGCCTTATGGGCACGATGACTAAAACTCCATTCTCCAGAACAATGGAACGAGCTACAGACTTATTGGAAATAATACATATTGATGTATGCAGCCCAATGAGTGTTGAGGCTCGTGGTGGGTATCATTATTTTCTTACCTTCACAGATGATTTGAGCTGATATGGTTATATCTACTTGATGAAACGTAAGTCTGAAACATTTGAAAAGTTCAAAGAATTTCAGAGTGAAGTGGAAAATCATCGTAACAAGAAAATAAAGTTTCTACTATCTGATCATGGAGGAGAATATTTGAGTTACGTTTGGCTTTCATCTAAAACAATGTGGAATAGTTTCACAACTCACGCCACCTGGAACACCATAGCGTAATGGTGTGTCCGAACGTCGTAACCACACTTTATTGGATATGGTGCAATCTATGATGTCTCTTACGGATTTACCACTACCGTTTTGGGGTTATGCATTAGAGACAGCTACATTCACATTAAACAGGGCACCATCAAAATCTGTTGAGACGACGCCTTATGAACTGTGGTTTGGCAAGAAACCAAAGTTGTCGTTTCTTAAAGTTTGGGGCTGCGATGCTTATGTGAAAAAGCTTCAACCTCATAAGCTCGAACCCAAATCGGAGAAGTGCATCTTCATGGATACCCAAAGGAAACTGTTGGGTACACCTTCTATCCCAGATCTGAAGGCAAGCTATTCGTTGCTAAGAATGGGTCCTTTGTAGAGAAGGAGTTTCTCTCGAAAGAAGTGAGTGGGAGGAAAGTAGAACTTGATGAGGTAATTGTACCTTCTCCCTTATTGGAAAGTAGTTCATCACAGAAATGAGTTCCAGTGATTGCTACACCAATTAGTGAAGAAGGTAATGATGATGATATGAAACTTTAGATGAAGTTACTACCGAACTTCGTTGGTCTTCCAGAGTAAGATCCGCACCACAGTGGTACGGTAATCCTGTTCTGGAAGTCATGTTACTAGACCATGATGAACCTACGAATTATGAGGAAGTGATGATGAGCCCAGATTCCGTGAAATGGCTTGAGGCCATGAAATCTGAGATGGGATCCATGTATGAGGACAAAGTGTGGACTTTGGTGGACTTGTTCGATGATCGGCAAGCCATTAAGAATAAATGGATCTTCAATAGGAAGACAGATACTGATAGTAGTGTTACTATCTACAAAGCTCGACTTGTCGCAAAAAGGTTTTCAATAAGATCAAGGTGTTGACTACAATGAGATTTTCTCAACTGTAGCGATGCTTAGATCCGTCCGAATCATGTTAGCAGTTGCCATATTTTATGAAATCTGGCAAATGGATGTCAAAACTACATTCCTTAAATAGATATTTCTTAAAGAAGAGTTGTATATGATGCAACCAGAAGGTTTTGTCGATCCTAAAGGTACTAACAATGTGTGCAAGCTCCAGCAATCCATCTATGGACTGGTGCAAGCCTCTCGGAGTTGGAATATACGCTTTGATGAGTTGATCAAAGCATATAGTTTTATACAGACTTGCAGTGAAGCCTGTATTTACAAGAAAGTGAGTGGGAGCACTACATCCTTTCTGATAAGTATATGTGATTGACATATTGTTGATCGAAAATAATGTAGAATTTTCTGGAAAGCACAAAGGAGAGTTTGAAAAGAGATTTTTCAAAGAAAGACCTCAGTGAAGCTACTTATATATTGGGCATCAAGATCTATAGAGATAGATCAAGACGCTTGATAAGATTTTTCAATGAATACATACCTTGACAAGTTTTTTGAAAGAGTTCAAAATGGATCAGTCAAAGAAGAAGTTCTTGCCTGTATTACAAGGTGTAAAGTTGTGTAAGACTCAAATCCTGATCACGGCAGAAGATAGAAAGAGAATAAAAGTCATTCCCTATGCCACAGTCATAGGTTCTATAAAGTATGATGTGCTGTGTACCAGACCTATTGTGCACCTTGCCATGAGTTTGGCAAGGGGGTACAATAGTGATCTAAGAGTAGATCGCTGGACAGCGGTCAAAATTATCCTTAGTGAGGACTAAAGAAATATTTCTCGGTTATGGAGGTGATAAAGAGTTCGTTGTAAAAAGTTACATCGATGCAACCTTTTACACCGATCCAGATGACTCTAAGTCTCAATCTAGATACATATTGAAAGTGGGAGCAATTATCTAGAGTAGCTCCATGCACAACATTGTAGACATAGAATATTTGCAAAATACATATGGCTCTGAATGTGACAGACCCATTGACTAAACTTCTCTCATGAGCAAAACATGATCACACCTTAGTACTCTTTGGGTGTTAATCACATAGTGATGTGAACTAGATTATTGAGTCTAGTAAACCCTTTGGGTGTTGGTCACATGGCGATGTGAACTATGGGTATTAATCACATACAAATGTGAACAATTGGTGTTAAATCACATGGCGATGTGAACTAGATTATTGACTCTAGTGCAAGTGGGAGACTGAAGGAAATATGCCCTAGAGGCAATAATAAAGTTATTATTTATTTTCTTATTTCATGATAAATGTTTATTACTCATGCTAGAATTATATTAACCGGAAACTTAGTACGTGTGAATACATAGACAAAACATAGTGTACCTAGTATGCCTCTACTTGACTAGCTCATTAAACAAAGATGGTTATGTTTCCTAACCATAGACATGTGTTGTCATTTGATGAACGGGATCACATCATTAGGAGAATCATGTGATGGACATGACCCATCCGTTAGCTTAGCATTATGATCATTACAGTTTCATTGCTACTGCTTTATTCATGACTTGTACATGTTCCTCAGACTATGAGATTATGCAACTCCCGAGTACCGTAGGAACACCTTGTGTGCTATCAAATGTCACAATGTAAATGGGTGATAATAAAGATGCTCTACAGGTGTCTCCGAAGGTGTTTGTTGGGTTGGCATAGATTGAGATTAGGATTTGTCACAACGTAACTGGGTGATTATAAAGGAGCTCTACAGGTGTCTCCGAAGATACTTGTAGAGTTGGCGTATTTCGAGATTATGATTTGTCACTCCGATTGTCGGGGAGGTATCTCTGGGCCCTCTCGGTAATGCACATCACTATAAGCCTTGCAAACAATGTGACTAATGAGTTAGTTACAGGATGATGTATTACATAACGAGTAAAGAGACTTGCCGGTAACGAGATTGAACTAGGTATTGAGATACCGACGATCGAATCTCGGGCAAGTAACATACCAATGACAAAAGGAACAATGTATGTTGTTACGCGGTTTGACCGATAAAGATCTTCGTAGAATATGTAGGAGCCAATATGAGCATCCAGGTTCTTCTATTGGTTATTGACCGGAGATATGTCTCGGTCATGTCTACATAGTTCTCGAACCCGTAGGGTCCGCACGCTTAACATTCGGTGGCGATTTGTATTATGAGTTATGTGATTTGATGACTGAAGTTTGTTTGGAATCCCATATGAGATCACAGACGCGACGAGGAGTCTCAAAATGGTCAAGACATAAAGATTCATATATTGGAAGGTTGCATTTGGACATCGGAATGGTTTCGAGTGGTTTGGGCATTTTTCCGGAGTACCGGGAGGTTACCGGAACCCCCCGGGAGAAGAAATGGGCCTATTGGGCCTTATTGGAGGAGAGGAGAGAGGCCACAAGGGAGGGGCATGCCGTCCCCTTGCCCAAACCGAATTGTACTAGGGGAGGGGGCCGGCCCCCCTCTTTCCTTCTCCCTCTCTCTCTCCCTTCCCTTTCCCTCTGGTGGAAGAAAGGAAAAAAGGGGGCAAATCCTACTTGGACTAGGAGTCCAAGTAGGACTCCCCCCTTGGCACGCCCAACCTGGCCGGCCTCCTCTTCCCTCCCCTCATTTATATACGTGGCTTGGGGGCACCCCATGGACACACAAGTTGATCTTTTAGCTGTGTGCGGTGCCCCCCTCCACAGTTACACACCTCGGTCATATCGTCGTAATGCTTAGGCGAAGCCCTGCGCTGGTAACTTCATCATCATCGTCACCACACCGTTGTGCTGACGGAACTCTCCCTCGGCCTCAGCTAGATCTAGAGTTCGAGGGACTTCACCAAGCTGAACGTGTGCAGATCGCAAAGGTGTCGTGCGTTCGGTACTTGATCGGTTGGATTGCGAAGACGTTCGACTACATCAATCGTGTTACTTAACGCTTCCACTTTCGGTCTACGAGGGTACGTGGACGCACTCTCTCCCCATTGTTATGCATCACCTAAATAGATCTTGCGTGATCGTAGGATTTTTTTTTGAAATTACTGCGTTCCCCAACAATCTTGCACAACATGATCGTCGAGGACGAGCATGATAACAGCATCTTCGACCAAGGATTTGATTTTCAAGGTGAAAATACTGAAACCCTGCACCAAGAACCGGACATGCTTGAACAGTTTACCCAATTTCATCATGAAATGCGTGATTGGCACACTCATTTGGAGCTTGAAAATGACTTAGTTGAGCACATGTGGAATCACATTGGCAACCAATAGATGTATTGGTTCATTATGTTTATTCAAGGCAATTTCGATTTGGTTGTAAAACTATTTTATTTGAGACAATTTCGATTGGGTTGTAAAACTATTTTTATTTGATATAATTAATATTTTGACGTGCAAACTTGTTTTAAACATTGATGAATATGAATATATGGGCATATTGGCCGCGGCAGACAGGATGCGGCCAAAGGATGCGTCCGTGCGTTGGGCGCATGGCCGGCGCATCCTTGGAAAGGCCCGGACATGACCCCATTACCCTACCCAAACGGATAAAATCCGAGCAAAACGGACGTCCATTTGGGGTTGTGCGCTGGAGTTGGTCTGAGCTCCAGGTGACCCGGGTTGATCTGTAGAGTAATTGCCTTCCCAGAGGAAGGGCTCATGAGGGAGCACCTGCCGTCGTGGTCCACCAGGAAAAGCATGCTGCCGGTGGACACGCGGTAGCGGACGTCGTCATAGTCAGGGACATGCATGTGATGGACTGCACCGTCGGGGAGGCTGAGGAAGTTGCCCTCAAGTAGGGCGTGAAGGAAATATGCCCTAGAGGCAATAATAATGTTATTATTTATTTCCTTATTTCATGATAAATGTTTATTATTCATGCTAGAATTGTATTAACCGGAAACATAATACATGTGTGAATACATAAATAAACATAGTGTCACTAGTATGCCTCTACTTGACTAGCTCGTTAATCAAAGATGGTTAAGTTTCCTGACCATAGACATGAGTTGTCATTTGATTAACGGGATCACATCATTAGGAGAATGATGTGATTGACTTGACCCATTCCGTTAGCTTAGCACTTGATCATTTAGTATGTTTCTATTGCTTTCTTCATGACTTATACATGTTCCTATGACTATCAGATTATGCAACTCCCGTTTACCGGAGGAACACTTTGTGTGCTACCAAACGTCACAACATAACTGGGTGATTATAAAGGAGCTCTACAGGTGTCTTCGAAGATACTTGTTGAGTTGGTGTATTTCGAGATTAGGATTTGTCACTCTGATTGTCGGGGAGGTATCTCTGGGCCCTCTCGGTAATGCACATCACTATAAGCCTTGCAAGCAATATGACTAATGAGTTAGTTGCGGGATGATGTATTACATAACAAGTAAATAGACTTGCCGGTAACGAGATTGAACTAGGTATTGAGATACCGACGATCGAATCTCGGGCAAGTAACATACTAATGACAAAAGGAACAACGTATGTTGTTATGCGGTTTGACCGATAAAGATCTTCGTAGAATATGTAGGAGCCAATATGAGCATCCAGGTTCCGCTATTGGTTATTGACCGAAAACGTATCTCGGTCATGTCTACATAGTTCTCGAACCCGTAGGGTCCGGACGCTTAAGGTTTTGATGACAATTATATTATGAGTTTATGAGTTTTGATGTATCGAAGGAGTTCGGAGTCCCGGATGAGATCGGGGACATGACGAGGAGTCTTGAAATGGTCGAGACGTAAAGATCGATATATTGGACGACTATATTCGGACTTCGGAAAGGTTCCGAGTGATTCGGGTATTTTTCGGAGTACCGGAGAGTTACGGGAATTCGCCGAGGAGTATATGGGCCTTATTGGGCCATACGGGAATACAGGAGAGAGGCCAAAAGGAAGGAGGCCTGCTCCCCCTCTCTGGTCCGAATTGGACAAGGGGTGCAGCCCCCTTTTCCTTCTCCCTCTCCCCCTCTTTCCTTCTCTCCTACTCCAACAAGGAAAGGAGGAGTCCTACTCCCGGTGGGAGTAGGACTCCCCCCTTGGCGCGCCCTCTTCCTTGGCCGGCCGCCTCCCCCCTTGCTCCTTTATATACGGGGGTAGGGGGCACCCCATAGAAACAACAATTGATCTCTTGATCTCTTAGTTGTGTGCGGTGCCCCCCTCCACCATAGTCCTCCTCGATAATATTGTAGCGGTGCTTAGGCGAAGCCTTGCGACGGTAGAATATCAACATCGTCACCACGCCGTCGTGCTGACGGAACTCTTCCCTGACATTCTGCTGGATCGGAGTACGGGGAACGTCATCGAGCTGAACGTGTGCTAGAACTCAGAGGTGCCGTAGTTTTGGTGCTTGATTCGTTGGGCCGTGAAGACGTACGACTACATCAACCGCGTTGTTCTAACGCTTCCGCTTTCGGTCTACGAGGGTACGTGGACAACATTCTCCCCTCTCGTTGCTATGCATCACCATGATCTTGCGTGTGCGTAGGAAATTTTTTGAAATTACTATGTTCCCCAACAGTGGCATCCAAGCCTGGTTTTATGCGTAGATGCTATATGCACGAGTAGTACACAAGTGAGTTGTGGGCGATACAAGTCATACTGCTTACCAGCAATGTCATACTTTGGTTCGGCGGTATTGTTGGATGAAGCGGCCCGGACCGACATTATGCGTACGCTTACGCGAGACTTGTTCTACCAACGTGCTTTGCACACAGGTGGCTGGCGGGTGTCAGATTCTCCAACTTTAGTTGAACCGAGTGTGGCTACGCCCGGTCCTTGCGAAGGTTAAAACAACACTAACTTGACGAACTATCGTTGTGGTTTTGATGCGTAGGGAAGAACGGTTCTTGCTCAGCCCATAGCAGCCACGTAAAACTTGCAACAACAAAGTAGAGGACGCCTAACTTGTTTTTCTAGGGCATGTTGTGATGTGATATGGTCAAGACGTGATGCTATATTTTATTGTATGAGATGATCATGTTTTGTGACCGAGTTATCGGCAACTGGCAAGAGCCATATGGTTGTCGCTTTATTGTATAAAATGCAAGCGCCCTGTAATTGCTTTACTTGATCACTAAGCCGTAGCGATAGTCGTAGAAGCAATAGGTGGAGAGACGACAACGATGCTATGATGGAGATCAAGGTGTCGCGCCGGTGCCAACGGTGATCACGATGGTGCTTCGAAGATGAAGATCACAAGCACAAGATGATGATGGCCATATCATATCACTTATATTGATTGCATGTGATGTTTATCCTTTATGCATCTTATTTTGCTTTGATTGATGGTGGCATTATAAGATGATCTCTCACTAATTATCAAGAAGTGTTCTCCCTGAGTATGCACCGTTGCGAAAGTTCTTCATGCTGAGACACCACGTGATGATCGGGTGTGATAGGCTCTACGTTCAAATACAACGGGTGCAAAACAGTTGCACACGCGGAATACTCAGGTTAAACTTGACGAGCCTAGCATATACAGATA
Organism: Triticum aestivum; assembly: GCF_018294505.1. NCBI lineage: Eukaryota > Viridiplantae > Streptophyta > Magnoliopsida > Poales > Poaceae > Triticum > Triticum aestivum. The sequence goes on along the minus strand of NC_057798.1, from coordinate 517,620,342 downwards.
TGGCCTCGGAACACGGAGACCGACAGGTCGAGCGTGAATCATATAGTAGATATGATCAACATAGTGATGTTCACCATTGAAAACTACTCCATCTCACGTGATGATCGGACATGGTTTAGTTGATTTGGATCACGTGATCACTTAGATGACTAGAGAGATGTCTGTCTAAGTGGGAGTTCTTAAGTAATATGATTAATTGAACTTAAATTTATCATGAACTTAGTCCTGGTAGTATTTTGCAAATTATGTTGTAGATCAATAGCTCGCGTTGTTGCTTTCATATGTTTATTTTGATATGTTCCTAGAGAAAATTGTGTTGAAAGATGTTAGTAGCAATGATGCGGATTGGATCCGTGATCTGAGGTTTATCCTCATTGCTGCACAGAAGAATTATGTCCTTAATGCACCGCTAGGTGACAGACCTATTGCAGGAGCAGATGCAGACGTTATGAACGTTTGGCTAGCTCAATATGATGACTACTTGATAGTTTAGTGCACCATGCTTAACGGCTTAGAATCGGGACTTCAAAGACGTTTTGAACGTCATGGACCATATGAGATGTTCCAGGAATTGAAGTTAATATTTCAAGCAAATACCCGAGTTGAGAGATATGAAGTCTCCAACAAGTTCTATAGCTAAAAGATGGAGGAGAATCGCTCAACTAGTGAGCATGTGCTCAGATTGTTTGGGTACTACAATCGCTTGAATCAAGTGGGAGTTAATCTTTCAGATAAGATAGTGATTGACAAAGTTCTCTAGTCACCATCACCAAGTTACTAGAACTTCGTGATGAACTATAGTATGCAAGGGATGACGAAAATGATTCCCGAGCTCTTCGTGATGTTGAAAGCGACGAAGGTAGAAATCAAGAAAGAGCATAGTGTTGATGATTGACAAGACCACTAGTTTCAAGAGAAGGGCAAAGGGAAAGAAAGGGAACTTCAAGTAGAATGACAAGCAAGTTGTCACTCCTGCGAAGAAGCCCAAAGCTGGACCAAAGCCTGAAACTGAGTGCTTACACTTCAAAGGAAATGGTCACTAGAAGCGGAAATGCCCTGAATGTTTGGTGGATAAGAAGGATGGCAAATTGAACAAGGGTATATTTGATTTACAGGTTATTGATGTGTGCCTTACTAGTGTTTATAGTAGCCCCTGAGTATTTGATACTTGTTCGGTTGCTAAGATTAGTAACTCGAAACAGGAGTTACAGAATAAACAGCTAGTTGAAGGGGAAGTGACGATGAGTGTTGGAAGTAGTTCCAAGATTGATATGATCGTCATCACACACTCCCTATATTTTTGAGATTAGTGTTAAACCTAAATAAATGTTATTTGGTGTTTGCGTTGAGCATAAATATGATAAGATCATGTTTATTGCGATACGATTATTCATCTAAGATAGAGAATAAATTGTTATTCTGTTTACATGAATAAAACCTTCGATGGTCATACACCCAATGGTGATGGTTTATTGAATCTTGACCATAGTGATACACATATTCATAATGTTGATGCCAAAAGATGCAAAGTTAATAATGATAGTGCAACTTATTTGTGGCACTGCCGTTTGGGTCATATCGGTGTAAAGCGCATGAAGAAACTCCATAAAGATGGATTTTCGGAATCACTTGGTTATGAATCATTTGATGCTTGTGAACCGTGCCTTTTGGGCAAGATGACTAAAACTCCGTTCTCCGGAACAATGGAACGAGCTACTAACTTGTTGGAAATAATACATACCGATGTATGCAGTCCAATGAGTGTTGATGCTCGTGGCAGGGTATCATTATTTTCTGACCTTCACAGATGATTTGAGCAGATATGTGTATATCTACTTAATGAAGCACAAGTCTGAAACAGTTGAAAAGTTCAAAGAATTTTAGAGTGAAGTGGAGAATCATCGTAACAAGAAAATAAAAGTTTCTACAATCTGATCGTAGAGAAGAATATTAGAGTTACGAGTTTGGCCTTCATTTTAAACAATGTGGAATAGTTTCACAGCTCATGCCACATGGAACACCACAGCGTAATGGTGTGTCCGAACGTCGTAACCGCACTTTATTGGATATGGTGCGATCTATGATGTATCTTACCGATTTACCACTATCGTTTTGGGGTTATGCATTAGAGATAGCTGCATTCACTTTAAATAGGGAACCATCTAAAACCGTTGAGACGACACCGTATGAATTATGGTTTAGCAGTAAACCTAAGCTGTCGTTTCTTAAAGTTTGGAGTTGCGATGCTTATGTGAAAAAGGTTTCAACCTGATAAGCTCGAACCCAAATCGGAGAAGTGCGTCTTCATAGAATACCCAAAGGAAACTGTTGGGTACACCTTCTATCACAGATCCGAAGGCAAAACATTCGTTGCTAAGAAATGGATCCTTTCTAGAGATGGAGTTTCTCTCGAAAGAAGTGAGTGGGAGGAAAGTAGAGCTTGATATGGTAATTTATACCTTCTCCCGAATTGGAAAGTAGTTCATCACAAAAATCAGTTCCAGTGAATCCTACACCAATTAGCGAGGAAGCTAATGATGATGATCATGAAACTTCAGATTAAGTTACTACAAAACCTCGTAGGTCTTCCAAAGTACAGTCTGCACCAGAGTTGTACGGTAATCCTATTCTGGAAGTCATGTTGCTAGACCATGATGAACCTACGAACTATGAGGAAGCAATGATGAGCCCAGATTCCGCGAAATGGCTTGAGGCCATGAAATCTGAGATGAGATCCATGTATGAGAACAAAATGTGGACTTTGATGGAGTTGCCCGATGATTGGCAAGCCATATTGTATAAATGGATCTTCAAGAGGAAGACAGACGCTGATAGTAGTGTTACTATCTACAAAGCTCGACTTGTCGCAAAAAGGTTTTCGACAAGTTCAAGGTGTTGACTACAATGAGATTTTCTCAACTATAGCAATACTTAAGTCTGTCCGAATCATGTTAGAAATTGCCACATTTTATGAAATCTGGCAAATGGATGTCAAAAATTGCATTCTTTAATGGTTTTCTTAAAGAAGAGTTGTATATGATGCAACCAGAAGGTTTTGTCAATCCTGAAGGTGCTAACAAAATATGCAAGCTCCAGCGATCCATCTATGGACTGGTGCAAGCATCTCAAAGTTGGAATATACGCTCTGATAAGTTGATCAAAGCATATATTTTTATACAGACTTGCGACGAAGCCTGTATTTACAATAAAGTGAGTGGGAGCACTACCGCCTTTCTGATAAATATATGTGTGTAACATACTGTTGATCAGAAATGATGTAGAATTTTTCTGGAAAGCATAAAGGAGAATTTGAAAGGAGTTCTTTAAAAGAAAGACCTCAGTAAAGCTACTTACATATTGAGCATCAAGATATATTGAGATAGATCAAGACGCTTGATAAGTTTTTTCAATAAGTACATACCTTGTCAAGATTTTGAAATAGTTCAAAATGGAACAGTCAAAGAAAGAGTTCTTGTCTGTGTTACAAAGGTGTGAAATTGAGTAAGACTCAAATCCCGACCATGGCAGAAAATAGAAAAGAGAATGAAAGTAATTCCCTATGCCTCAGTCATAGGTTCTATAAAGTATGCTATGCTATGTACCAAACCTATTGTATACCTTGCACTGAATTTGGCAAGGGAATACAATTCTGATCTAAGAGTAGATCACTGGACAACGGTCAAGATTATCCTTAGTAAGGACTAAGGAAATGTTTCTCGATTATGGAGGTGATAAAAGAGCTCATCGTAAAGAGTTACATCGGTGCAAGCTTTTACACCGATCCAGATGACTCCAAGTCTCAATCTGGATACATATTGAAAGTGGTAGCAATTAGCTATAGTAGCTCCATGCAGAGCATTGTAGACATAGAATATTTGCAAAATACATACGGCTCTGAATGTGAGAGACCCGTTGACTAAACTTTCTCACGAGCAAAACATGATCAAACCTTAGTACTCTTTGGGTGTTAATCACATAGAGATGTGAACTAGATTATTGACTCTAGTAAACCCTTTGGGTGTTGATCACATGACGATGTGAACTATGGGTATTAATCATATACAGATATGAATATTTGTGTTAAATCACATGGTGATGTGAACTAGATTATGGACTCTAGTGCAAGTGGGAGACTGAAGGAAATATGCCCTAGAGGCAATAATAAAGTTATTATTTACTTCCTTATTTTATGATAAATGTTTATTATTAATGCAAGAATTGTATTAACCGGAAACATAATACATGTGTGAATACATAAACAAACATAGTGTCACTAGTATGCCTCTACTTGACTAGCTCATTAATCAAAGATGGTTAAGTTTCCTAACCATAGAAATGAGTTGTCATTTGACTAACGGGATCACATCATTAGGAGAATGATGTGATTGACTTGACCCATTCCGTTAGCTTAGCACTTGATCATTTAGTATGTTGCTATTGCTTTCTTCATGACTTATACATGTTCCTATGACTATGAGATTATGCAACTCCCGTTTACCGGAGGAACACTTTGTGTGCTACCAAACGTCACAACGTAACTGGGTGATTATAAAGGAGCTCTACAGGTGTCTCCGAAGATACTTCTTGAGTTGGCGTATTTTGAGATTAGGATTTGTCACTCCGATTGTCGGGGAGGTATCTCTGGGCCCTCTCGGTAATGCACATCACTATAAGCCTTGCAAACAATGTGACTAATGAGTTAGTTGCGGGATGATGTATTACATAACGAGTAAAGAGACTTGCCGGTAACGAGATTGAACTAGGTATTGAGATACCGACGATCGAATCTCGGGCAAGTAACATACCAATGACAAAAGGAACAACGTATGTTGTTATGTGGTTTGATCGATAAAGATCTTCGTAGAATATGTAGGAGCCAATATGAGCATCCAGGTTCCGCTATTGGTTATTGACCGGAAACGTATCTCGGTCATGTCTACATAGTTCTCGAACCCGTAGGGTCCGCACGCTGAAGGTTTCGATGACAGTTATATTATGAGTTTATGAGTTTTGATGTACCGAAGGAGTTCGGAGTCCCGGATGAGATCGGAGACATGACGAGGAGTCTCGAAATGGTCGAGACGTAAAGATCGATATATTGGACAACTATATTCGGACTTCGGAAAGGTTCCGAGTGATTCGGCTATTTTTCGGAGTAACAGAGAGTTACGGGAATTCGCCGGGGAGTATATGGGCCTTATTGGGCCATACGGGAATAGAGGAGAGAGGCCAAAAGGAAGGAGGCCTGCGCCCCCCCCCCCCTCTGGTCCGAATTGGACAAGGGGTGCAGCCCCCTTTTCCTTCTCCCTCTCCCCCTCTTTCCTTCTCTCCTACTCCAACAAGGAAAGTAGGAGTCCTACTCCCGATGGGAGTAGGACTCCCCCCTTGGCGCGCCCTCCTCCTTGGCCGGCCGCCTCCCCCCTTGCTCCTTTATATACGGGGGCAGGGGGCACCCCATAGAAACAACAATTGATCTCTTGATCTCTTAGCCGTGTGTGGTGCCCCCCTCCACCATAGTCCTCCTCGATAATATTGTAGCGGTGCTTAAGCGAAGCCCTGCGACGGTAGAACATCAAGATCGTCACCACGCCGTCGTGTTGACGGAACTCTTCCCCGACATTCTGCTGGATCGGAGTACGGGGAACGTCATCGAGCTGAACGTGTGCTAGAACTTGGAGGTGCCGTAGTTTCGGTGCTTGATCGGTCGGGTCGTGAAGACGTACGACTACATCAACCGCGTTGTTCTAACGCTTCCGCTTTCGGTCTACGAGGGTACATGGACAACACTCTCCCCTCTCGTTGCTACGCATCACCATGATCTTGCATGTGCGTAGGAATTTTTTTGAAATTACTACGTTCCCCAACAGGGCGAACCAGGAGAGCAGCGGGGGCAGCGGCTGCAGCCGCACGCTGGACCGCCACGAGCGGCAAACAGCGCAGATGCGGACGCGATCGGCGCGCGACGACATGCGCACGAGCACAAGGCCCAACAACTCTGGCGGGAGATCCGGCCAAGGAGCTATCCTGATTATCGTAACGCACGCAAGCATCTGGCGGAGCCGAGCTGCCATCGCCGTCTTCTTGCTCGACGGACCGAGGGTGTTGAGTATATTGATTCATTAGGAAATATAAGATAGATTAAGATTTGTCTTGACTTGTCCTGCAACAATTCCGCCAAAACCTCTCTCTCCCTTCTAACATAGTATCAGCCTAACCGATCCAACCCTCGCCGTCGCCTGCCACTTCTGCATCGCGCCGCCCCCGGGACGGTCGGCCTCCATATGACCGCCGTCGGGGGCCACGCAACTCATACCTAGGGTTCGTCCGCCGATTGCGTTAATCGGCTGTCCTAGAGAGTCTTTTTCCCGATCAATTGATCTGGGTTTTTCTCTCTCGCTGGTCTTTTGATCGGTGATTTTTTTGTTCTACGATCTAAGATTGGATTGAGTTGCTCGTCCGCCGTTCGTCATCAACAATGCCCGACTACTCCATCAACATCTTCATCGACCTGGACTGGATTGGGTGTCACACGACGCCTCGGAATTCATGCCCGAGCAAGATGCGGTTGCTCACGCGGTCATGCGCTGACCCGTCATCCTCGCCGCGTGGTCCATGAGTCACACGTCCTGCGCGGGCGTGCTTGGCGGAAAAAAATTATATGAGACCAGGTCTCATATAAAGCAGGTGAGACCCGTCCTGATGGATGACACGTGGCATTCACAAATCACAAAAAATCTAATCTCTTCCCCTGATTTCAGGTGGGGGGTGGGGTAAATGCTTTGTGATTTGTGAATGCCACATGTCATCCATCAGGATGGGTCTCACCTGCTAATCCGTGAGACCTGGTCTCATAGAATTTTTTTTCCGTGCTTGGCTGCCTGATTGCCCGCCCCAGCCCATCGATCCACAGCGTGGCCACGTTCCAGATGAATGCACGTTGGCTATATGTGCATGGTGCGCCCCGTGCTAGTGGAGACTACTCTTGTGCCTTCTTGTGGTACGTGTCGACGTGTGCCGTGCCGCATTATATGAGGATTATACGAAGATCGTTGAACAGTTTGTGCGCTTATCCACCGATTGAGCACGGTTTGCAACTGCGTCGTACCTACAGACCGCAGCATCGCCGCCCCATGGTTCTTCCTGCGACAACATCGATCCGCGCACTGCCGCTGCATTTCCTTTGAGCCGTAGTGCCGTGGCCCGTAGTCCACAACCGTCTCGAGGTCGTCCGCTCCAGGCCGTCCCTATGACTGCACCGATCCTCGCGCTGCCGTTGCGTCGTCCCGTCGGGCTGTAGCAAACTTTTTGATTAAATGAATTTTTTTTCCAGATTCGATGAACTTTCTTCAAATTTCATAAACTTTTTTCAAAATCGATCAACTTTTCTTGGAAGTTTATGAACTTTTTCAAATTCGGTGAACTTTTTTCAAAATCATTGAACTTTTGTTGAGTAGGACAAAGTTTTTTTGCATGTTCATAAACTTTTTTCGAAATCTGTTAAGTTTCATTTAAAAAAAAATCATGTAAGAGCGGCTATAATAGTTAAAGCTTTAGAACTGCCTTTAGTCACTCTTAATCACAGGTCCTAAGAGCATCTCCAGCCGCGCCCCAACGACCCCCCGAGGCCCTTTTTTAGTGTTGGCGCCAAAAAAACAGCCTCGTCGCGCCCCCTGAAGCCCATTTTTCACCGGTTAGGCCCGATTTTGGCATCGACGGTCCCAGGCCGAACCCGGCGCATTGGGGGACGCCGGGGCAAGCATTTTTGGTGCGAAAGCCTGGCGGGCCTGCCGAGTCAGCGACCAGCCGCGTCTTGTCTTCCTCATCGCCTCGTTTCCCCGCGGGGAATCAATGCCAACCCTAGCCATCGCCGAAGGCTGCCGCTGGTCAGCCTTCCATTGATTTCTCACGAGCGGCGTAGTGATGGCACGGCGACGCATCGTCCCCCTCCCGCCATGGGTAAACACGCGTTCGCCGCCCTCGACGGCTATAAAAGCCACCCCTAAGGCAGGTGCCAACGGACTGCTTAACATCATTCCTGGCGAGTAGTTGCTAGCGTAGACGCCTAGGGCTAAGCAGCCCCTTGTTCTAGTTTGCTCCAACGCTTGTGCACCATGCCTCTGCGTACATGGCCTTGTATGCGTTGTAATCTCATGCTACACTCTCCTTCTATCAATACAAAGATACGCGGCTTGCGTATTCGCGAAAAAATAATAATAAAAGCCACCCCTCCTCGCCGGTGGACGCACACTCCTTCGCCCTCATTCCCTCTCTCGTCGCTGGCGCCCCTCTCTCCCCCGCCTCCAGCCACCGCGCATCTACATCCGCCGATGGGAGAGCGTTTCCCAGGCAACGGTGCGACGGCCAACGGCTTCGGCAGCCGCACCCTGCACGAGTTGGAGCCGTACCTCCTGCACGAGGCCAACTAGCTGGCGCCGCCTGACATGCGCGTGCCGGGACGGTGGAGGCTCAGTGTCGGAGGCGTACCCGTCCCCTCGTAGCCCGACGCCGACCAGTTCCACGGGGAGGTCGATCGCGTTCGGGCCTTCCTGCCGAAAGAGGTGCGCGGCCGCCCGGAGTACGCCGCCAACAACCATGCGAGCTGGGCGGTGTACTTCCAACGCCGCCACGAGGAGCAAATCGCCTCCACCAACAACGCGCCGGTGATGGGGCGCCACAACGTCGACGGCTGCCGCCTGTGGTGGGGTGTCCCCGGGCGGACACTCCACTACGTCCTCGAGTACCTCGAGGATGGCAACCAGCCGTCGCTCCAGTACTCGGCGGTCCCAGCGCCTGTCCCCGTCGGAGCGGCGGCATTTGGATGTCGAGGCGCATGGCGGGTGGGTCATCCTCCTCCTCCTCCCGCTCCACCGGCTCGCCGGCGCTCGCCAGCGTCAAGGCCGAGCCTGTGAGATGCCGCTCGGGCGGCGCACTCGCGGCGCCACCCTCGTCATCAACGAGGGCGGCCGTGGCTTCTCCTCCTCCCGCCTTGTGAAGCCGAAGACGGACTGGGGTTCGTCGCTGTGAAGAGCGAGTACGACGACATGACTGCCAACAACGAGGCCGCCATCAAGTGGGCGCACGAGGACTACGCCCGGCTGGAGACGGAGCGCTAGCGCCGCACCCTCGAGGAGTTCGCTGCCCGGCGCCGAGGCCGCAACGAGGGCGACATCATTGTCCTCGAGGACAGTGACGACGACGCACCACCGCCGCCCACCAAACCCGTCCGCCAAGGCGACCTAGGGCAAGTGCGCAGTAAGGATGGCAGTGTGAAGAAGGAGCAGGACGACGGTGGCGACTACAGCGCCTTCGGCGCGCTCTTCGGCCTGTAGGAGGCGCGTTAGTTCTAGTTTATGTTTTTTAAGTTTTTAAATTATGTTTATGAATGAAATCGCCTAGTTTGGCCGAATATGTGTCGTGTTTGGCCGAAATTTTGACCGAGTTTATTTTTCAAATAACGGCGCCTGGGGTGGGTCGGGACGGCGGTTGGGAAACTGACCGCATCTATGCTGATATTTTCATCGGCGCGTCCCCAAGCGGCGCTATTTCAAGCTTTATAATGGTTAGCTAAACACCTGTAGAAAGTGCAGGTCGTCAGTTCGATTCTCCGCTGTTCCGCAATTTTCTGAATAGTTTTTGCGCTTTTTGTTAGCATTTTTGCGCTGTGCCCCTTCGTGGGCCGGCCCACCTCGCGCTGTAGCGAGCGCCGCGTCTCTTAATCGGCGCCTGCAGGAGCTCCCCTCTTTTATGCCCTAGGTGCAGCTCTCCTCGTTTCCTTTCCCCGGAACTCCTCAATTCGGGCGCTCGATTCGATTCCTGGCTCGCCTCGGGCCGATCTCACCTGTTGTTCAGACATGACTGCTTGCAAGCAGACCACATCCATGGGCGCTGCCGCCAGGGACGAGGCCGATAGCAAGTAAGAATCAAAACTGAATCTTTGCTGCATCGAGCCGCCGATCTATAACCTTGGATTCCTACGCAGGTCGGCAGCGAAGAGAGATGGAGCGGAGGAGCGGAAGTCCTCGACCAAGTGCAGGAAGGGGAAGAAAGCCAAGGGCAAGTAAGAATCCAATCGATTTGTGTGATCCAATAGAGGTTAATTTTGGTGCATCGACCCATGTCCTTTTCGATGTTCCACGCAGGTTGGCGGTGAAGAGCAATGGTGCGGAGAAGCCCAAGACCCATGACCTTTCCGATGTTACACGCGGGTTGGCGGTGATGAGCATTGCAATGGAGAAGTCGTTGGATGAAGAGCTCGCCCAGCTCGCCCTGTTCACCTACCAGTGAGATTTGATCCTCCACACGTTTACAGATTGTTGTTCTGTTTCTTGCTTTTCTGGACGGTGCTGATTTGACCATTATTTTGTAAGGAACATCTTCTGGATGGACAACTTCAAAGGCGTCTATGACAAGCCGTCCGTAGATGCTGTCAGTTCGATCCTTCAATGCCTCGTTACCGATTTGTTTCCATTGTTTTGTGGATGAATCGATAATTTGTTTCTCGTGGATAACTTTCAGATTAAAAGGAAAGCTGCTGAAAACTGGAAATTCTTTAGCGATTCGGTAAGAGAGCTTCTAATCTTCTGTAACTTTTGCCGTGCTGATTATCGTTGATGATACATACATGGATGGATCTGTGTTGCAGGACAAAGCCCCTTATGTAGCCATTGCACGTGTGAACAGAATACTCATTGCTGAGGCAAACGAGTTCAAGAAGGTTGAGACAAAGACCTAGCGGTTTTACCTATTTTTAGATGACTTTACCCTGCTAAGCTAAGCATCCTCTGCAGATATAATAATGCTCTTTCATCACATATATTATTTCCAACAACAATAGATAATCTCATCTACTTTACCTTTCATTGAAAGGATAATTAAACTGTTTGTGTTTGCACATTTAATTTTCTTTCTTGTTGATCCAGCTTAATTTTTTATAGATTCCTTTCCCTTATAGACACTGAAGTTGACGCTCGCGATGACGGACAAGATGATGAATCTGAAAATGTGAACAGACAAGATCTTTAAGATGTGTTTGAATAGGTGAGTTGCATTTTTCTTTTTGCTATCTGTGTATCTTTTTGATTGGTTACTCAATTAGCAGGTAATGCATGTTCTCTTGTTTTGTTTTGTTTTCTATAAGGTGTCTGTTGTATGGATTTGATTAATTTCTGAACTAGCTAGTTATTAGATTTATAGATATGGCTATGAGTTAGATACCATAAGCTCCTGCTTTCTACTCTCCGAGCCTCTCATGTGCGTGTTAGTACAAAGTCAGGCCCACATTACTAGATTATCTTGAAAGTTCAGTATTACCTGTGGAGGCACCGATGGTATCATATGTTCCAAAAACAGGAGAACATGATTCTCAGCAATAGAAGTAGAATGAGTGCTGACACAATAACTTAGTTCTATTCTTGTTCATTAAATGTTTCTATTGTTGGTTTTATCTAGTAACAGGCTGAAATAATTCAGCTTTTGATTGGATAAACGTTTTTTATAATTTCCACAATGAGTTACTCCTTCCGTTCCTAAATATAAGGCTTTTTAGAGATTCTAATATGGACTGCATATGGAGCAAAATGAGTGAATCTACACTCTAAAATATGTCCATATACATATATTGAAATCTCTAAAAAAGCTTATATTTAGGAACGGAGGGAGTAGATACCATAGCTCCTGATTTTAGTCTGTGAGCCTAATTCTCACTTGACTTGAATATTAACCTGAAGCCTGGGATTATATGTAGCCAAAAACATGTGAACATGATTGTCAACAAAAGAAGTTGATCTTGTACCAGCATAAATAAGCTGATATTGTTCGTTCAGTGTCTATTGTTTTTGTTCAGTAATGGCGTAATGCTGAAACGATTCAGCTTTGGGTAAATTCTTTATATAATTTTCACAATTTTCAAGTTAACTTGTGCTGTTCTCATGCAAAAATTGATATAACTTCGTCAGCTTTTCCATGCATGTGCAGTAGAAGTTTGTTTTTATTATTTCCACATTGGTTTATGTTGGTGCAATACCATTGAGCAGTGTCTAGCTTATGTGAGCATCATGCCATGGTTTATAGGTGGCATGCTATTGGAATCGGCTTTGTTTTGGCCTTGTAGTTGGCAAGGAAGAGGGAATTAAACTTAGTGGTGATTAATTTTTTGTGTTTCTGTTCTGTAGAAGAAAACAGTGCTCTTTTGCTATTGCGTGCATCTTGTATCGAAAATATCATCCTTTGAACATCACCACACATGACTGATATAGCAGTTTCATCTGCTTTTGGCATGTATTTGTTGCTAACTGCCATGTGCATATGAGAAAGTCAAACTCTTTAAAAATGTAACTGAATCTTTACGAGTTAGAAACTTTTTATATGTTAGAGCAGAATTATTTACGTGTGAGAACCTGAGTATGGAACATGATGCCAGGCTCAACGCAAATTTGTTTGCTTGCAGAAATGTCTTGTTAGATGGCAGAATTACTGCAACCAACTCCACAAAACCTGATTCTGTCTGAGCGGCACTTGGAGGGTTGAGATGCAAGTGCAGTTCAAGCTTCCCATATGGACAATACTAGTTTAAAATACGTTTGTGCTCCTGGCTTTAGATGTTGAAGTCTTTTGCATATTGTTATGTTTGGTTAGTAAATTTGAATGGCCGTTAAGTTATTTCACTACTAAGCCCTGTGATGACATTGTGAGAATGCAAGGGGCTGACCCCTACCAAGAGGGGGCATGTTGTATTATGTACTACTAACCTCGTGAGATGTACATTGCAGTATTTAACTATGGAAATAGTAATTCAGAACTCGCTGAAGCTCCCCAACATTTCTGCTTTTTTTGATAAACAGCTCTGCTTGCTTTTTTTTAGGTATTTTGAGGGGATTTTTTTAGGTGCGTGAAATCCAATTGACCATGTGTGGCCGTCATGGGCTATAGTGTTACGCCGGCCCAGATCTTCTAATCCAGAATGTGCAGTGTAAGTGTCCCGACAAGTAAAAAACAAACGCTTGCTAGCGGCCCCCCCTAGGGTTTTCTACTCCGGCGACTCTACGTCGCCGTTGTGGTCTTCCTGTACTCCCATCGCCTGACCTGGTCTCCCCTCCCCCTCCGTTGGGAACGGCGTGCTGGGGTTAGGGTTTTGGATCGACAATGATGGCGGCTTCCTCGTCCTCCGGAGTTAGGGAGCAGAAGGAAGGGAAAAACCACAGTCGATTTGGAGATGGCGATGAAGAATATGAAGCTCGAGGAATCTGAACTAGACGATGTGATCGTCGGGGATGAGCAAATCTCCCAATTTGCTAAAGAGGCCCGCTGGCTTGCGGTTGCTAAGGTCAACACTAAGAAACCCTTTAGTGCGGAATCTTTCAAGGCCATGATGAAGTTCATCTGGCGTCTGGCTTATGATCCTGAGATCCGCGAGGCCGATGACAACCTCTTCGTCATTCAAATGTTTTGTTTTGGTGATTGGAATAGTGTTATGCACCAAGGTCCTTGGATCTTCAGAGGTCTCATGGTGATCATCGAGGAATAAGATGGAAGAGGTAAACCGAATGCGGTCGAGCTTGATCGTGTGCACGTGTGGGCACAGATCCATGACACCACAGAGCTTTATCGTAAGGAGCCTATCCTGGATCAGCTAACACGGAGAATCGGTCAGGTTAAGACTGTTGAGATGAATCCTTCCAAGGTGTTTGAGGGCAACTGTGTGCGTGCGCGTGCAAAGATTAAGGTTGCTGAACCTCTGGTTCGTTTTACTCCTCTGAACATAGAAGGAGAAGAAAGGTTACTTCTTCCAGTTAAATACGAGAAAATCGCATACTTCTGTGAGGTCCACGGTATTATGGGACATATTCTAGAGGAGTGCGGCAATGGCATCCATGATACTGCTGAAGGCCCCTTGAAAGCTGACCCAGTGGAGAAGAAAGATGACTAGCTGCAGCTGCCGGGACAATCAGAACCATCAGCAAGGAAAAAGCTTGATCTCTCTGATGATGCACCTGCTACGGACATGGAAGAGAAACAGGGGGACGTGCATGCACAGGTTATGCCAGAACAAGTCGCTGAGCAGGGGAACACAGGCTCGGTTCCGCCTCCACCCCCTGCATACCTCACACCTGGTGCGAGGAAGAAACCAAAGAAGGGGACGTCACCGAAGAAAACGACAAACTCACAGAGCGAGTTGGCAGGCTCCCACAAGGAGCGCCGCCGGGCTCAATGAGTATCTTCTATTGAAACTGTCGCGGGGCGGACAAACCCGAGACGGTTCGAGAGCTTCGTGGCTTCGCGAGGCAGTTTGCTCCGACGGTGTTTTGCATAGTAGAAACTCAGCTGTCAAAAGTTCGAGTAGAAAGCTTAGCAAGTACACTAGGCTATGATAATTCTTACGCTGTTAGTAGCTCTGGTATAATGCAATAAAGTTAGAAACTTTTGGTTACTCTGACTATCACATTGATGCTCTTGTCACATTCCCGGGTGAGATGCAGTGGAGGTTGACAGTCGTTTATCAAGAAGCCAAGGTCAGAGATAGAGGAAGGACATGGGACCTGTTACGCTCTCTATCTTCGGAGAGTGATCAACTATGGATATGTATTGGGGATTTTAATGAAGTCTTGAGGCTAGATGAGCACGACGGTGCCAGCCATCGCAGTATGACACAGGTGCTTGGTTTTCGGGAAGCTATTGATGTTTGCGGGCTGACGGACCTAGGCTTCTTGAGACCGAAGTGGACTTTTGAGAAGAGAGTTATAGGAGGCACATATACAAGAGCATGTCTTGATAGAGCATTAGCATGCGGTGAGTGATGCAACCTACATCCGCAAGCTGAACTCATACACAAAGTGGCAGCCACATCCGATCATAGTCTGATACTCTTGTGCAACAGGGCCATCACAAACCGTTCAGATATGAACTCATGTGGGAGTCCCATGAAGGCTTTCAGGAGGAAATACGACATCACTGGCAGGGACCTGGCGCAACTATTGTTGCAGGTCTGCGTGCGAAAATTAATGCTCTTTCAAAGGGCCTTACACGATGGGACAAATCCACATTTGGTAATGTCAAGGCCGAGATTAAGCGGCTGAACTTGGAGCTGGAAGGGCTTCAGGCTGATCCTGGCAGGACAGAACTGACTCGAATAGAAGTAAAAATAAAGGATCGTCTGGTCGAGTTGTATCATAGGGAAGAAGTGATGTGGCAGCAGAGGGCACACATAACCTGGCTGGCGGCAGGAGACAAAAACACCAATTTTTTCACTTGCGCGCGAGCAGACGGCGTCTGAAGAACAAAATAAAAACCCTTCTAAGGAAAGATGGCACCACAACAGCGGACGCAGATGAGATGGAGAGTATGGCTACGGCGTTTTATTGTGGCCTTTCCACTTCAGAGGGTACATCAAACATGGACAGGGTTATCGATGTTGTTCCTTGTAGGGTGACTGATGAGATGAATCAAAAGCTGACTTCGGCATATATTAAGGAGGAAGTGAAGACGACACTCTTTCAAATGGCTCCTACTAAGGCGCCAGGGTGAGATGGTTACCCCGCGCGATGGTTACCCCGCACACTTCTTTCAAAGGCACTGTGACATGTGCGCAGACGAGATTACTTTGATTATCTTAAAAATCCTAAGAGGCGAAGAAGAAGTGGATGAGTTGAACGATACAATTCTGGTCCTTATCCCTAAGGTAACGAACCCAACTCTTCTGACATAGTTCCGCCCTATAAGCCTTTGTAATGTGCTCTATAAGATTGCTTCTAAGGTTTTTGCACATAGATTAAAAATCTTCCTTCCGGAGATCATATCCGAGGAGCAGTCGGCCTTTGTTGGGGGGAGGCTCAGTACTGATAACATCATATCGGCCTACGAGTGCCTCCATTTTATGAAACATGATAAGTCAAAGAAGAATGGTTTCTGTGCTTTGAAACTCGATAGGATGAAGGCTTATGATCGCCTGGAGTGGGAATATTTGCGTGCTATAATGACCAAATTGGGTTTTGCACCAGTTGGGTTAATACAATAATGAGGATGGTGAGCTCAGTTAAGTTCTTAGTTTTGTTTAATGGCAAGAAACTGGAGCAATTCACACCTACAAGGGGAATTCGGTAGGGGGATCCGATATCACCTTACCTATTCTTGTTGGAAGTAGAGGGCCTTCCGTGCCTCCTTAAAAGTCAGAATGAGTCATCGCCAATCAACAGAATCAAAGTGGCAGAAACGGCTCCGCCAGTAAGCCATTTACTTTTTGCCGATGACAGCCCGCTGTCCGTCAAGGCTAGTAGTGAGGGTGCTACTCTGGTATCTTCATTGTTGGAAACCTATTGCCATGCATCTAGGCAGAGAATCAATTTATCGAAGTGCTCGATTTTCTTCAGTAAGGGATGCATGCAGGAAGTGAAAGATAGTATGAAAAAATCCTTAAAGTTTGTCTGAAAAATATTTGGGTATGCCTACAGATGTTGGAAGCAGCAAAAACGGGGCATTCAGATACCTTAAGGAAAGAGTTTGGAGCAAGGTGAAAGGGTGGTTGTAAATTATTTTATCCTCGGGAGGAAAAGAAGTGCTCATCAAATCCATCGCACAGGCTGTACCGATTTTCTCTATGGCATGGTGAAGACTAAGCAGCACCTCACCCTCCTAGCCGACCTCAAGGAGATGATGGCCAACCTGCATCGGTTCCAGATCAACCTCAACCTAGAGAAGTGCATCTTCGGCGTGCTAGCTGGCCAACTCCTTGGTTTCCTCGTTTTGGAGTGCAGCATCGAGGCCAACCCGAAGAAGATCAAGGCGATAGAGCGCATGCACAAGCCTGCTCAGCAGCGCGGTGTCCAAAAGTTCACCGGCTGCTTGGCCTCTCTTAGCCGGTTCGTCAGCTAGCTAGGGGAGAGAGCCTTGCCCCTTTATCAGCTAATGAAGAAGACGATGGTGTTCGACTGGACTGACCAGGCGGATGAGGCCTTCCATGACCTCAAGCGCATGCTCTCCACCACACCCATCCTTGCCACGCCGGCTAAGAAGGAGCCCTTGCTGATGTACATCGCAGCAACCTCCCACGTGGTCAGCGTGGTGCTGGTGGTGGAGCGTCGAGAGGAGGGCAAGGCGCAGCCGGTCCAGTGCCCTGTGTACTACCTGAGCGAGGTCCTCTCCCTCTCCAAGCAGAACTACCCCACTACCAGAAGATGTGCTACGACGTATACCTTGCCACCAAGAAGCTGAAGCAATACTTCCAGGACCACACCATTACCGTGGTGAGCACGGCTCCATCAGGGGCTGCCGTCATGCATCCAGCCAGGTGGCCAAGTGGGCCATTGAGCTAGCTAACCACACAACCCTCTACGAGCCCCACACCGCCATCAAGTCCCAGGCCTTGGCCGACTTCCTCGTTGACTGGGCGGAGACCCAGTATTTTCCGCCGGCTCCCGACTCGACGCACTGGCGCATGCACTTCGACGGCTCAAAGATGCGCACTGGCTTGGGAGCCGGTACCGTGCTCTCCTCTCCCAAGGGCGACCGACTGCGGTACGCGCTGCAGATCCACTTCGCTGCCTCCGACAATGTCGCCAAGTATGAAGCCCTGGTTCACGGCCTCCGGGTGGCCAAAGAGATCGGCATCCGACGCATCCTATGCTACAGCGACTCCAACCTGGTGGTGCAGCAAGTCTCTGGCGAATGGGACGTTAGGGATGCCAAGATGGCAAGCTACTGCTTCCTGGTCCAACAGATGACCGGTGGCTTCGACGACTGTGAATTCCTCCATGTGCCTCGGGCCGAGAACAAGGTGGCCGGCACGCCGGCCAAGCTAGGTTCTAGCCGGCAGGCCATCCCAATTGGCGTCACCCTTGAGCACCCGCGCAAGCCCTCCATCAAGTTGTCTCCTGATTCGGAGTCCATCTTCATCCCGACCGACCCGTCGGCTCCCACACCCGGCTTGAGGGCTGCTAGCTTTGGCTCGGGGACTGTCTTCTAGGTCCTAGGGCCTGCCGGCCCCGAACTAGCCCTGGGGGCTGCCGGCTCTGGCTCGGGGAATGATGTTCTAGCCCCAGGGGCTGCTAGCTCCGGGTCGGGGACTGTTGCTCCAGACCCCGTTCAAGCTGCTGTCCTCACGATGGTGGAGGCACCATCTTGGGTGCAGCTAATACTCACCTTTTTGGTGAGTGGGGACTCCCCGACGACGAAGTTGCGACCCGGCAAGTGGAACGCTGGGCCTCCGCCTACAACATCATGAACCGCAAGCTCATCAAGAGTAGCACAACCAGCGTTTTCCAGCGCTGCGTCGAGTCGGACAAGGGTCTTAAGATCTTACGCGACATCCACCAGGGCGAGTGCGGGCACCACGCCGCCTCAAGGGCCCTCATGGCCAAAGCATTCCGCCACGGTTTTACTGGCCCAGGGCCCTGAAGGACGCCGAGCAGCTGGTCCTCAATTGCAAGGGCTACCAACACTTCAGCAGGCGCAACCACCAGCCAACTGTGGCTCTCGAGACTATCCCCATCACATGGCCCTTTACCGTTTGGGGCCTCGACATGGTGGGAGCATTCAAGACCGCCCGAGGCGGCATGACACATCTGTTGGTGGCTGTTGACAAGTTCACCAAGTGGATTGAGGCAAGGCCGTTCAAGAAGCTCGACGGGCCCATGGCCGTCAAGTTCATCCAAGACATCACGGTCCACCGTGACGTTCTCCACAACATCATCACCGACAACGGCACCAACTTCGCCAAAGGGCGCGTAGGCCCGCTTCTGCTCTGTCTCCGGCATCCAACTTGACCTAGCCTCCTTGCGCACCCCTAGTCGAACGATCAGGTGGAGCGAGCAAACGACCTGATCCTAGCCGCATCAAGCCGCAATTCGTCGAGTCGCTCGTGCGCTCACCCAGTAGCTGGCTCGATGAGTTGCCGATAGTCCTTTGGAGTCTATGGACCACACCCAACCGATCAACCGGCTTCACCCCCTTCTTCCTCGTCTATGGGGCCGAGGCAGTCATCCCCACGGACGTCGAGTTCGACTCGCCTCGGGTGACCATGTACACGGAGGCCGAGCCCAAGGAGGCACGTGAAGGTGGCATCGACCTGCTCAAGGAAGCGTGCCTACTGGCCCTCAGTCGGCCTACCATATACTAGCAGAGCCTACACCACTACCATAGCAAGAAGATCAAGCCCCTCGCGTTCTGCGAGGGTGACCTAGTGCTCCGGCTCGTCCAACACACAGTCGGCCAGCACAAGCTGTCCCCATGGGGGGCCCCTTCATCATCAGTAAGGCCCTGCTCAATCAAAATGCGTACTACCTCAATCGACGCGCAGAAGCCGAACAAGCGCAAGAGAGACACCTCCAGCAAAGAGACCAAGCGCCCCTGGAACGCGGAGCTCCTCCGCCCGTTTTACAGTTGACTACATGCATGTATGTATCGCTACCTTTCGAATCAATGAAAGCAAATGGTCCCCCGAACGATACTCGGGGGCAACCTTTCCAGATCTATTCGAATCCCTTCTGTTTTTTGCGCTCTTTACTGAAGGAAATATGCCATAGAGGCAATAATAAAGTTATTATTTATTTCCTTATTTCATGATAAATGTTTATTATTCATGCTAGAATTGTATTGACCGAAAACTTAGTACATGTGTGAATACATAGACAAACATAATGTCACTAGTATGCCTCTACTTGACTAGCTCGTTGAATCAAAGATGGTTAAGTTTCCTCGCCATAGACATGAGTTATCATTTGATTAACGTGATCACATCATTAGAGAATGATGTGATTGACTTGACCCATTCCGTTAGCTTAGCACTTGATCGTTTAGTATGTTGCTTTTGCTTTCTTCATGACTTATACATGTTCCTACAACTATGAGATTATGCAACTCCCGTTTACCGGAGGAACACTTTGTGTGCTACCAAACGTCACAACGTAACTGGGTGATTATAAAGGAGCTCTACAGGTGTCTCCGAAGGTACATGTTGAGTTGGCGTATTTCGAGATTAGGATTTGTCACTCCGATTGTCGGAGAGGTATCTCTGGGCCCTCTCGGTAATGTACATCACTATAAGCCTTGCAAGCAATGTAGCTAATGAGTTAGTTGCGGGATGATGCATTACATAACGAGTAAAGAGACTTACCGGTAACGAGATTGAACTAGGTATTGAGATAACCGACGATCGAATCTCGGGCAAGTAACATACCGATGACAAAGGGAACAACGTATGTTATTATGCGGTTTGACCGATAAAGATCTTCGTAGTATATGTAGGAGCCAATATGAGCATCCAGATTCCGCTATTGGTTATTGACCGGAGACGTGTCTCGGTCATGTCTACATAGTTCTCGAACCCGTAGGGTCCGCACGCTTAAAGTTAGATGACGGTTATATTATGAGTTTATATGTTTTGATGTACCGAAGGTAGTTCGGAGTCCCGGATATGATCACGGACAGGACGAGGAGTCTCGAAATGGTCGAGACGTAAAGATCGATATATTGGACGACTATGTTTGGACATAGGAATGGTTCCGGGAGGTTTCGGGCATATACTGGAGTACCGGGGGTTACCGGAACCCCCCGGGGAAGCTATTGGGCCTTATGGGCCTTAGTGGAGAAAAGAGAGGGCAGCCAGGAGGTGGCGCGCGGCCCCCCTTGCCCCAGTCCTAATTGGACAAGGGAAGGGGGCGGCGGACCCCTCTCCTTCCTTCTTTCCACCTCCTCCTTCCCCCTTCTCCTTCTTGGAATAGGAAAGGGGGGGGGGACAAACCTACTTGGAGTAGGATTGCCCCCCTAGGGCGCGCCTCTCCCCTTGGCCGGCCCTCTCCTCCCCCCTTTATATACGGAGGAGGGGGGCACCCATAGACACAACAATTGATCCTTTGGATCTCTTAGCCGTGTGCGGTGCCCCCCTCCACCATAATCCACCTCGATAATATCGTAGCGGTGCTTAGGCGAAGCCCTGCGTCGGTAGAACATCATCATCGTCACCATGCCATCGTGCTGACGGAACTCTCCCTCAAAGCTCGGCTGGATCGGAGTTCGAGGGACGTCATCGAGCTGACGTGTGCTGAACTCAGAGGTGCCGCATGTTCGGTACTTGATCGGTCGGATCGTGAAGACGTACGACTACATCAACTGCGTTGTGTTAACGCTTCCGCTTTCGGTCTACGAGGGTACGTGGACAACACTCTCCCCTCTCGTTGCTATGCATCACCATGATCTTGCGTGTGCGTAGAATTTTTTTGAAATTACTACATTCCCCAACAGTGGTATCAGAGCCTGGTTTTATGCGTAGATGTTATATGCACGAGTAAAACACAAGTGAGTTGTGGGCGATACAAGTCATACTGCTTACCAGCATGTCATACTTTGGTTCGGCGGTATTGTTGGATGAAGCGGCCCGAACCGACATTACGCTTACGCGAGACTGGTTCTACCGACGTGCTTTGCACATAGGTGGCTGACGGGTGTCAGTTTCTCCAACTTTAGTTGAACCGAGTGTGGCTACGCCTGGTCCTTGAGAAGGTTAAAACATCACTAACTTGACGAACTATCATTGTGGTTTTGATGCGTAGGTAAGAACGGTTCTTGCTCAGCCCATAGCAGCCATGTAAAACTTGCAACAACAAAGTAGAGGACGTCTAACTTGTTTTTGCAGAGCGTGTTGTGATGTGATATGGTCAAGACATGATGCTAAATTTTATTGTATGAGATGATCATGTTTTGTAACAGAGTTATCGGCAACTGGCAGGAGCCATATGGTTGTTGCTTTATTGTATGCAATGCAATCGCCCTGTAATTGCTTTACTTTATCACTAAGCGGTAGCGATAGTCGTAGAAGCAATAGTTGGCGAGATGACAACGATGCTACGATGGAGATCAAGGTGTCACGCCGATGACGATGGTGATCATGACGGTTCTTCGGAGATGGAGATCACAAGCACAAGATGATGATGGCCATATCATATCACTTATATTGATTGCATGTGATGTTTATCCTTTATGCATCTTACTTTGCTTTGATTGACGGTAGCATTATAAGATGATCTCTCACTAAATTTCAAGGTATAAGTGTTCTCCCTAAGTATGCACCATTGCGAAAGTTCTTCGTGCTGAGATACCACGTGATGATCGGGTGTGATAGGCTCTATGTTCAAATACAACGGGTGCAAAATAGTTGCACATGCGAAATACTCAGGTTAAACTTGACGAGCCTAGCATATACAGATATGGCCTCAGAACACTGAGACCGAAAGGTCGAGCGTGAATCACATATTAGATATGATCAACATAGTGATGTTCACATTTGAAAACTACTCCATCTCACGTGATGATCGGACATGGTTTAGTTGATTTGGATCACGTGATCACTTAGATGATTAGAGGGATGTCTATCTAAGTGGGAGTTCTGAAGTAATATGATTAATTGAACTTTAAATTATCATGAACTTAGTCCTGATAGTATTTTGCAAATAATGTTATTCAATAGCTCGCGTTGTTGCTTTCCTATGTTTTATGTGTGTTCCTAGAGAAAAACTATGTTGAAAGATAATAGTAGCAATGATGCGGACTAGGTCCGTGATCTGAGGTTTATCCTCATTGCTGCATGCTACGTCTTGAGCTTGCATTGGTTTTCCTTGAAGAGGAAAGGGTGATGCAGCAAAGTAGCGTAAGTATTTCCCTCAGTTTTTGAGAACCAAGGTATCAATCCAGTAGGAGGCTCCTCAAAAGTCCCACGCACCTACACAAACAAACAAAGAACTCGCAACCAATGCAATAAAGGGGTTGTCAAGCCCTTCACGGCCACTTGCGAAAGTGAGATCTGATAGAGATAGTATGATAAGATAAATATATTATTGGTATTTTATAAGATAGATGCAAAAAGTAAAGATGCAAATAAAAGTAGATTGAAAGCTTTTATAATAAAAGATAGACCCGGGGGCCATAGGTTTCACCAGTGGCTTCTCTCAAGATAGCATAAGTATTACGGTGGGTGAACAAATTACTGTCGAGCAATTGATAGAAAAGCGAATAATTATGAGATTATCTAGGCATGATCATGTATATAGGCATCACGTCCGTGACAAGTAGACCGACTCCTGCCTGCATCTACTACTATTACTCCACACATCGACCGCTGTCCAGCATGCATCTAGAGTATTAAGTTCATAAGAATAGAGTAACACATTAAGAAAGATGACATGATGTAGAGGGATAAACTCAAGCAATATGATATAAACCCCATCTTTTTATGTCGATGGCAACAATACAATATGTGCCTTGCAACCCTTTCTGTCACTGGGTAAGGACACCGCAAGATTCAACCCAAAGCTAAGCACTTCTCCCATGGCAAGAAAGATCAATCTAGTAGGCCAAATCAAACTAATAATTCGAAGACACTTGCAAAGATAACTCAATCATACATAAAATAATTTAGAGGAGATTCAAATATTTCTCATAGATAAACTTGATCATAAACCCACAATTCATCGGATCTCGACAAACACACCGCAAAAAGAGTTACATCGAATAGATCTCCACAAGAGAGGGGGAGAACATTGCATTGAGATCCAAAAAGAGAGAAGAAGCCATCTAGCTAATAAATATGGACCCGAAGGTCTGTGGTAAACTACTCACAACTCATCGGAGGGGCTATGGTGTTGATGTAGAAGCCCTCCATGGTCGATTCCCCTCCGGCGGAGCGCCGACGAAGGCTCCAAGATGGGATCTCGCGGATACAGAAGGTTACGGCGGTGGAAATTATTTCGGCTCCCTGGATGTTTTCGGGGTACGTAGGTATATATAGGAGGAAGAGTCGGTGGCCGCTCGAGGGGCCCAGGAGACAGGGGGCGCGCCCAGGAGGGGTTGGCGCGCCCTCCTATCTCCTGGCCACCTCGATTGCTTCTTAACTTGCACTCCAAGTCCTCTGGATCACGATCGTTCCAAAAATCACGCTCCCGAAGGTTTCATTCCGTTTGGACTCTATTTGATATTCCTTTTCTTCAAAATACTGAAATAGGCAAAAAACAGCAGTACGGCCTGGGCCTCCGGTTAGTAGGTTAGTCCCAAAAATGATATAAATGAGTAAAATAAAGCCCATAAACATCCAAAAGGGGTAATATAATAGCATGGAACAATCAAAAATTATAGATACGTAGGAGACGTATCAAGCTTCCCCAAGCTTAATTCCTGCTCGTCCTCGAGTAGGTAAATGATAAAAACAGAATTTTTGATGTGGAATGCTACCTAGCATAATTCTCAATGTAATTTTCTTTATTGTGGAATGAATGTTCAGATCCAAATGATTCAAAATAAAAGTTCATATTGATAAAAGAAATAGTAACACTTCAAGCATACTAATCAAAGCAATCATGTCTTCTCAAAATAACATGGCTAAAGAAAGTTCATCCCTACAAAATCATATAGTTAGGCTATGCTTCATTTTCGTCACACAAAAATGTTCCCAAATTCTACACCCCCGATGACAAGCCAAGCAATTGTTTCGTACTTAAATAATCTCAAACTTTTTCAACCTTCACGCAATACATGAGCGTGATCCATGGATATGTTGGAAATATGCCCTAGAGGCAATAACAAATTAGTTATTATTATATTTCCTTGTTCATGATAATCGTTTATTATCCATGCTATAATTGTATTGATAGGAAACCCAGATACATGTGTGGATACATAGACAACACCATGTCCCTAGTAAGCCTCTAGTTGACTAGCTCGTTGATCAATAGATGGTTACGGTTTCCTGACCATGGACATTGGATGTCGTTGATAACGGGATCACATCATTAGGAGAATGATGTGATGGACAAGACCCAATCCTAAGCCTAGCACAAAGATCGTGTAGTTCGTATGCTAAAGCTTTTCTAATGTCAAGTATCATTTCCTTAGACCATGAGATTGTGCAACTCCCGGATACCGTAGGAATACTTTGGGTGTACCAAATGTCACAACGTAACTGGGTGGCTATAAAGGTACACTACGGGTATCTCCGAAAGTGTCTGTTGGGTTGGCACGAATCGAGACTGGGATTTGTCACTCTGTGTGACGGAGAGGTATCTTTGGGCCCACTTGGCAGGACATCATCATAATGTGCACAATGTGACCAAGGGGTTGATCACGGGATGATGTGTTACGGAACGAGTAAAGAGACTTGCCGGTAACGAGATTGAACAAGGTATAGGGATACCGACAATCGAATCTCGGGCAAGTACTATACTGGTAGACAAAGGGAATTGAATACGGGATTGCTTGAATCCTTGACATCGTGGTTCATCCGATGAGATCATCGTGGAACATGTGGGAGCCAACATGGGTATCCAGATCCCGCTGTTGGTTATTGGCCAGAGAGCTGTCTCGGTCATGTCTGCATGATTCCCGAACCCGTAGGGTCTACACACTTAAGGTTCGGTGACGCTAGAGTTGTTATGGGAATTAGTGTGCAATTACCGAATGTTGTTCGGAGTCCCGGATGAGATCCCGGACGTCACGAGGAGTTCTGGAATGGTTCGGAGGTAAAGATTTATATATGGGAAGTCCTATTTTGGCCACCGGAAAATGTTTGGGTTTTTTCGGTATTGTACCGGGAAGGTTCTAGAAGGTTCCGGAGTGGGGCCCACCTGCATTGGGGGACCCACATGAACGTGGGTAGTGGGGGCAAGGCCCCACACCTCTGGTCAAGGTGCACCAAGATCCCCCCTTAGAAGGAATAAGATCATATCCCGAAGGGATAAGATCAAGATCCCTAAAAAAGGGGGATAACAATCGATGGGTAAGGAAATGATGGGATTTCTTTCCTCTCACCTTTGCCAATGCCCCAATGGACTTGGAGGGCAAGAAACCAGCCCCCTCCACCCCTATATATAGTGGGGAGGCGCATGGGAGCTTCACCCTTGCCCCTGGCGCAGCCCTCTCCCTCCCCAACACCTCCTCCTCCTCCGTAGTGCTTGGCGAAGCTCTGCCGGAGAACTGCAAG
The DNA here is from genome assembly GCF_018294505.1 of Triticum aestivum. NCBI lineage: Eukaryota > Viridiplantae > Streptophyta > Magnoliopsida > Poales > Poaceae > Triticum > Triticum aestivum. The sequence continues at coordinate 517,594,391 of NC_057798.1, read as the reverse complement.
CTCCACCACCACGCCGTCGTGCTGCCGGAGCTCTCCCTCAACTTCTCCTCTCCCCTTGCTGGATCAAGAAGGAGGAGACGTCCCCGGGCTGTACGTGTGTTGAACACGGAGGCGCCGTCCGTTCGGCGCTATATCGGATCTTCCGCGATTTGAATCGCCGCGAGTACGACTCCATCAACCACGTTCTTGTAACGCTTCTGCTTAGCGATCTTCAAGGGTATGAAGATGCACTCCCCTCTCTCTCGTTGCTAGTATCTCCTTGTTCTTGGTGATGCGTAGAAAATTTTGAATTTCTGCTACGTTCCCAACAGTGGCATCATGAGCTAGGTCTATGCGTAGTTTCTATGCACGAGTAGAACACAAGTTGTTGTGGGCGTTGATTTTTGTTCAATATGCTTACCGTTACTAGTCCAATCTTGATTCGGCGGCATCGTGGGATGAAGCGGCCCGGACCGACCTTACACGTACTCTTACGTGAGACAGGTTCCACCGACTGACATGCACTTGTTGCATAAGGTGGCTAGCGGGTGCCAGTCTCTCCCACTTTTGTCGGATCGGATTCGATGAAAAGGGTCCTTATGAAGGGTAAATAGCAATTGACATATCACGTTGTGGTTTTTGCGTAGGTAAGAAACGTTCTTGCTAGAAACCCATAGCAGCCATGTAAAACATGCAAACAACAATTAGAGGACGTCTAACTTGTTTTTGCAGGGTATGCTATGTGATGTGATATGGCCAAAAGAATGTGATGAATGATATGTGATGTATGAGATTGATCATGTTCTTGTAATAGGAATCACGACTTGCATGTCGATGAGTATGACAAACGGCAGGAGCCATAGGAGTTGTCTTAATTTATTGTATGACCTGTGTGTCAATGAACAACGCCATGTAATTACTTTACTTTATTGCTAAACCGTTAGCCATAGTAGTAGAAGTAACAGTTGGCGAGACAACTTCATGAAGACACGATGATGGAGATCATGATGATGGAGATCATGGTGTCATGCCGGTGACGATGATGATCATGGAGCCCCGAAGATGGAGATCAAAAGGAGCAAAATGATATTGGCCATATCATGTCACTTTTGATTGCATGTGATGTTTATCATGTTTATGCATCTTATTTGCTTAGAACGACGGTAGTAAATAAGATGATCCCTCATTAAAATTTCAAGAAAGTGTTCCCCCTAACTGTGCACCGTTGCGAAAGTTCGTCGTTTCGAAGCACCACGTGATGATCGGGTGTGATAGATTCTAACGTTCACATACAACGGGTGTAAGCCAGATTTACACGTGCGAAACACTTAGGTTGACTTGACGAGCCTAGCATGTACAGACATGGCCTCGGAACACAAGAGGCCGAAAGGTCGAGCATGAGTGGTATGGTAGATACGATCAACATGAAGACGTTCACCGATGATGACTAGTCCGTCTCACGTGATGATCGGACACGGCCTAGTTGACTCGGATCATGTAATCACTTAGATGGCTAGAGGATATCTATCTGAGTGGGAGTTCATAAGATGAACTTAATTATCCTGAACATTTGCAAAAAGGTTTTTGCAAATTATGTCATAGCTCGCGCTTTAGTTCTACTGTTTTAGATATGTTCCTAGAGAAAATTTAGTTGAAAGTTAATAGTAGCAATTATGCGGACTAGGTCTGTAAACTGAGGATTGTCCTCGTTGCTTCGTAGAAGGCTTATGTCCTTAATGCACCGCTCAGTGTGCTGAACCTCGAACGTCGTCTATGGATGTTGCGAACATCTGACATGCACGCTTTGATAACTACGTGATAGTTCAGTGATGTTAAACGGTTTAGAGTTGAGGCACTGAAGACGATTTCGAAACATCGTGAAACATATGAGATGTTTCGAGGGCTGAAATTGGAATTTAAGGCTCGTGCCCACGTCAAGAGGTATAAGACCTCCAGCGATTTTCTTAGCCTGCAAACTAAGGGAGAAAAGCTCAATCGTTGAGCTTGTGCTCAGATTGTCTGAGTACAACAATCACTTGAATCAAGTGGGAGTTGATCTTCCAGATGAGATAGTGATGTTTCTCCAAAATCATTGCCACCAAGCTGCTAGAGCTTCGTGATGAACTATAACATATCAGGGATAGATATGATGATCCTTGAGATATTCGTGATGTTTGACACCGCAAAAGTAGAAATCAAGAAGGAGCATCAATTGTTGATGGTTGGTGAAACCACTAGTTTCAAGAAGGGCAAGGGCAAGAAGGGATACTTCATGAAACGACAAATCAGCTGCTGCCCTAGTGGAGAAACCCAAGGTTGAACCCAAACCCGAGACTAAGTGCTTCTGTAATAAGGGGAATAGTCACTGGAGCAGAATTACCCTAGATTCTTGGTAGATGAGAAGGCTGGCAAGGTCGATAGAAGTATATTGGATATGCATTATGTTAATGTGTACTTTACTAGTACTCCTAGTAGCACCAGGGTATTAGATACCGGTTCGGTGCTAAGTATTAGTAACTCGAAATAAAAGGCTGCGGAGTAAACGGAGACTAGCTAAAGGTGAGCTAGCGATATGTGTTGGAAGTTTTTCCAAGCTTGATGTGATCAAGCATCGCACGCTCCCTCTACCATCGAGATTGGTGTTAAATCGGAATAATTGTTATTTGGTGTTTGCGTTGAGCATAGACATGATTGGATTATGTCTATCGCAATACGGTTATTCATTTAAGGAGAATAATGGTTACTCTGTTTATTTGAATAATACCTTCAGTGGTCTTGCACCTAAAATGAATGGTTTATTGAATCTCGATCGTAGTGATACACATGTTCATGCGAAAAGATATAAGATATTAATGATAGTACCACCTACTTGTGGCACTGCCATGTAAGTCATATTGGTATAAAACGCATGAAGAAGCTCCATGTTGATGGATCTTTGGACTCAATCGTTTTTGAAAAGTTTGAGACATGCGAACCATGTCTATTGGTGTATATGCATGAAGAAACTCCATGCAAATGGAATGTTTGGACTCGCTTGATTTTGAATCACTTGAGACATGCAAATCATACCACCTGGGCAAGATGACCGAAAGCCTCGTTTTCAGTAAAATGGAACAAGAAAGCAACTTGTTGGAAGTAATACATTTTGATGTGTGCAGTCCAATGAGTGCTGAGGCACGCAGTGGACATCGTTATGTTCTTACTTCACGGATGATTTGAGTAGAGACTGAGTATATTTGCTTGATGAAACACAAGTCTGAATTATTGAATGGTTCTAGTAATTTCAGAGTGAAGTTAAAGATCATCGTGACAAGAGGATAAAATGTCTATGATATGATCATAGAGATGAGTATCTGAGTTACGAGCTTTGGCACGCAATTAAGACATTGTGGAAATTGTTTCACAATTGATACCACCTGGAACACCATAGTGTGATGGTGTGTCCGAACATCATAGTTGCACCCTATTGGATATGGTGCGTACCATGATGTCTCTTATCGAATTACCACTATCGTTCATGGGTTAGGCATTAGAGACAACCGCACTCACTTTAATAGGTCACCACGTAATTCCGTTGAGACGACACCATTTGAACTATGGTTTGGAGAAACCTAAGTTGTCGTTTCTTAAAAGTTTGGGGCTGCGACGCCTATGTGAAAAAGTTTCAGGTTGATAAGCTCGAACCCAAAGCGGATAAAATGCATCTTCATAGGACACCCAAAACAGTTTGGTATACCTCCTAACTCAGATCCGAAAGCAATAGGGATTGTTTCTTGAACCGGGTCCTTTCTCGAGGAAAAGTTTGTCTCGGAAAGTTGAGTGGGAGGATGGTGGAGACCTGATGAGGTTATTGAACCGTCACTTCAACTAGTGTGTAGCAGGGCACAGGAAGTTGTTCCTGTGGCGCCTACACCAATTGAAGTAGAAGCTTATGATAGTGATCATGAAGCTTCGGATCAAGTCTCATAGGTCGACAAGGATGGGTACTACTTCAGAGTGGTACGTACTCCTGTCTTGGAGGTCATGTTGCTAGACAACAATGAACCTACGAGCTATGGAGAAGCGATGGTGGGCTTGGATTCCGACAAATGGCTCGAGGTCATAAAATCCGAGAGAGGATCCATGTATGAAAACAAAGTGTAGACTTTGGCAGAACTACCCGATGGTCGTAAGGCTGTTGAGTACAGATGGATTTTAGAAGGAAGACAGACAATGATGGTAAATGTCACCATTAAGAAAGCTCGACTTGTCGTTAAGATATTTTCCGAAAAGTTCAAGGAGTTGAGTATGATGAGACTTTCTCACTCGTAGCGATGCTAAGAGTCTGTTGGTATTATATTAGCAGTTGCTGCATTATTTATGAAATCTTGCAGATAGGATGTCAAAACATTGTTTCCTCGACGATTTTCTTGAGGAAAAGGTTGTATGTGATACAACCAGAAGGTTTTGACAATCCTGAAAGACGCTAACAAGTATGCAAAGCTCCAGCAATCCTTCTAAGGACTGGAGTAAGCATCTCGGAGTTGGAATGTGCGCTTTGATGAGATGATCAAAGATTTTGGGTTAATACAAAGTTTATAAAAAACTTGTATTTCCAAAGAAGTAAGTGGGAGCACTATAGAATTTCTGATGAGTATATGTTGAAGACATATTGTTGATCAGAAATGATGTAGAATTTCTGGAAAGCATATAGGGTTGTTTGAAAAGTGTTTTTCAACAGAAACCTAGATTAAGCTGCTTGAACATTGAGCACCAAGATCTATGAGGATAGATCAAAAATGCTTAATGGTACTTTCAAATGAGCACATACCTTGACATGATCTTGAAGGTGTTCAAGATGGATCAGTCAAAGTAGTTCTTGCCTGAGTTGTAAGGTATGAAGTTAAGACTTAAAGCTCGACCACGGCAGAATAGAGAGAAAGGACGAAGGTCGTCCCCTATGCTTAGACGTAGGCTCCATAGTATGCTATGCTGTGTACCGCACCTGATGTGTGCCTTGCCACATGTCTAGCAAGAGGGTACAAAGGTGATCAAGGAGTGGATCACCAGATAGTGGTCAAAATTGTCCTTGGAGTAATAAGGACATGTTTCTCAATTATGGAGGTGATAAAGAGTTCGGCGTAAAGGGTTACGTCGATGCAAGCTTTAACACCTATCCGAATGACTCTGAGTAGCAAACCGGATACGTATAGTGGAGCAACCATCTGGAATAGCTCCAAGTGGAGCGTGGAAGCAGCATTTACAATATGAACTAGAGATTTGCGAAGTACATACGGATCTGAATGTTGCAGACCCGTTGACTAAAACCTCTCTCACAAGCAAAACATGATCAAACCCCAAAACTCATTGAGTCTTAATCACATGATGATGTGAACTAGTTTATTGATTCTAGTAAACTCTTTTGATGTTGTTCACATGGCGATGTGACCTGTGAGTGTTAATCACATGGCGATGTGAACTAGATTATTGACTCTAGTGCAAGTGGGAGACTGTTGGAAATATGCCCTAGAGGCAATAACAAATTAGTTATTATTATATTTCCTTGTTCATGATAATCATTTATTATCCATGCTATAATTGTATTGATAGGAAACTCAGATACATGTGTGGATACATAGACAAGACCATGTCCCTAGTAAGCCTCTAGTTGACTAGCTCATTGATCAATAGATGGTTACGGTTTCCTGACCATGGACATTGGATGTCGTTGATAACGGGATCACATCATTAGGAGAATGATGTGATGGACAAGACCCAATCCTAAGCCTAGCACAAAGATCATGTAGTTCGTATGCTAACGCTTTTCTAATGTCAAGTATCATTTCCTTAGACCATGAGATTGTGCAACTCCCGGATACCGTAGGAATACTTTGGGTGTACCAAACGTCACAATGTAACTGGGTGCCTATAAAGGTACACTACGGGTATCTCCGAAAGTGTCTGTTGGGTTGGCACGACTCGAGACTAGGATTTGTCACTCCGTGTGACGGAGAGGTATCTCTGGGCCCACTTGATAGGACATCATCATAATGTGCACAATGTGACCAAGGGGTTGATCACGGGATGATGTGTTACGGAACGAGTAAAGAGACTTGCCGGTAATGAGATTGAACAAGGTATAGGGATACCGATCGAATCTCGGGCAAGTACTATACTGGTAGACAAAGGGAATTGAATATGGGATTGCTTGAATCCTTGACATCGTGGTTCATCCGATGAGATCATCGTGGAACATGTGGGAGCCAACATGGGTATCCAGATCCCGCTGTTGGTTATTGGCCAGAGAGCTGTCTCGGTCATGTCTGCATCATTCCCGAACCCGTAGGGTCTACACACTTAAGGTTCGGTGACGCTAGAGTTGTTATGGGAATTAGTGTGCAGTTAACGAATGTTGTTCGGAGTCCCGGATGAGATCCCAGACGTCATGAGGAGTTCTGGAATGGTTCGGAGGTAAAGATTTATATATGGGAAGTCCTATTTTGGCCACCGGAAAATGTTCGGGTTTTTTCGGTATTGTACCGGGAGGGTTCTAGAAGGTTCCGGAGTGGGGCCCACCTGCATGGGGGGGCCCACATGAACGTGGGTAGTGGGGGCAAGGCCCCACACCCCTGGTCAAGGTGCACCAAGACCCCCCCTTAGAAGGAATAAGATCATATCCCGAAGGGATAAGATCAAGATCCCTAAAAAAGGGGGATAACAACCGGTGGGTAAGGAAATGATGGGATTTCTTTCCTCCCACCTTTGCCAACGCCCCAATGGACTTGGAGGGCAAGAAACCAGCCCCCTCCACCCCTATATATAGTGGGGAGGCGCATGGGAGCTTCACCCTTGCCCCTGGCGCAGCCCTCTCCCTCCCCAACACCTCCTCCTCCTCCGTAGTGCTTGGCGAAGCTCTGCCGGAGAACTGCAAGCTCCACCACCACGCCGTCGTGCTGCCGGAGCTCCCACTCAACTTCTCCTCTCCCCTTGCTGGATCAATAAGGAGGAGACGTCCCCGGGCTGTACGTGTGTTGAACATGGAGGCGCCGTCCGTTCAGCGCTAGATCGGATCTTCCGCGATTTGAATCGCCGCGAGTACGACTCCATCAACCACGTTCTTGTAACGCTTCTGCTTAGCGATCTTCAAGGGTATGAAGATGCACTCCCCTCTCTCTCGTTGCTAGTATCTCCATAGATTGATCTTGGTGATGCGTAGAAAATTTTGAATTTCTGCTACGTTCCCCAACAGGATATAGCACTATGGGTGGAATAGAATATGATGATGGGGATTGTGTGGAGAAGACAAAAAAGGAGAAAGTCTCACATTGACGAGGATAATCAACGGGCTATGGAGATGCCCATCAATTGATGTCAACATGAGGAGTAGGGATTGCCATGCAACGGATGCACTAGAGCTATAAATGAATGAAAGCTCAACAAAAGAAAACTAGTGGGTGTGCATCCAACTTGCTTGCTCACGAAGACCTAGGGCATTTTAGGAAGCCCATCGTAGGAATATACAAGCCAAGTTCTATAATGAAAAATTCCCACTAGTATATGAAAGTGACAACATATGAGACTCACTATATGAAAAACATGGTGCTACTTTGAAGCACAAGATATGAGACTCACTATATGAAGGACATGGTGCTACTTTGAAGCACAATTGTGGAAAAAGAGATAGTAACATTGCCCCTTTTTATTTTCTTTTTTTTTTCTTTCTTTTTTTCTTTTTTTTGGCATTTTTTCTTTTGGATTTTTTTCTTTTTTTTTCTTTGGGCACAATGTTCTAATAATGATGATCATCACACTTCTATTGATTACAACATATGAATTACAACTCTAAACTAGTCCAAGATATGACTCTATATGAATGCCTCCGACGGTGTACCGGGATGGTGCAATGAATCAAGAGTGACATGTATGAAACATTATGCATGGTGGCTTTGCCACAAATACGATGTCAACTACATGATCATGCAATGGCAATATGGCAAAATTAAAGAATGTCATGATGATGAACGAAATGGTGGAAAGTTGCATGGCAATATATCTCGGAATGGCTATGGAAATGCCATAATAGGTAGGTATGGTGGTTGTTTTGAGGAAGATATAAGGAGGTTTATGTGTGATAATGCGTATCGTATCACGGGGTTTGGATGCACCGGCGAAGTTTGCACCAACTCTCAAGGTGAGAAAGGGCAATGCACGGTACCGAAGAGGCTAGCAATGGTGGAAAGGTAAAAGTGCGTATAATCCATGGACTCAACATTAGTCAAAAGAACTCATATACTTATTGCAAAAAATTTGAAGTCATAAAAAATCAAGCACTACGCACATGCTACTAGAGGGATAGATTGGTAGGAAAAGACCATCGCTCGTCCCCGACCGCCACTCATAAGGATGCACAAGCCAGGTACACTTCATGTTTCAAATTTGTTACACAACTTTAACCATACGTGCATGCTACGGGACTTGCTAACTTCAACACAAGCATTCTTGAAATTCATAATCACCCAACTAGCATGACTTTAATATCACTACCTCCATATCTCAAAACAATTATCAAGTATCAAATTGATCATAGCATCCAATGCACTTCCTATGATTGTTTTTATTATACACAACTTGGATGCCTACCATTCTAGGACCAATTTTATAACCATAGCAAATACCATGCTGTTCTAAAAGACTCTAAAAATAATATAAGTGAAGCATGAGAGACTAGCAATTTCTACAAAATTAAGACACCACCGTGCTCTAAAAGATATAAGTGAAGCACTAGAGCAAAAACTATCAAGCTCAAAAGATATAAGTGAAGCACATAGAGTATTCTAATAAATTCTAATCAAGTAGGATTCTCCCAAAAGGTGTGTACAGCAAGGATGATTGTGGAAAACTAAAAAGCAAAGACTAATATAATACACGACCCTCCAAGCAAAGCACATATCATGTGGCGACTAAAAATATAGCTCCAAGTAAATTTACCAATGAATGAAGACGAAAGAGGAGATGCCTTCCCGGGGCATCCCCAAGATTAGGCTTTTGGTTATCCTTGAATATCTTGGGGTGCCTTGGGCATCCCCAATCTTAGGCTCTTGCCACTCCTTATTTCATAGTCCATCAAATCTTTACCCAAAACTTGAAAACTTCACAACACAAAACTCAACAGGAAATCTCATAAGCTCCGTCAGTGAAAGAAAACAAAAACCACCACATAAGGTACTGTAATGAACTCATTCTTTATTTATTTTGGTGTTAATCCTACTGTATTCCAAGTTCTCCATGGTTCATACCACTTAATACTAGCCATAGATGCATCAAAATAAGCAAACAACAGACGAAAAATAGAATATGTCAAAAACAGAACAGTCTGTAGCAATCTGTAACTAACGCAAACTTCTGGAACTCTAAAAATCTTACCAAAATAGGAAGTCCTGTACAATTTGTCTATTTATCAGCAGCAGAAAGAATCAACGCAAAATCACATTTCTGTGATTTAACAAAACTAATTTCGTGCGTGCAAAGTTTTTGTTTTTCAGCAGAATCAAATTAATCATAGGTTATCCTATAGGTTCTACTTGGCACAACCACTAATTAAAACATAAAAACACATCTAAACGGAAGGTAGATGCAAAATTTATTGAATAACAGCAATGTAAAATATTGGGTTGTCTCCCAACAAGCGCTTTTCTTTAAAGCCTTTTTAGCTAGGCATTGAGATTTCAATGATGCTCACATGAAAGACAAGAGTTGAAGCATAAAGGGAGCATCATAAAACATGTGATAAAAACATCTAAGTCTAACCTACTTCCTATGCATAGGCATTTTATAAGCAAACAAATTATCATAGCAAGCAAAATTTAGCATATGCAAGGAAGTGGAAAGAAACAATAGCAATCTCATCATAACGAGAGGTAATTCTGTAACATGAAAATTTCTATAACCATATTTTCCTCTCTCATAATAATTACATGTAGGATCATAAGCAAATTCAACAAAGTAACTATCACATAAAATATTTCCAACATGATCCACATGCATGCGAAGTTGACACTCTTCCAAAATAGTGGGATTAACATTAACTAAAGTCATGACCTCTCCAAACCCACTTTTATCAAAAATACCATAAGATTGAACATTCTCCAAATATGTGGGATCTAAAGTTGACACTCTTCCAAACCCACTTTCAATATTATTGCAAACACTATTATCAATCTCATATTCATCATGGGGCTTAAATAAATTTTCAAGATCATAAGAAGAATCACTCCAATCATGATCATTGCAACAAGTAGTAGACATAGCAAAACTAGCATCCCCGAGCTTAGGGTTTTGCATATTATTGGCACAATTGACATCAAGAGAGTTTATAGTAAAATCATTGAAATCATGCTTTTTATTCAAAGATCTATCGTGAATCACTTCATAAAGTTCTTCAGCACAATTTTCAGATTCACGAATTTCAAGCAAAACTTCATAAAGATAATCTAGTGCACTCAACTCACTAGCAATAGGTTCAACATAATTGGATCTCTTAAAGAGATTAGCAAGCGGATGAGGATCCATAGATCATAGCTTCTCTGTTTAGTAATAAATAAACAACTTCTCCAACCAAACGAGCAAACGAGCCAAGTAGGACATCAAAACAAACGAAAAGACGAACAGAAGAAGGGCGAATAAAACGGCAAGGGTCAAGTGGGGGAGAGGAAAATGAGAGGCAAATGGCAAATAATGTAAATGCGAGGGAGATGAGTTTGTGATGGGTACTTGGTATGTCTTGACTTGAGCGAAGACCTCCCGGCAACGGCGCCAGAAATCCTTCTTGCTACGTCTTGAGCTTGCGTTGGTTTTCCTTGAAGAGGAAAGGGTGATGCAGCAAAGTAGCGTAAGTATTTCCCTCAATTTTTGAGAACCAAGGTATCAATCCAGTAGGAGGCTCCTCAAAAGTCCCACGCACCTACACAAACAAACAAAGAACTCGCAACCAACGCAATAAAGGGGTTGTCAATCCTTCACGGCCACTTGCAAAAGTGAGATCTGATAAAGATAGTATGATTAGATAAATATATTTTTTGGTATTTTATAAGATAGATGCAAAAAGTAAAGATGCAAATAAAAGTAGATTGAAAGCTTATATTATAAAAGATAGACTCGGGGGCCATAGGTTTCACTAGTGGCTTCTCTCAAGATAGCATAAGTATTACGGTGGGTGAACAAATTACTGTCGAGCAATTGATAGAAAAGCGAATAATTATGAGATTATCTAGGCATGATCATGTATATAGGCATCACGTCAGTGACAAGTAGGTCGACTCCTGCCTGCATCTACTACTATTACTCCACACATCAACCGCTATCCAGCATGCATCTAGAGTATTAAGTTCATAAGAATAGAGTAACACATTAAGAAAGATGACATGATGTAGAGGGATAAACTCAAGGAATATGATATAAACCCCATCTTTTTATCCTCGATGGCAACAATACAATACGTGCCTTGCAACCCTTTCTGCCACTGGGTAAGGACACTGCAAGATTGAACCCAAAGCTAAGCACTTCTCCCATGGCAAGAAAGATCAATCTAGTAGGCTAAACCAAACTGATAATTCGAAGAGACTTGCAAAGATAACTCAATCATACATAAAAGAATTCAGAGTAGTTTCAAACATTTCTCATAGATAAACTTGATCATAAACCCACAATTCATCAGATCTCGACAAACACACCGCAAAAAGAGTTACATCAAATAGATCTCCACAAGAGAGGGGGAGAACATTGCATTGAGATCCAAAAAGGGAGAAGAAGCCATCTAGCTAATAACTATGGACCCGAAGGTTTGTGGTAAACTACTCACAACTCATCGGAGGGGCTATGGTGTTTATGTAGAATCCCTCCATGGTCGATTCCCCCTCTGGCGGAGCACCGACGAAGGCTCCAAGATGGGATCTCGTGGATACAGAAGGTTACAGCGGTGGAAATTGTTTTTTGTTGGCTCCCTAGATGTTTTCGGGGTACGTAGGTATATATAGGAGGAAGAAGTATGTCGGTGGCCGCTCGAGGGGCCCAGGAGATAGGGGGGCGCACCCAGGAGGGGTGGGCGCGCCCTCCTATCTCTTGGCCGCCTCGATTGCTTCTTGACTTGCACTCCAAGCCCTCTGGATCACGTTCGTTCCAAAAATCACGCTCCCAAAGGTTTCATTCCGTTTGGACTCCGTTTGATATTCCTTTTCTTTGAAATACTGAAATAGGCAAAAAAAACAGCAATACGGGCTGGGCCTCCGGTTAGTAGGTTAGTCCCAAAAATGATATAAATGTGTAAAATAAAGCCCATAAATATCCAAAAGGGGTAATATAATAGCATGGAACAATCAAAAATTATAGATACGTTGGAGATGTATCACTGCACAGAAGAATTGTGTCCTTGATGCACCACTAGGTGACAGATGTGTTGCAGGAGCAGATGCAGACCTTATGAACGTTCGGCTAGCTCAATATGATGACTACTTGATAGTTTAGTGCACCATGCTTAATGGCTTAGAATCGGGACTTCAATGACGTTTTGAACGTCATGGACCATATGAGATGTTCCAGGAATTGAAGTTAATATTTCAAGCAAATACCCGAGTTGAGGGATATGAAGTCTCTAACAAGTTCTATAGCTAAAAATGGAGGAGAATAGCTCAAGCAGTGAGCATGTGCTCAGATTGTCTGGGTACTACAATCGCTTGAATCAAGTGGGAGTTAATCTTCCATATAAGATAGTGATTGACAGAGTTCTCTAGTCACCATCACAAAGTTAGTAGAACTTCGTGATGAACTATAGTATGCAAGGGATGACGAAAACGATTCCCGAGCTTTTCATGATGATGAAATCGATGAAGGTAGAAATCAAGAAAGAGCATCAAGTGTTGATGATTAACAAGACCACTAGTTTCCAGAAAAGGGCAAAGGGAAAGAAAGGGAACTTCATGTAGAATGGCAAGCAAGTTGTCACTTCGGTGAAGAAGCCCAAAGCTAGACTAAAGCCTGAAACTGAGTGCTTCTCTGCAAAGGAAATGGTCACTGGAAGTGGAAACGCCCTGAATATTTGGTAGATAAGAAGGATGGCAAAATGAGCAAGGGTATATTTGATATACATGTTATTGATGTGTACCTTACTAGTGTTTATAGTAACCCCTGGGTATTTGATACTTGTTCGGTTGCTAAGATTAGTAACTCGAAACGGGAGTTACAGAATAAACAGAGACTAGTTGAGGGTGAAGTGATGATGTGTGTTGGAAGCGGTTCCAAGATTGATATGATCATCATCGCACACTCCCTATACTTTCGGGATTAGTGTTGAACCTAAATAAATGTTGTTTGGTGTTTGCATTGAGCATAAATATGATTTGATCATGTTTATTGCAATACAATTATTCATTTAAAGTCAAAGAATAATTGTTGTTCTATTTACATGAATAAATCCTTCGATGGTCATACACCCAATGAAAATAGTTTGTTGGATCTCGATCGTAGTGATACACATATTCATAATATTGATGCCAAAAGATGCAAAGTTGATAATGATAGTGCAACTTATTTGTGGTACTGCCGTTTGGGTCATATCGGTGTAAAGATGGATTTTTGGAATCATTTGGTTATGAATCATTTGATGCTTGCGAACCGTGCCTTTTGGGTAAGATGACTAAAACTCTATTCTCCGGAAGAATGGAACGAGCTACTGACTTGTTGGAAATAATACATACCGATGTATGCGATCCGATGAGTATTGAGGCTCGCGGCAGGTATCGTTATTTTCTGACCTTCACAGATGATTTGAGCAGATATGGGTATATCTACTTGATGAAACATAAGTCTGAAACATTTGAAAAGTTCAAAGAATTTCAGAGTGAAGTGGAAAATCATCGTAACAAGAAAATAAAGTTTCTACGATCTGACCGTGGAGACGAATATTTGAGTTACGAGTTTGGTCTTCATTTGAAACAATGTGAAATAGTTTCACAACTCACGCCACCTGGAACACCACAATGTAATGGTGTGTCCGAATGTCGTAATCGTACTTTACTAGATATGGTGCGATCTATGATGTCTCTTACCGACTTACCACTACCGTTTTGGGGTTATGCATTAGAGACAGCTGCATTCACGTTAAATAAGGTACCATCTAAATCCGTTGAGACGACACCGTATGAACTATGGTTTATCAATAAACCTAAGCTATCATTTCTTAAAATTTGGAGTTGTGATGCTTATGTGAAAAAGTTTCAACCTAATAAGGTCGAACCCAAATCGGAGAAATGCGTCTTCATAGGATACCCAAAGGAGACTATTGGGTACACCTTCTAATCACAGATCCTAAGGCAAAATATTCGTTGCTAAGAATGGATCCTTCCTAGAGAAGGAGTTTCTCTCGAAAGAAGTGAGTGGGAGAAAAGTAGAACTTGATGAGGTAATAGTACCTTCACCTGAATCGGAAAATAGTTCATCACTGAAATCCGTTCCAGTGATGCCTACACCAATTAGTGAGGAAGATTAATGATGATGATCATGAAACTTCAGATCAAGTTACTACCAAACCTCATAGGTGAACCAGAGTACTGTCCGCACCAGAGTGGTATGGTAATCCTGTTCTGGAGGTCATGTTACTTGACCATGACGAACCTATGAACTATGAGGAAGCGATGATGAGCCCAGATTCCGCGAAATGGCTTAAGGCCATGAAATCTGAGATGGGATCCATGTATGAGAACAAAGTGTGGACTTTGGTGGACTTGCCCAATGATCGGCAAGCCATAGAAAATAAATGGATCTTCAAGAGGAAGGCAGACGCTGGTATTAGTGTTACTATCTACAAAGCTCGACTTGTCGCAAAAGTTTTTCGACAAGTTCAAGGTGTTGAATACGATGAGATTTTCTCACTCGTGTCGGTGCTTAAGTCTGTCCGAATCATGTTAGCAATTGCCAAATTTTATGGAAGCTGGCAAATGGATGTCAAAACTACATTCCGTAATGGATTTATTAAAGAAGAGTTGTATATGATGCAACCAGAAGGTTTTGTCAATCCTAAAGGTGCTAACAAAATGTGCAAGCTCCAGCGATCCATCTATGGACTAGTGTAAGCATCTCGGAGTTGTAATATATGCTTTGATGAGTTGATCAAAGCATATTGTTTTATACAGACTTTTGGAGAAGCCTGTATTTACAAGAAAGTGAGTGGGAGCTCTGTAACATTTCTAATACTATATGTAGATGACATATTGTTGATTGGAAATGATATAGAAATTCTGGATAGCATAAAAGGATACTTGAATAAGAGTTTTTCAAAGAAAGACCTCGGTGAAGCTGCTTACATATTGGGCATCAAAATCTATAAGATAGATCAAGATGCTTGATAAGATTTTTCAATGAGTATATACCTTGGCAAGTTTTGAAATAGTTCAAAATGGATCAGTCAAAGAAGTAATTCTTGTCTGTATTACAAGGTGTAAAGTTGAGTAAGACTCAAAACCCGACCATGGCAGAAAATAGAAATAGAATGAAAAGTCATTCCCTATGCCTCAGTCATAGGTTCGATAAAGTATGCTATTCTGTGTACCAGACCTATTGTATACCTTGCTCTGAATTGGGCAAGGGAATACAATTCTGATCTAACAGTAGATCACTAGACAACGGTCAAGAATATCCTTAGTGAGGACTAAGGAAATTTTTCTCAATTATGGAGGTGATAAAAGAGCCCGTCGTAAAGAGTTACATCGGTGCAAGCCTTTACACCGATCCAGATGACTCTAAATCTCAATCTGTATACATACTAAAAGTGGGAGCAATTAGCTAGAGTAGCTCCGTGCAGAGCATTGTAGACTCTAGTATTTGCAAAATACATACAGCTCTGAATGTGACAGACCCGTTGACTAAACTTCTCTCACGAGGAAAACATGATCATACCTTAGTACTCTTTGGGTGTTAATCACATAGCGATGTGAACTAGATTATTGACTCTAGTAAAACCCTTTGGGTGTTGATCACATGACGATGTGAACTATGGGTATTGATCACATATAGATGTGAATATTGGTGTTAAATCACATGGTGATGTGAACTAGATTATTGACTCTAGTGCAAGTGGGAGACTGAAGGAAATATGCCCTAGAGGCAATAATAAAGTTATTATTCATTTCCTTATTTCATGATAAATGTTTATTATTCATGCTAGAATTGTATTAACCAGAAACTTAGTACATGTGTGAATACATAGACAAACATAATGTCACTAGTTTGCCTCTACTTGACTAGCTCGTTGAATCAAAGATGGTTAAGTTTCCTAGCCATAGACATGAGTTGTCATTTGATTAACGGGATCACATCATTAAAGAATGATGTAATTGACTTGACCCAATCCGTTAGCTTAGCACTTGATCGTTTAGTATGTCGCTATTGCTTTCTTCATGACTTATACATGTTCCTACAACTATGAGATTATGCAACTCCCGTTTACCGGAGGAACACTTTGTGTGCTACCAAACATCACAACGTAACTGGGTGATTATGAAGGAGCTCTACAGGTGTCTCCGAAGGTACATGTTGAGTTGGCGTATTTCGAGATTAGGATTTATCACTTCGATTGTGGGAGAGGTATCTCTGGGCCCTCTCGGTAATGCACATCACTATAAGCCTTGCAAGCAATGTAGCTAATGAGTTAGTTGCGGGATGATGCATTACATAACGAGTAAGAGACTTACCGGTAACGAGATTGAACTAGGTATTGAGATAACCGATGATCGAATCTCGGGCAAGTAATGTACCGATGACAAAGGGAACAACGTATGTTGTTATGCGGTTTGACCGATAAAGATCTTCATAGAATATGTAGGAGCCAATATGAGCATCCAGGTTCCACTATTGGTTATTGACAGGAGACATGTCTCGGTCATGTCTACATAGTTCTCGAACCCATAGGGTCCGCACGCTTAAAGTTAGATGACGGTTATATTATGAGTTTATATATTTTGATGTACCGAAGGTAGTTCGGAGTCCCGGATATGATCACGGACAGGACAAGGAGTCTCGAAATGGTCGAGACATAAAGATCGATATATTGGACGACTATGTTTGGACACCGGAATGGTTCTGGGTGGTTTCGGGCATATACCGGAGTACCGGGGGTTACCGGAACCCCCCGGGGAAGCTATTGGGCCTTATGGGCCTTAGTGGAGAAGAGGGAGGGCAGCCAGGAGGTGGCGCGTGGCCCCCTTGCCCCAGTCCGAATTGGACAAGGGAAGGGGACGGCGGCCCCCCTCTCCTTCCTTCTCTCCACCTCCTCCTTCCCCCTTCTCCTTCTTGGAATAGGAAAGGGGGGGGGGGGGGACAAACCTACTTGGAGTAGGATTGCCCCCCCTAGGGCGCGCCTCTCCCCTTGGCCGGCCCTCTCCTCCTCCCTCCTTTATATACGGAAGAGGGGGGCACCCCATAGACACAACAATTGATCCCTTGGATCTCTTAGCCGTGTGCGGTGCCCCCCTCCACCATAATCCACCTCGATAATATCGTAGCGGTGCTTAGGCGAAACCCTGTGTCGGTAGAACATCATCATCGTCACTACGCCGTCATGCTGACGGAACTCTCCCTCAAAGCTCGGCTTGATTGGAGTTCGAGGGACGTCATCAAGCTGAACGTGTGCTGAACTCGGAGGTGCCGTACGTTCGGTACTTGATCGGTCGGATCGTGAAGGCGTACGACTACATCAACCGCGTGGTGTTAATGCTTCCGCTTTCGGTCTACGAAGGTACGTGGACAACACTCTCCCCTCTCGTTGCTATGCATCACCATGATCTTGCGTGTGCATAGGATTTTTTTTGAATTTACTACGTTCCCCAACAGTTACCACATTCATTCTCCCCGGGTCACCGTGTCCGGCTCGGGGGATTGCCGGCTAGCCCGCGTCCCACCCTTTCCGCAACCAGTTTTGTAGTGTGCACGCCGCCAAAGCCATCTCTTCGCCTCAAGCCACTGTCCGGCTAGCAAGAGCCAAAGGCCGGAAGCATCCTCACGTGAAAAATGGCTAAGGAAGAGCGTCCGGCTCGGCTGACCCGGCCTCCCCTTTTTTTCTTCTTTCGCTCACCACCGCATAGACCGGCCGTGCTCTAGTCCTAAAACCTAGGTATTATGCATTTACTTCAAGTCCGACTCCCTGTCCCTGCTACAGACTGACTCCTAGTTGTCCGGCTGGCGGGGGGGGGGGGGGGGAGGGGAACGAACAAGAAAAATGGCCTAAGGACAAAGGAAAAAGGCGAGCTGCCAACCGGCAAAAGGCATTCCCAGTTAGAGAACATACGTGTTCATATATATAGCAAAAGGCCCGCGGCTCGGAGTTCATTACATAAACTTACACCCCAGCGGGTGGACTTGCCAACTAACCTAAAGTTTGAGCATAAAAGAAAAAGACGGGCAAGGCAAAATCCTTGTGCGACGGGCGCATCGGCACCAGCCCGCACCGTCTCCTCCATGGCACCAGTGTCGTCCAGGTCGGTAGCGTCAACGTGCGCCTCAATCTCCGTCTCGGCCTTGCTGCCTGTTGGGTCCTCCAGGGGTCCAAAGTCGTCGGCGGGGAGCGACGTGTTGTCCGACGCTCGCTCGAAGACTAACTCGTCGTGGGGAGTGAATGACGCGATGTCGCCGGCCCGCACGGCAAGAGGCATTGCTTATTGTGCCAGGTCATCTTCCACTTTGGCTCTCTGGGCGACCAGTCGGCTCAGGTCAATGCTCAGATACCAGGACATCATGAAGCTGAGCGCCATCTCCGCGTTAGTCCGGGCCGTAGAAGCCCTCCACGCGCCGAGTCGCACCCTCCGACCTCCAACCACCGCGCCAACTAGTTGATTGTGTTAGGCACCACTGTGTTCAGACAAAGGGAGCCCACCATCGACGAGTTGGCTTCAAATAGCCGGTTCAGGTCGCGCTCCACCGGCTCTATCCAGGCCTTAGCGGTGACGGCCATCTCCATCTAGGCCATGCGTGCATCGATTTCGGCCCCCTCCGCCCTTTGTTTATCCCGGTAGGCGTTCATGGCTGCCTCGGCTGGCGCCTGCTTCTCAGGGAAGACCCCTGGTGAAGAAAAGGAGAAAATCAGCCAAACAACCAAGGAACTGGCCATCAGACACGGGAAAACAAAGAACTAAGCACTTTCGGCTGACAATCTCGTCGATCCGCTGTGCCTCCGCCGGTATCGACCGCTCCTTCGCCAACTACTCATCGGTGCAGCGGTCGCGGTCTGCCTTAAGCTGGGTGACCTCCTCGGAGGCCTTTGCCGCCTGCTCAGCCACCGCCTTGCGGTGCTCCTCCGCAAGCCACTCCAGCTCGACCTGATGGGCCACCGCCGTCTGGTCCCTCTCTGCCGCCAATCGGCTCGTCTTCGCCTGGAACCAGTTGTGCTCCGTGACGGCCTGGTCATGCTGCCGACCAGCTTGGTCTAACCGGCTTCGGAGGTCCAGCATTTCGACCATAGCGGCTACACAATAGGGCTCCCGGTCAGGAGCTAGACAAGAAGAAGAAAAAGCAAAGCAAAGCAAAGCAATAAGATTCGGGCCAGCTGCTCGAAAAACACACTTGGCCGGGTTAAGTATCATCTTGTAAACCCGAAGGTTGTCAAAGGTCTCCTTCAAATCATCAAGCAGGGTTTCTTTCTTCCTGGATTTGACCACAATGCCATCCACACAAGCATGAACATTGCGTCCAATCTGCCCATGAAAACAATTCTGAACACAATGTTGGGAAGTCGCCTGGGCACTCTTAAGCCCAAATGGCATAAAAACATAGGAGAAAGCTCCAAAAGGTGTGATAAAAGTGGTCTTCTCCTGATCCTCAACCGCCATCTTGATCTAACGATAGTCAGAATAAGCATCGAGGAAACAAAGACCCGCCGTTGCATCAATGATCTGGTCGATACAAGGGGGAGCAAAAGGATCAGCCGGACATGCTTTATTGAGATCTGTGTAATCGACACACATACGCCACGTGCCATTCTTCTTGAGCACAAGAACCGGGTTAGCAAACCACTAAGGGTGGAAAACTTCAACTATAAACCCGGCGACTAAGAGCAGGGCTACCTCTTCTCTAATAGCCTTATGCCTCTCCTCGTTAAAACGACAGAGTAATTGTCTGGTCGGCTTCATCTTAGGATCCACATTAAGGTGGTGCTCAACGAATTCTCTTGGTACACCCGACATGTCAGAAGGTTTCCATGCAAAGATGTCCCGGTTCTCACGGATGAACTCGATGAGCGCACTTTCCTATTTAGGATCCATCTCAGTCCCCACAATGAACTGCTGGGTAGAGTCGCCAGGGATGAAATCAACCTGCTTGGTGTCCTTTGCCGACTTAAATTTAAGGAGAGGGTCCTTCTTAGTGGTGGGATTTTTTGAGAGGGGTCATATCAGCCGGGCCAATGTTATCTTTAGAAAATTTGAGCTCTGCAGCTGCACAAGCCATCTCTGCGTAAGCAGCGTGTCCTTCTTCACACTTCAAGACTATCTTTCGATCACCATGAACCGTAATTGCGCCATTTGTCTCTGGCATCTTAAGCTCCAAATATATGTAACGGGGGCGAGCCATGAACTTGGCATAAGCCGGCCGTCCAAACAATGCATGTTATGGACTTTTGATCTTCACCACGTCGAACCACAGTGTCTCTGCTTTGTAGTTATACTCATCACCAAAACCCACCTCGAGGGGAATCTTCCCCACGGTATAAGCCGACTTGCCAGGAACCACCCCGTGAAAAACATTGGAGGACGGCCTGATATCCTTTTCTGTTAGGTTACGACATCGTTTGCTGTTAGAAACCGTCGGCAATTCAGCATGCCGGCTGTAGCTACGACTCGACAATGGGGTTGAATGCACATGGTGCTGGCTATATGAGTAATTCGCTTGCTGCGCAAGCACTGTTTGCTGAAGTTCGATGGCGTTCCGGGTTTCCATCACGATCGGTGACTCGCCAGTGATCAGGATTGTAGTAAGGCGGGTTGTTCCTGCAACCATATTATCCACTGGGTTACAGAAGTGACCTGGCGGGTCAGGAACCGATGTGGTGGCGTCTGGACACGGGGTGGATCTGGAACCGGCTCTTCCCTTCGGTCGGCTCCGGCTGATGAGGTTGAGCCGCTTCCCGTCTTTCGGGCACATATGAATTGGGGTATAACCAGTGCTCCAAGAGTGCTTGGACCTGCCCCTGGCGTGTTAAATAAACACAAAGGCTCATAACTTGGAGGTAAACTGGACTGGTGCCTCCTTCGAAGGATAGCATTAGAAGCATTCTGGTTTAGATTCAGGCACCAAGCCTCCATGTTCAGGCGCTCTGCTTCTGCATGAATGTGGGCTTGCAATGTAGCCATCCTGACACTTTCAGCATTCATATCTTCTTGGGCCTTAGTCATGTGCTCTCAAATCTTTGCAATCTCCGTGTTGCATCCACTTGATTTTCTTCAGTAACTTCAGTCGCCAGCAAGGTTGTTAGAGTGCCCATCAGGTCGGATAATACTTGAGCCGGCGGCCCGACTGAGCCCGACGCACCAGTGGTCGCGGTCGCCGAGTCAGTTGTTACTATTGCTCCCGCCGCAGAAGAATTGAGAGCCGGCGCCGTGTCCGTCATGAAGATGGCGACTCAGCTCGGCGGCTTGTAGGGGTTCAAAATAATGTTTCCATCGGAACAGCCCCGAAGCCTGCCATCCTGAAGCTGGTAAATGACTCTGTATCCCCGGTCGAGGACTCATCTCCTGTGTAGACGAGAGTATCTCCTCCAGACACGGACTTTTCCGCGAGCTCCACGCCTTGTGTGAAAACCACGAAGACGTGCTTCCGGCCGACTTGGATCCGGGCGGGTTGCGTGCGCCGGGCTGGCTCGACGAGGTTGGTGTAGATGTCCGGCTCGGGCTTAGATCTGCCGATCTTGCCGATGAAGACGTGGATTCCGCCGAAGGGGACTCGGTACCCGTACTCTACTGAGTCGGCCTCGGACCCCAGCCGGCATCGTCGATGTAGAGCTTGCCATGGTGACTCTTCGTCATCCTGCGGACAACATATCCCTCGATCCCTGGGAAAGAGCCCTTCAAGAACTCGAAACCGCCATGCACTGGCCCCATGGTGGGCACCAACTGTCGTGGTTTTGTCACGGTAGATGTCCTAGTGTGAGGACTTAGTCGTGAGGCCATCACAGCTAGGAGATTAACTTGTCGGGGTTGAACGGGAACGAGAGACACGAGTTATCCAGGTTTCTCCCCTCACAATCGAGGTAATAGCCTACTTCTTGCTTGTTTGCTTATTGCTCTAGAGATCAATACAGGGGAGCAGATTCGCTTGACCTAGCTATTGATCGGTTGTAACTTAGCCCTATCCGCCCCTGAGACTCGCCTTTATATACAGGTCGAGACTTAGGTCGAGACTTAGCATATTTACAACCTGTCTCCTAAGTAAGAAAATGTGGCACCCCGGCTTAGAGCAACTGCTTTACCTTGCATTGCCAGCCTAGAGATCAAGTCTTCTGGCAACACACAACAACATGGTATAGACAACAACCGCTTTATTGAAGCTAGCGGAAACATAGGTTTGATACTACATCAAGTTGCGAGGCCAAGCGGCACACCCGGTGTGGCTGAACAATATGTACATTATTTAATGAACATGAAGGGCCTCGAGCATGATAACTATGTGGCAGCGGAATGACGATGCAGCAGAACTCCATAGCACAGGGACACCGATGTGGACACGATCTAGACTCGTGAAGCACTCCGATCCGGTAAGGCTTTCCTAAAATCTCGCATGACACGCCAGGTCAGTACATTGATTGTACTTGGAAGCTCACAACAAGCATAAGCATAATGACAAAAATATCATGACAATTAATAAAGGTAAGTGCAATGCAATAACATGCTACTGATGCAGTGAAACAAACTTATG
Source organism: Triticum aestivum (assembly GCF_018294505.1). Lineage (NCBI taxonomy): Eukaryota > Viridiplantae > Streptophyta > Magnoliopsida > Poales > Poaceae > Triticum > Triticum aestivum. The sequence continues at coordinate 517,571,486 of NC_057798.1, read as the reverse complement.
CACCGAGTCCCTCGGACTCGCTTACCACACAAGTTACCTCGTAACCAACCTCATCAACGGTGATCACTCCCGGATCACAATTGAACCAATACTTTGGTTCCCACGAATACCGACCATCTTCATGGTCACACAAATCTCATCAAATAATCAGTGCCCATCATAAAAATTTTGTGTGCAAGATTACTTAATAATGTTGATCCATGGTGCGACTTACTCACGAGCTATGTCCATAACCGAGGACGCGACTATCGATAGATTTAATAAACACTCTGCAGAGGTAGTACATTGTACCCACACCACGGAACCCATGGCCTCGCACTCCCATTCAGGTGGACCAATGGCATTCCGAGAAAACCCTCCCATTCCCATGACACTCTCCCAGCCACTGAGGGAGTCCTGGATTAGGGGGTATCCGGACAGCCGGACTGTGTACAACGTCCGGACTATTGAAGCGTGAAGATACAAGACTCAAGACTTCGACCCGTGTCCAGATGGGACTTTCCTTGGCGTGGAAGGCAAGCTTGGCGATCCGGATATTATATTTCCTTCCTTGTAACCGACTCCATGTAAACCCTAGCCCTCTCCGGTGTCTATATAAACCGGAGAGGTTGGTCCTTAGACGACCGATCACAATTACAATCATACCATCATAGGCTAGCTCCTAGGGTTTAGCCTCTACGATCTCGTGGTAGATCTACTCTTGTACTACCCATATCATAAATATTAATCAAGCAGGAAGTAGGGTTTTACCTCCATCGAGAGGGCCCGAACCTGGGTAAACATTTGTGTCCCTTACTTCTTGTTACCATCAGCCTTGACGCACAGATCGAGACCCCCTACCCGAGATCCGCCGGTTTTGACACCGACATTGGTGCTTTCATTGAGAGTTCCTCTGTGACGTCGCCGCAAGGCTCGATGGCTTGTCTCGTCATCAAGGACGACATCACCTCGGAAGGGGCTCTGGCTGTAGGCCAGACGCTCCGACTCGGCAGCTTTATCATGACCGTTCCATCGGCGGAGGCGCCGATGATGGCCTCTCGGGTCATTAGTCATAACCTTCGCGTCAGTTCGGAACTCGCCGAACAGATGGATCCAATGGAGCTCTCCTTCCTTAATGAGCTCTTGGATTGCATTGCCGCTCTGGGAGTCGCTACAAACTATGACCAGATTGGGCTTAAACCCGACCGAAGGGACATCAGGTCCCCGCCGGCCACCCATGAGGTAGCGATAGTGGAGGAACCACGCACGGATTGTCCCTCAACTCTGAGAACGAATTATGTTCGGATTGCCGAACTCCTTGAGCCGAAAACTTGCTCAAAGGAAAATGTCACCCAGGCTCCGGGCTTAGAATCGGGCATTGGGCCAAAAAAATTGGGTAATATCCCGGATTCTGAGCTGTTAAGCTCGGAACCGCCCGCGCCCTTGGGCGTTGGATCGGATCAAAATCCGGATTCCGCTAACAACACCAATCTGGACCTAAATTGTCTCTCCCGCATCAGGCAAGAGCCCCAGGAAACGGTACATCATTACTGGGCCAGATTCCTCCTTGCACCTAGCAAGGTCAAGGACTGCCGCGAGGAGAACATGGTCTCGCTCTTCTGCAAAAACTGCACGGACGAAGGGCTCCTCAATGCTATAAGCAGCCGCGACATAGTACGCTTCGCGGACTTGGCAATCATAGTACAAAAGTACTGTGCGATGGAGAGCGCTTGGAAGACCCAAACAGAATTTTGGGATAGTACCGCTCTCACCAAGACCTTTGTCCGAACTAAACAGACGAACTCTCGTAGGACGTCCGATCCAATCCCCAAGAAACCGAAGCCCACTCCAGGGCGGGGATCCGTATTTGAAGAATGGCTCGACGGGCCATGCAAGCTCCACGGTACGCCGGATTCAATGCCAACTCATAGCCTTAGGGCATGTAGGATACTCCAGCAAGTGGCAAAAAGTGGCGAGGATCTTCTTGTAAGCCATAAAGCGAAACAACATCCTGCCAGTGGACACAATACGGTACTAACAGTCTTCGGGACTTTCGCCTCGAACAACAGGCGCAAGAGAGCTCATCGAAGCTCTGCGGAAATTTGCCAGGTGGCAAAGATAAACCCCTGGAACGACACTGCTATAACTTTCAATGCCAATGATGAACCCCAATTCCAGACGGTCCGGGCACCGGCCGCTCTGGTCCTTAGCCCAATCATGGACGGCTTTCGGCTCACCAAAGTACTCATGGATGGCGGAAGCGGGCTAAACTTAATCTATGAAGAAACGCTCAACAAAATGGAAATTGATAAAGGCCGCATTGAGCAAAGCGGCACCACCTTTAGGGGAATCATCCCTACCCGGGAAGCGCGGTGCACGGGAAAAATCACACTCGATGTGGTATTCGGCACCCCGGAGAATTATAGGTCCGAAGAAATTACATTCCAGGTGGCTCCCTTTAGTAGCGGATACCACGCCCTCCTAGGGCGGGACGCGCTTACAAGCTTTCAAGCGGTACCCCATTACGGGTACATGAAGCTTAAAATGCCCGGACCCAACGGAATCATCACTCTAGCCAGTGATCCGGACATCGCACTCCGCGCCGAAAACAAAACCGCAGCACTAGCCCTGGAAGCATTATCTGAGGCCTTAGCAGCCGAAGAGTTAACAACACTGCGGGCCACCATGGACAGGGACGACGTGATACTCGACAAACGACCCAAGTCCACCTCATTTAAACTTGCAGAAGAGAATTCCAAGTCCACCCAACGGACCCCACGAAGACATCATCCATTGGGACACAGTTGAGCCCCGTGATGGATGCCGCACTGCGAGATTTCTTACGCGAGAATTGGGACATTTTCGCCTGGCACCCTTCGGACATGCCAGGCATCCCACTCCAGCTGGCCAAACACAGTCTCAATATACTGAAGGGATACAAACTGGTCAAACAGACCCTAAGGCGGTTTTTAGAACCCAAATAGCAGGCCATGGGGGAAGAGCTAGCCAAGCTGCTTGAGGCCGGATTCATCAGAGATATTAAACATCCGGATTGGCTGGCAAATTTGGTAATGGTACCAAAAAAGGACAAATCCTGGCGCTTATGCGTCGACTTCAAAGACCTCAACAAGGCTTGCCCCAAGGATCCCTTTCCCCTCCCTCGCATCGATCAAATCATCGATGCCACAGCCGGACACGACTCGCTGTGTTTTCTCGACGCATATTCCGGATACCATCAGATAAAGATGACAGAGTCTGACCAAGCTGCAACAGCTTTTATAACGCCATATGGCCCTTTTTGCTTCAACACTATGCCCTTCGGGCTCAAGAATGCCGGCGCAACATATCAACGCATGATTCAAACATGCCTGGAAAAATGAATCAGCAAAACAGTGGAAGCATATGTGGACGATGTGGTCATAAAAACCAGACACATCGAAACCCTAATAGATGACTTGAGGCTTACATTCGATAATCTCCGGACATACGACATCAAATTGAACCCGGAAAAATGCGTCTTCGGTGTCCCCTCTGGGAAGCTGCTGGGCTTCATTGTTTCCAATAGAGGAATCGAAGCGAGTCCAGCAAAAATCCGAGCTCTGTCGCAGTTGGCTATACCAACAGACCTCAAGCACATCCAGAAGCTAGCTGGATGCATGGCCGCTTTGAGCCGCTTTACATCCAGGCTAGGAGAAAAGGCATTGCCTCTTTACCGCCTCCTTTGGCGCATCGAACACTTTGTATGGACGGATGCAGCCGCGGCCAGACTTGATGAGATAAAAACCTTATTGGCCAGTAATCCAGTCCTAAAAGCGCCAAACATCGGCGAACCTATGTTACTATACATAGCTGCAACACATCAAGTGGTAAGCGCAGTGCTCGTCGTCGAACGAGAGGTGGACGGATACAAATTCCCGCTTCAAAAGCCGGTTTATTACGTATCTACGGTCCTCACCCCATGCAAATCCCGATACCCACACTATCAAAAGATAGCATATGCGGTCTTCATGGCATCCCGGAAGCTAAGACACTACTTTCAAGAGTGTTCGATTACCGTCGCCTCCGAAGTACCACTCAATGACATAATTAATAACCGCGACGCTACGGGCCGGATTGCTAAATGGGCTATCGAGCTCCTCCCGTTCGACATAATATACAAACCACGACGGGCCATTAAGTTGCAAGTACTGGCTGACTTTGTCGCCGAATGGACAGAAGCCGAACTCCCTAAAGAGTATGGTGCGTACTCCAATTGGATCATGCACTTTGACGGGTCCAAAATGCTGGCCGGATTGGGAGCAGGGGTAGTCCTGACGTCTCCCACCGGGGACACGGTCCAGTACGTCCTACAAATATTATACACAGACTCCAACAATGTAGCCGAATACGAGGCTCTGTTGCATGGTCTTCGGATGGCGGTCTCTATGGGCATCCAACGCCTGGAAGTGCGCGGGGATTCAAACCTTGCAATATCACAAATAAATGGAGACTTTGATGCCAAGGATCCGAAAATGGCGGCCTATCGTAATGTCGTCCTCAAAATGTCAGCTCGGTTCGAGGGGCTTGAATTCAACCATGTGGCTCGAGAAAACAATCAAGCGGCGGATGTCCTCGCGCGCATCGGCACCAAGCGCGACCCTGTCCCACCTAATATATTCTTGGAAAGGCTGTTCAAGCCATCCGTGGTATGGGAAGGGGAGTCCGGCAATACCAGCACGGATCCGAATACACCCCCAGACTCCAAACCATCAGACACAGTCGGCGGTTCGGCCACCGAAATAACTTCTTCGGCCCACGAGATCATGACCGTAATCGCTCCGTGGACCGAGCCCTTCTTGGCCTACCTAAATAGGGAGGAGCTCCCCGAAGACCAAAATGAAGCACGCTGCATAGTTCGGTGCTCTAAAGCTTACAAAGTCCACGAAGGGGAACTCTACAAGAAAAGTGCGACCGGAGTGCTCCAAAGGTGCATCTCCGAAGAGGAAGGGCGGCAACTCCTGACTGAAATTCATGCCAGACTGGGCGGACACCATGCTGCAGCTCGAGCGCTAGTCAGCAAAGCCTTCCGCACAGGCTTCTATTGGCCGACGGCCCGAGCAGACGCACAGGACCTTGTCCAACATTGCGTCGGCTGCCAGCTCTTCGCCAATCAGAGTCATATGCCCCCTACCGCTCTCCAAACAATCCCCATAACTTGGCCCTTTGCGGTCTGGGGGCTAGATATGGTCGGACCTCTTAAAGAGGGAAGCCATAAGAAAAAATACTTATTGGTCATGGTGGACAAATTCACCAAATGGATCGAAGCCAAACCAGTTAAAACGGCCAAATCCGGACCAGTAATAGACTTCTTATCCGGGGTCGTACACCGATACGGTGTCCCCCACAGCATCATCACTGATAATGGCTCAAATTTCACAGCCGATGAGGTGAAAACTTGGTGCGGCAAAATGGGCATTAAGCTCGACTATGCTTCCGTCTACCATCCTCAAACAAACGGCCAGGTCGAACGGGTAAACGGTCTCATTATGAGCGGCATCAAACCCAGACTAGTGCGATCTTTAACAGAATCGGATACACACTGGGTAGAGGAGCTCGACTCCGTACTCTGGGGGCTGCGGACCACACCGAATCGAACCACCGGATATACACCATTTTTTATGGTGTACGGTGCGGAAGCAGTACTACCCTGTGACATAATACATGATTCACCACGCGTATGTATGTACGAAGAGAAGGAAGCCGAGTTAGATCGGCAGGATAACTTGGATGCCCTGGAGGAGGAGCACAATGTCGCAAAGGCTCGTTCCGCATTCTATCAGCAGCAGACTCGGCGATATCAAAGCAGAGAAGTGCGGGACAAAACTTACAACATTGGCGAGCTCGTTCTACGCCTACCGGAGAAGAAGAATGGCAAACTAAAACCCATATGGGAAGGTCTCTTCGTCATCGACAAAGTTCTCACTGGAGGAGCGTACCGCCTACGTAATGCATCTGATAACAGACTCGAGCCGAACCCATGGAACGCGGCTAGACTCCGGAGATTCTACGCCTAACACCGAACGCAGTGTTCGTCTCCTCACCCTCCTTTTAAAATTATGCTCCACCTCTGTTTCTCTCCTTTCTCGACCCCTTTTTTTCTTCACACAAAGTGTTTAATACAGTGCGGATTCCCGGATTATCCCAGCCGTACCATGTGTGCAAGCTGTATCTGGGGGCTTCCTATTCGGAAGCTAGACATCATTACCTTAATGGCTTTTTGCCCATCACATATGCGTTCTTTTTCCATATGTGCCTTTTCTTCACCATTATATGCATCGATATGACTTAAGATGTGGCCAAGCTAGGTTGCCTGGTGTTCGCACACGAACACGTCACCGTGTACTTCCAACGCCGCGGGTGGTGCACCACAACTCACGTCGAAGGAGACCCGTCCGGAAGCGCGGTACGCAGGCAATCCGGCAGGCGCTTTTGTTAACCCGAAACCCCACATGCCCGAGAGGGACCCCGTCAGGGCGCACGGCGGCTATGGGCTGCCCTAGGTCGACCTGATCGCCCCTAGGGCCTCCAGGTTCGCCGCCCTGCAACAAGAAGAACAGACGAAGAATGAGGAAGAAGAACTAGGATTAAGGAGAAAAGATAAAAAATAAAAAGTGGTAGATGATTTGATCGATTGTGTGTTGTTCAATCGGCCGTCACCCCTTACGTATGTAAGAGGCGGCTGGACTTCTCGTGCAAGGAAAGGCTTGGATTCACGTCCAAAACCCTAGTCAAATTCGGATTGGTTTTGTCCGAACTTTCCAAAATTGTTCGGTTTAAACTGGCTGAACCTTGCGGTCCACGTTTGAGGTAGTAAACGACCACGGATGGAAACGAGCCCAAAAGCAATCTTGACTGTTTCGATGAGACGAACAACTTTCATGTTGAACGTTTTTTGATTAGAGGCCATCTTAAGGGAGTTTTTGGCTGTTTTCCGAAGTCTGCGGCAGAAAAATCCAAAACCCAGACAAACACCCCCGGAGTGTCCGGCCATCCTCGGAGAAATCCAAAACCCGGATGGTCATTCCCGGAGTGTCCGGCCATCCTGATGCACGCGCGCGTTTTCGGCTGTAACTTTTGCATAGGAACTCCGATTGAGACGTTTCTTATATCAGAATCGACCGTTTCGACGAGATGAAGACAATTCGTGTAGATCATTTTTCCGTTTGAGGTCTTCTTGGGGGCCTAATTGGCCAAACTGTACTCTGAATATAATATCTTAGTACTTTGAGCATAGTTTCGGCCTTCAAGATGAAACCGGACAGCGATGGCCCAAACTTCAAAGATGTTCATATCAACAATACGGAATTCTTTCATGTAGAACACTTCTCCATTTGAAGCCATCTTAAATAAGTTCTTGACCGTGCCAAAATCTGGTGTCAACACATGCCCCCCTGTTTTTCGGCAAAGCTTGTGTGCCGAAAAATAATTTGCACATATCTTGCTCTGAGGACGATGTCAACACTCCATCGGCCATTTGTATGTGCTTAGGACGATAAGTATATATCAGCCATTGCTTGTTTGAACCTCTTGATGCAACTTGGGTGAAAACTTCTCAACTTCCTTAACAATCTGATGATAAAGTTACATAAACATGTATCTCAATGTCATCCTTCGAACCATATTGTTCACCCTTTTGCTAGGATTTTGTAGATAATCAACAATAAACTTTCTCCAATCCTTACTTCCGCCTGCATAAAAATTTCATTAGTGGCCGAAGCTGTGGACTTCGGTTCGGCCTTACCTATGTTGACAAGACGAAGCATCGGCTATTGAGAGAAATGCAATACATTGATTAACATAGTAGCCGAATGGTTGCTGTGCCAACTCTTTCAAATTGTGATGTCTAGATATATGAACAATTTTAAAGTAACCCAAGGTAAATCTTGCATCTAGTCATACCAAAAGATAAACTATAAGTGATTCGTCAAAACATTGATAACCCTTGGATATTTGTTGTACTACTAATAACGAATCACTGGAAGCCTCAATATGTATAGCACCTATAGCAAGGCAAAGCTCCAATCCGAATAACAATGCATATTCGTCTTTGATCATTGTGCAAAAATATCTTAAGCGGCATGAGGCTTCACAAACTAGCTCCATATGGAGATGAATAAACAACACCAACACTTTGGCCATTGCTACAAATTGAACCATCAAAATATAATCTCCATAGTAATAGAGAGACAAGGCTAATATCACTTAATATGTACCTTGTCTCGGTTCCAATTGAACTAAGGACGATGTTAGAATTCCACACCGGCCATGATCAGATAGTTTCTTAGGATGATAGTTAAGTATCGGACATTACCATGAGGTTCATGTAGAATTCATCCATTAAAAAATGTATAGCCGAAATAAACAAATAAAATAGCAATAAAATATTTCGGCCCCTTTGTCTTAGCAAAAAAAATGTAACTAACCAAATGTATAGTGATTTGGTAATACTCTGTCATCATATAGAAAATTATGTTGCATCCATGGATTAAAATAAGTCCATGGAGGGTAACTGATCATACATGTGGATGAATTCCATGGCAAAGGCATCAATGGCATTGTTGAAGAAAATGGATGATGTGCTAACCGAAGATTTTGATGTTGTGATGCACACCTTCGGCTTAATTGTTTGTTGCTTTCATTCTTTTCCTTCTTCACTTTTATTGTACTTGTTGCAATAGAAACATGCACATCATTTTTGTTTTGATTGATCTTCTTGGGAACCGATGCCATGTTCTTCTTTCTCAGCTCTTGTGCACTAAGATTTTGTAATTCCTTCTTTTGCCAATATGATAAGCCGAGTGAGCAGCTCTACTATAATTTTGTTTCAACCAATGGCAACTCTTTTTGGGCCTTGTGCACCCTCAACTTCTTTTCTTCAGATTTGGCACTCTGATTTTCATCAATTGATTGTTTCACTTCTTTGCCTTTTGTAGCCAATGTCAACACTTTAATTGGCTCTTTGTTATTTGAGATCAAATCTGAAGTAGCACACTTACGACCATCTCTTTTCACGCGGTAAACTTGCTTTACCACCTCTTTCTTCTTCCTTGAGCTCTGGACCGATTCCTTATGATTGAAACGGTATTTAATATGCGACTGTTCAAATGTTGATCTTCTTGGAGCTGCATAATATTGGTGAGATGGTCTAAAATAAGATGGAGAATGTTTTGTATTATACCTGTCCCATGATGGATATGAATCAACATGAGCATAGGGAGGCATCCACGGCATTGGCATTGGCGGCCCAAAATAAGGATATGAATATATTGCATTAAAATTATCAATACCGATCCTCATATTTGCGCCTTGGGGGTGATCTTGGTTTCTTTGCATGATTTGGCCGATAAGCATTCTTCTCTTCACTATTCTTTTGATATTTATCCAATAGTTCAGTGAAGGTGATTTTTGATCTCTTACACTTGCGCTTACTTCGGCCTTTGTTTTCTTTTGGTTTGCTTTCATCGATCATTGGATTTGCTTGCTGCCCCCAGTCCTTGGCGTCTCCATTGTAGCTTCGATGGAATTTTTGCCCTCAAGATTATGTTCATTATGCTCTTCAACAACTTCTTTACTTGAAAGTTTGATCCCATCACCTGCAGCTTTTACATTCTCTTTAAATGGATCGGCTTGAAGCAGTCGATGCAAAAACTTTTTGCCGTCGGGACCAATCGGAATAGACTGGTCATCTCTTGGTGTTTCAACAAACTTCAATCGTCCTTTTTCAATGGCCGATTTAACTATTTGACGAAACATGTTGCAATCCTCAAAATTATGCTTGGACGAATCATGCAACTTACAATACATTCGTCCTTGGATTGATGGCTTAACATGGTGATCAAGAATTGTAATGTAATTATTTTTCAGCAACAACTCAAATATTTGATCACACATGCTTGAATTGAAGGTAAACTTCTTGCTTTCTAGCCGATCTTGCTGTGATAACGGCTTTGGAGTTAAGCAAACGAATGATTCAGATTTTGTATCTCCCCATTCGGCTCTCCCCATTCGGCTATGAATTTTAGTTTGCATTCTCTTACCGATGTCATTGGATAATAAACTATACTTGCATCGGTTTGCTCAGAAGATTTTAACCTTGGCTTTAAATTTCTGAAACGAAAATAGTTAGAAAATACATGTCTCAATTGAGACCAAGTGTAAGCCAAGTGAGAAATAAGCAAAGCTACCTAATTAGATATGAATTTTAGACAAAGCAATGGGGAAAGCCTTGGCTGTAATAATTTTTCGCTATCGGTCTTTCTGAATGGTGTAATGTGTTGACCGATATGCTTCATAACAAGTTTATTGCTAACAGGTAAATTACCCTTCTTCATTGGTATTTCAAAATTACTTATGAGAATATTTCTTATAGATGCATCAATAATGAAGTCGCGACCAAATCTGAAAATAGGTAAATTACTCTCTATGCATACCTCTTCAAATATGTTGGGAGAATATGATGGTGGTGCTACTTGAAGAACATCTTGCTCCGTCTTTGGATGGCTCCCCAACACCTTTTCATCATCTTTTTCTTGATTCCGTGCATCATTGCCTTGAAGATCCATGTCAGCCGAACTTTGTTCGGCTACTTGTTCTTGTCCTTGAGGCTTGTCAATTTCTATGGCACGGAACTCATAGGGCAGGAAGTAGGTTCCACTGACTTCAGAAAAATCAAATATGGTTATTTTGCTATGCTTTCCATGCCCTTTCTCAATAATGCTTGCCTCTTTGGATTTGATGAACTCAGAATATATACTACTTGATTCGGCTTTTCTAATAATCGAATTTTCTTTGTTACTTGAATCAACAACTTTATCTTTTTGAATTTGCGAGGCTTCTCGCTTTAGTCTAATTTTAGCCCACATCTCAGCTTGGCGAGCTTTAAACTTTTTCATCTCAATTTCCATCCACTCGTCATGAGATTGCCCCCCAATACTTTGAGACTCTTTCGGCAAGGTGCCGAAACTTTGCGATTGTTTAGGTGGTACACTGGATGGTACAACACTGGGCGACTGCATCATTTGTACAACTCTAGCTTTTACAGCAGCAAAATCATGAGGCTTCCCGCCTTCTATTAGTTCCTTGCGAATAGAGTTGCACAAATCCCAAGATAATGTAAGCTTGTTCTTAATTACCCAGTCTGGATATGGTTGCCCCCCAATGCTTTTAGACTCTTTCGGCAATGAGATGTTGCCGAAATTCTGTAATTGTGTAGGGGGTACATGATATGCCACGATAGTAGGTGAAGGGATTTGTGCTCCTGCTGAAGTTTCACTTATTCGGCCATGACCATGAAGGTGCGAAGCCGAATTTTGGAGATCAACAGTAGCATATGGTGCCAAAAAATTAGTAGCATTAGGTGTAGCATATGATGTTTGAGGGTAATTGGCCAAATAACTAGTAGTAACATGGCCAATTCCCCTATCCACCGGCACGTTTGGATTAACATACTGCAAGTTATTTGCCGATGAATAAGAACTTCAAACACTTTGTTGCATACCATTGGAAGTTCCTACATAGGGTATCTCAACTTGATTAACCGAACTCATCATGTTATTCACCGGCATATAAATTTGTGGGGTTGCCGATGCATGGGAGTTGGGATACATATGTTGCATGTTGCTAAAATTATATGAAGTAGAATCAAGGATATTTTGTTGCATCAGCCCTTGCACATAATTAGATGCATGATTGATAAAGCTAGGGCTAGCCGATACATTATGCTCATTAGATGATCTAGCAACAACATATGCATTGTTTGCATCTACATATGTGAATTGGATATTCATATTACCTTTGTAGATTGCAAACCCTAGATGACGATCTCTTCGTAGCAAGAATGGGCCGGAGACCATTCAAAGCTTCGTCCCCAGCGGAGTCGCCAAAAAGTGTGTTCGCACACGAACACGTCACCGTGTACCTCCAACGCCGAGGGTGATGCACCACAACTCACGTCGAAGAAGACCCGTCCGGAAGCGCGGTACATAGGCAATCCGGCGGGCGCTTTTGTTGACCCGAAACCCCACACGCCCGGGAGGGACCCCGTCAGGGTGCACGGCGGCTATGGGCTTCCCCTAGGGCCTCGAGGTTCGCCGCCCTGCAACAAGAAGAACAGACGAAGAACGAGGAAGAAGAACTAGGGTTAAGGAGAAAAGATAAAAGATAAAAAGTGGTAGATTATTTGATCGATTGTGTGTTGTTCAATCGGCCGTCACCCCTTACGTATATAAGAGGCGGCTGGACTTCCCGTGCAAGGAAAGGCTCGGATTCACGTCCAAAACCCTAGTCAAATTTGGATTGGTTTTGTCCGAACTTTCCAAAACTGTTCGGTTTAAACTGGCTGAACCTTTCGGTCCACGTTTCAGGTAGTAGACGACCACGGATGGAAACGAGCCCAAAGGCAATCTTGACTGTTTCGACGAGACGATCAACTTTCATGTTGAACATTTTTTGATCAGAGGCCATCTTGAGGGAGTTTTTGGCTGTTTTCCGAAGTCTGCGGCAGAAAAATCCAAAACCCGGACAAACACCCCCGGAGTGTCCGTCCATCCTCGGAGAAATCCAAAACCCGGATGGTCATTCCCGGAGTGTCCGGCCATCCTGATGCACGCGCGCGTTTTCGGCTGTAGCTTTTGCATCCGAACTCCGATTGAGACATTTCTTATATCAAAATCGACCGTTTCGACGAGACGAAGACAATTCATGTAGATCATTTTTCCGTTTGAGGTCTTCTTGGGGCCTAATCGGCTAAACTGTACTCTGAATATAAGATCTTAGTACTTTGAGCATAGTTTCGGCCTTCGAGTTGAAACCGGACGGCGATGGCCCAAACTTCAAAGATGTTCATATCAACAATACAAAACTCTTTCATGTAGAACACTTATCCATTTGAAGCCATCTTAAATAAGTTCTTGACCGTGCCAAAATCTGGTGTCAACACCTGGCTCTTGCGTTTATGCCCTACGTTCCCGTTAATTCGGCTAGGGCATAAGGGGAGCACCTCTGCGATTGTTACTGCCGGTTGAGCCGGATGTGTACCTCAGACTGGGTGAAGCCGAAAGCTAGTTTCCTAAAGAGAATATTCGATCGGTGAACAAAAGATGTATTCGTTGGTTACAACAAAGAACTCCAGAAGCTTTGTATCCTGCGCCATCGCGCGCAGTCCGGACATGTGCATCGACGCATGGATACCTAGGGAAAGGAACCCTAACGGAACTATTCTTCCTGGAAGATGTTTCTTGCTATCCATGCAATATAACAGTTGGGTACTTGTCTATTCAAGCACCTATGACCCCTACGCCTGGTCTCCATGCATACCCCGGTTTTTACATAACCAAGCTGGTATTCGGACACACCCCGGACTATAGGATCCGGGGGCTGAAGCGAAAAGGTACGCCATGACAAATGATTCAATCTGGCTAGAGGCTCCTTATGCCAATTAAATTACACAGTCACTGAGACTGATTGTATTCCTCCTCTATACCATCTAACAGGCTGTCTAGCCTACAATCTTGCTGAGAATACTTAGCGGCTAACGCTACCTAGTCATACACCAGGCTCACGGGAATTTCTTACCCATCAGGCCCCGCTGGTCCCACTTCGGCCATATGGTTCGGGTCCAGCTTGGTGTAGCGCGTCTTCACCATTGCCCAGGCTTCTCTTGCTCCTTGCCAGCAGGACGATATCTTCCACAGACGAAAGCGCCGCCGGGCTCCTTGAAGCAGGTCCGCAAGCTCCCCATGCCATTCGGCAGAAGGCTTGATGGCCACAGGGCCTGAGCAACGCCATGCATCACCTTCCGAACACGCTCGTGCATCTGTGACAGTTCTTGCAGCAAATCACCTGCAGATGAGAGCATCTCCTCTTCAGGGCGGCTCGTTAACATTCCTGCAAGGAAAAATCTCTTTAATAAACTTCCTCGCCGAACTATCAAACAGTTGGCTTGAGCTCTTACCATAAATGCCGCGTCGAAGCTTTTTGTTCTCCTTCACGGAGTCCGCCAGTTGAGCGTGGACGTACTTTAATTCCACGTCCAGATGAATATTGGCATCATGAAGCTTGTTCTTCTCTTGCATCACCTGCGTAAGGCTGTGCTCGCCGGCCTTTAGTTGCCGTTGGAGATGCGAGTCGTCACCCACTACGCCCTCCGGATTCACCCCGGGATTGTCTGCAGAATTTACTGTTAGACTAACCGCAACAGCCAATTATTAACTAGTACATCTGCGTATAATGGAGACAAATATTACCAGCGGGGGACCTTCGGGATCCCTCTAACTTGGCTACCGCATCAGATAATTGGGCCTTGCATGCCTCCAGCTCCGGCGCCAATTGTTCATTCTTGTCCACAAGGACCTGCAGATATATGGATCCTTCAAACAGTTGTCCCAACTATTCTAAGTCTCAGGGGCTACTGCTAGGCATACTTATCAAAATTTCTTACCCGTATGTCTTTGGTATACTGGCTTGTCGCTTGGGCAAGCCCGCCTCAAGCGGCCCAGACATATGCGTCCGCCGAATTGAAGGCATTAAAAGCCTCTTCGGAAAAGATGTTGTGCCGAAGCACGACCCTCCGGCGCTGGTGGTTCATGGCGCTCTCCACTTCGGAGTTCGTGGCCGAACACATATCCGCACCCTCCGCCGGGGAGCTATGCAGTGCTGGCCCCGTGTCCGCCTCCGCCCCCGAAGCCGGTTTTGGAACCCGGCTGGTGGAGGCGTGATTGGTGGGGTCTCCGGATATAGCCCGGTTATTCCTCTTCCTGCTAGACACGAAGGGCACTGTCATATTTCAAATTCTATAATAGTAGGACAGGTTATTACTTTACCTCTGTAGCGGTGTGTCGGCCCTCACCGCCTTCCTCTTGAGCCTGCCCGATCCGGACTCCCGTGGTTGACGAGTCCCTAGGGGCTCGGCCCCTCGCGCCGGCCGTTGTTTCTGCAAATAGAGCGACGCCTCAAGGGTAAATTATAATACCCGGGGAAAGTCCTCTTCGGAGGATAGGGTTTTTTAGCTCAGCTTACATGCAAAACGATGAGCAGTCCAGGGTAGTCGGCCATAATGGCCACCAGGGTGCCATCCCAGCTCGCCTGATAAAATACCCCATTGATAAGCTCCACAGTAATACCCGGATCTACTTTGAGTCCCGGATCTAGGGCCCTTCCAGGGTCCTCTAGTTGCGGGGAGGGGCTGAAGATTCCTTCTATGGCCCTCCTCAGTTCCTGCTCAAGAGCGTTGATGCAAGTAATCTTAGCAGGAGAACGCTGGAGTAAGTGAAGTAGGGAAAAGAATGGCCACTTACCCACGCTGGGGGGTTGTGCATGGAGAATCCGTGCTGCATTTTTATGCGAAGGAATTCCTCCTCTCCCCCTTTGTACAAATCGGACAATATCCTTGCCAAAGCAGCAACTGAGTCCGGACCCTTGCGATCGCAGCGGGTGGCATCGTCTTCCCCGTTGAAATGCCACATGGGCTTCCCCCGGTATTGGAGCAGTTGCACTCCCCGTTTTATGCATATCGCCATGACCTCGACTATCGTCAGTCCGGATTTGGCCAGCAGCTTTATCCTTTTCATTAGGAGGTATATTTCCCTTGTGTCTTCTTCTTTAGGGCCCCGGGGACGCCAGCTTAGGCGTGCCCTCGGCGGGGCGTTGCTGAACTTGGGGAGACCCATCCGGACTAGATCCAGAAGGGGAACGTCATTTATATAGAACCACTCTGAAGACCAGTTTTCTGGAGCCTTCTCAGGAGTGCCGGACAGGTATTCGGTCTCGGCAATGCGCCATACTTCGACCCCGCCCACTCGATACAGGGACTCTCCCTGGGTGCGGGGTACAAGGCAGAACAACTTCCTCCATAATCCAAAGTGTGGGTCGCAGCCTAAAAATAGCTCGCAAAGCGCGACATACCCCACTATGTGCAGAATGGAGGCTGGGGTAAGATTGTGTAACTGGAGGCTGTAGAACTCCAGGAGCCCGCGAAGAAATGGGTGGATAGGAAACCCGACGCCCCTTAGCAGATGCGAGATGAGGCATATCCACTCCTCCGGAGACGGGTTAGGAGATCCCTCAGCTTGTTCCCCTTCGTCGTAAGTGGCTATTCCAGCTCGGGCGGGGACCATGAACGCCGGTGGGAGAAACCCTTGGGTTTGTAACTTCACCAAGTGGCTGTGAGGAACTGAGCACTCTCCCCAATCCCCCGACTTAGAGCGAGGAGGGCAAGCAGAAGAGTTGTGACGGCCGACCATGTTGGAATGGCTTTTTGCGGAGCGCTCTAGGATGCTAGCTCGAGAGAGGAGAGTGAGGTCTGGATCTGAGAATCCCTGTCCCTTCAAATAGACGGTTGGCCCGGAGGATCGAGGGTGGCAAATCAAAAATACCTTGACTCCTCGCATTCGCTCGACACGTGGAGATGGTCATTACTGAGGCGCTGAAGCCGCGGAGCGCAACATTGATTAGAGACCGGACACTATTCGTCGTAACATGTACTTTGGAGTATTCGAAGAAGGAACCCGCCTTGCAATGCCGAAGACAATACTGCGTGCCGGACTCATCGTCATTGAAGCCTAGTTCAGGGGCTACTGAGGGAGTCCTGGATTAGGGGGTATCCGAACAGCCGGACTGTGTACAATGTCCGGACTATTGAAGCGTGAAGATACAAGACTCAAGACTTCGGCCTGTGTCCGGATGGGACTTTCCTTGGCGTGGAAGGCAAGCTTGGTGATCCGGATATTGTATTTCCTTCCTTGTAACCGACTCCATGTAAACCCTAGCCCTCTGCGGTGTCTATATAAACCGGAGAGGTTGGTCCTTAGATGACCGATCACAATTACAATCATACCATCATAGGCTAGCTCCTAGGGTTTAGCCTCTACGATCTCGTGGTAGATCTACTCTTGTACTACCCATATCATCAATATTAATCAAGCAGGAAGTAGGGTTTTACCTCCATCGAGAGGGCCCGAACCTGGGTAAACATCGGTGTCCCTTAGTTCTTGTTACCATCAGCCTTGACACACAGATCGGGGCCCCCTACCGGAGATCCGCCGGTTTTGACACCGACAGCCACTCCGACCAACTCCCCTCTGGGCTAAGTCATGGGTAGCCCCGTGCCTACGAAAGGCATCAATGACCACCGTCGTGGACAAACAAACAGTCCCAAACGGGGACAAGGTACCATATCAACAAACCGGCACACAAGGTTATGTCTACTTACCGGGCCAGGGTACCGCACACCCATAACCTTCCCTCGTTGGAGGTACCGACCAGAGGCATGACAACAAACCGAATAAAGGCCTTCCCATAAAGGCAAATGTGGTTGCACTGGGAAAAACTCGATTCAGTGGCACCATCACTCGATCAACATTACGTTCAAGTTGGATTAGCATCAGGTTTAAGTTGACATGAAAACAACCCAAGTCACAATATGCCATGAACATGCAACTATTCGACATGCATCACATATCACTTCAAGTAAACAGGTCAATATCATCAAGTTTTCTACTTGCACTAGTCATCATTAAACTTCATTGGTTTTATCTCACTAGTTTTTAACACTCATCATTTTAATCATGCTATTATCATATTAAACTAAGAACTTTATATGAAAAATATTACCGATCATAGTCAAATCATAACCACAGAAGCAAAACTATTTCTACTGCCTCACACTAGTCCATGCATGCAAACCTTACTGTAAACTATGAATTTCAAACATGACAAAATAACTAGAAGGAGCAATATTCATTTAAATAATTAAATGCATGAAATACTCATATTAACGTTGGAAAAATCACAAATATCAGAGTGACAACATGCAAATGTTGGTGTGGCTTGCCTTAGTGCAGAGGAGGTTCACACTCCTCCTGGTTATCTTCAAGACAAGTTTCTCCCTCTGAAAATATTTAAAAACAGCAAAAAGAAATATCAAGAACCCTTCTGAAATTCACCAAAAAATCTAGACAGTAGAGAAAAATCTCATTTTTGGTGTGCTGCTAGATCTCTTCAACATGAACACGCCGCAAAAAGAATCAATTCATTTGGATTTAGGGTTTAAAAGTTATGGCTGTGCAAAGTTTCTGTAATAATATTTGAATTAAATTAAAATAACAGAATCTAGGGGGGGGGTGACATCGAACGCGTATTTTCAGAATATGCCTCCACTCGTACCGCTTCGGGCGTGAGTGGAGAGACTGACAACGGGCCCCACATGTCGGGTGTGAAGAGAGGGGAAGAGAACAGAGCAGAGGCGGCGCTTTGTCGGAGCTCACTGATACGTCTCCAACGTATCTATAATTTTTGATTGCTCCATGCTACTTTATCTACTGTTTTGGACTATATTGGGCTTTATTTTCCACTTTTATATTATTTTTGGGACTAACCTATTAACCGGAGGCCGAGCCCAGAATTGCTGTTTTTTGCCTATTTCAGTATTTCGAAGAAACAGAATATCAAACGGAGTCCAAATGGAATGAAACCTTCGGGAACATGATTTTCTCATCAGATAAGACCCAGGAGACTTGGACCCTCCGTCAAGAAAGCCACAAGGTGGTCACGAGGGTGGAGGGCACGCCCCCCTGCCTCGTGGGCCCCTTGAAGCTCCACCGACGTACTCCTTCCTCCTATATGTACCTATGTATCCCCAAACGATCAGAGAAGGAGCCAAAAACCTAATTCCACCGCCGTAACTTCCTGTATCCACGAGATCCCATCTTGGGGCCTGTTCCAGAGCTCCGCCGGAGAGGGCATCCACCATGGAGGGCTTCTATATCAACACCATAGCCTCTCCGATGAAGTGTGAGTAGTTTACTTCAGACCTTCGGGTCCATAGCTAGTAGCTAGATGGCTTCTTCTCTCTTTTTGGATCTCAATACAATGTTCTCCCCCTCTCTCGTGGAGATCTATTCGATGTAATCTTCTTTTTGCGGTGTGTTTGTTGAGACGATGAATTGTGGGTTTATGATCCAACTTATCTACGAATAATATTTGAATCTTCTCTGTATTCTTTTATGTATGATTGAGTTATCTTTGCTAGTCTCTTCGAATTATCCGTTCAGTTTGGCCAACTAGATTGGTAGTTCTTGCAATGGGAGAAGTGCTTAGCTTTGGGTTCAATCTTGCGGTGTCCTTACTCAGTGACAGAAAGAGTTGCAAGGCACGTATTGTATTGTTGCCATCGAGGATAACAAGATGGGGTATTTATCATATTGCATGAATTTATTCCTCTACATCATGTCATCTTGCTTAAGACGTTACTCTGTTTTTAACTTAATACTCTAGATGCATGCTGGATAGCGGTCGATGAGTGGAGTAATAGTAGTAGATGCAGAATCGTTTCGATCTACTTGTCACGAACGTGATGCCTATATACATGATCATACCTAGATAACCTCATAACTATGCTCAATTCTATCAATTGCTCAACAGTAATTTGTTCACCCACCGTAGAATATCTATGCTCTTGAGAGAAGCCACTAGTGAAACCTATGGCCCCTGGGTCTATTCTCATCATATCAATCTCCATCACTTTATTTACTTGTTTTGCCTTTACCTTTTTACTTTGCATCTTTATATCAAAAATACCAAAAATATTATCTCTATCAGATCTCACTCTCGTAAGTGACCGTGAAGGGATTGACAACCCCTAAGCGTTGGTTGCGAGTTGCTACCGTTTTGTGCAGGTACGAGGGACTTGCGCGTGACCTCCTACTGGATTGATACCTTGGTTCTCAAAAACTGAGGGAAATACTTACGCTACTATGCTGCATCACCCCGCTCCTCTTCGGGGAAAACCAACACAAGCTCGAGACGTAGCAAGAAGGATTTCTGGCGCCGTTGCCGGGGAGGCTTACGCAAAAGTTAACATACCAAGTACCCATCACAATCCCTATCTCTCGCATTACATTATTTGCCATTTGCCTCTCGTTTTCCTCTCCCCCACTTCACCCTTGCCATTTTATTCGCCCTTCTTCCGTTCGATCTTATGTTTTCTTGTACCTTCTTTTTGCTTGCATCTTCGCTTGCTAAAAGTTTATGGATCCTCATCCACTTGCTAATCTCTTTAAGAAATCCAATTATGTTGAACCTATTGCTAGTGAGTTGAGTTTGTCTCATACACTTCACCTTTTTAATATCTTTCGTGAGTATGATGGAAAGGATAATTGTGCTCAAGTGCTTGAAGAAGAAATCTATATAATGTTTGGTACTAAATTTTTGAATGATGAGCATGATTGCAATGTTGTTAGTATGAATTCCTTGAATATCCATGATGATGATATGCATGAATCTATAGATAATGATGATTCCGATGATTTATCCCTTGATGAACATGATGCTTGCTATTCTTGTGGCCATGATGCCAATATTTATGAATATGAATTTGCTATAGTTCCTTATGTTAAACATGAGATCGTTGCTATTGCACCCATACTTGCTAGTTCCTTTGATAAAAAGCATGATTGCAATGATTTTACTATAAGTTCTCTTGATGACAATTGTGCTAATAAGATGCAAAACCCTAAGCTTGGGGATGCTAGTTTTGCTATGTCTACTACTTGTTGCAATGATCATGATTGGGGTGATTCTTCTTATGATCTTGAAAATTTATTTAATCCCCATGATGAATATGAGATTGATGATAGTGTTTGCAATATTATTGAAAGTGGGTTTGGAAGAGTGTCAACTTTAGATCCCACATATTTGGATGATGTTCAATCTTATGATATTTTTGATAAAAGTGGGTTTGGAGAGGTCATGACTTTAGTTAATGTTAATCCCACTATTTTGGAAGAGTGTCAACTTTACATGCATGTGGATCGTGTTGAGAATATGTTATGTGATAGCTATTTTGTTGAATTTTCTTATGATGCTACATGTAATTATTATGAGAGAGGAAAATATGGTTGTAGAAATTTTCATGTTACTAAATTACCTCTCTTCATGTTGAGATTGCTATCATCTCTTTGTTCTTCCTTGCATATACTAGTTTTTGTTTGCCTTGCAAATTTATTTTCCTATAATATGCCTATGCATAGGAAGTATGTTAAACTTATATGTGTTTGTCATGTGTTTCATGATGCTTTCTTTGCGCTTCAAATCTTGTCTTTCATGCGAGCATCATTAAAATTATCAATGCCTAGCTAGGGGCGTTAAACGATAGCGCTTGTTGGGAGGCAACCCAATTTTATTTTGTGTTTTTTGTTTTTGGTTATGTTTAGGAATAAATAATCCATCTACCTTCTGTTTGGATGTGATTTTATGTTTTAATTAGTGTTTGTGCCAAGTAAGACCTATAGGATAACCTACGATGATAGTTGATTTGATTCTGCTGAGCAACAGAAACCTTAGCGCTCACGAGATTAGCTGCCATTTTTTACTGGAGAGTACTTTTGCGTTGATTCTTTTTTGCTTCTGATCAATAAACAAATTGTCCAGGACTTCCTATTTTGGTAGAATTTTTAGAGTTCCAGAAGTTTGCGTTAGTTACAGATTACTACATACTGTTCTGTTTTTGACAGATTCTATTTTGCATGTGTTGTTTGCTTATTTTGATGAATCTATGGCTAGTAAAATAGTTTATGATCCATAGAGAAGTTGGAATACAGTAGGTTTAACACTAATAAAAATAAAGAATGAGTTCATTACAGTACCTTAAAGTAGTATTTTGTTTTCTTTCTCTAACGGAGCTCACGAGATTTCTATTGAGTTTTGTGTTGTGAAGTTTTCAAGTTTTGGGTGAATACTTTTGATGGATTATGGAACAAGGAGTGGCAAGAGCCTAATCTTGGGGATGCCCATGGCACCCCCAAGATAATCCAAGGACACCAAAAAGTCAAAGCTTGGGGATGCCCCGGAAGGCATCCCCTCTTTCGTCCACTTCCATCGGTAATTTACTTGGAGCTATATTTTTATTCACCACATGATATGTGTTTTGCTTGGAGCATCTTGTATTATTTGAGTCTTTGCTTGTTAGTCTACCACAATCATCCTTGCTGTACACACCTTTTGAGAGAGCCATATATGATTTGAAATTTGTTAGAATACTCTATGTGCTTCACTTATATCGTTTGAGCTTGATAGTTTTGCTCATAGTGCTTCACTTATATCTTTTGAGCTTGATAATTTTTGCTCTAGTGCTTCACTTAGATCTTTTAGAGCACGGTGGTGGACTGGTTTTAAAGAAAGTTGATCTCTCATGCTTCACTTAGATTATTTTGAGAGTCATTATTAGCATGGTAATTTGCTTAATGTTAATATACTTGGTGTTCAAGATATGTGAAACTTTCTTTTGAGTGCGTTGAATACCAAGATAAGTTTGATGCTTGATAATTGTTTTGAGATATGAAGATGGTGATATTAGAGTAATGCTAGTTGAGTAGTTGTTAATTCAAAGAATACTTGTGTTGAAGTTTGTGATTCCCGTAGCATGCATGTATGGTGAACCGTTATGTGATGAGCTCGGAGCATGATTTATTTATTGATTGTCTTCCTTATGAGTGGCGGTCGGGGACGAGCGATGGTCTTTTCCTACCAATCTATCCCCCTAGGAGCATGCACGTAATACTTTGCTTTGAGAACTGCTAGATTTTTGCAATAAGTATATGAGTTCTTTATGACTAATGTTGAGTACATGGATTATATGCACTTTTTCCCATCCTTCCACCATTGCTAGCCTCTCTAATACCGCGCACCTTTCGCCGGTATCATACACCCACCATAAACCTTCCTCAAAACAGCCACCATACCTACCTATTATGGCATTTCCATAGCCATTCCGAGATATATTGCCATGCAACTTTCCACCGTTCCGTTTATTATGACACGCTCCATCATTGTCATATTGCTTAGCATGATCATGTAGTTGACATCGTATTTGTGGCAAAGCCACCTTTCATAATTCTTTCATACATGTCACTCATGAATCGTTCCATATCCCGGTACACCGCAGGAGGCATTCATATAGAGTCATATTATGTTCTAAGTATCGAGTTGTAATTGTTGAGTTGTAAGAAAAATAAAAGTGTGATGATCATCATTATTAGAGCATTGTCCCAAGTGAGGAAAGGATGATGGAGGCTATGATTCCCCCACAAGTCAGGATGAGACTCCGGACGAAAAAAAGAGAAAAAAGAGGCCATAAAAAAAGAGAAAAGGCCCAAAAAAAAGAGAGAAAAAGAGAGAAGGGACAATGCTACTATCCTTTTACCACACTTGTGCTTCAAAGTAGCACCATGATCTTCATGATAGAGAGTCTCCTATGTTGTCACATTCATATACTAGTGGGAATTTTTCATTATAGAACTTGGCTTGTATATTCCAATGACGGGCTTCCTCAAAACGCCCTAGGTCTTCGTGAGCAAGCAAGTTGGATGCACACCCACTTAGTTTATTTTGTTGAGCTTTCATATACTTATAGCTCTAGTGCATCCGTTGCGTGGCAATCCCTACTCACTCACATTGAAATCTATTGATGGGCATCTCCATAGCCCATTGATACACCTAGTTGATGTGAGACTATCTTCCCTCTTTTTTGTCTTCTCCACAACCACCACTCTATTCCACACATAGTGCTATATCCATGGCTCACGCTCATGTATTGCGTGAAGATTGAAAAAGTTTTCAAAATGTTAAAGTATGAAACAATTGCTTGGCTTGTCATCGGGGTTGTGCATGATTTAAATACTGTGTGTGGGGAAGATGGAGCACAACCAGACTATATGATTTTGTAGGGATAACTTTCTTTGGCCATGTTATTTTGAGAAGACATAATTACTTTGATTAGTATGCTTGAAGTATTATTATTTTTATGTCAATATGAACTTTTGTCTTGAATCTTTCGGATCTGAATATTCATACCATGATTAAGAAGATTTGCATTGAAATTATGCCAAAGTATCACTGCGCATCAAAAATTCTCTTTTTATCATTTACCTACTCGAGGACGAGCAGGAATTAAGCTTGGGGATGCCTGATACGTCTCCAACGTATCTATAATTTTTGATTGCTCCATGCTACTTTATCTACTGTTTTGGACTATATTGGGCTTTATTTTCCACTTTTATATTATTTTTGGGACTAACCTATTAACCGGAGGCCCAGCCCAGAATTGCTGTTTTTCCCTATTTCGGTATTTCGAAGAAACAGAATATCAAACGGAGTCCAAACAGAATGAAACCTTCGGGAATGTGATTTTCTCATCAGATAAGACCCAGGAGACTTGGACCCTCCGTCAAGAAAGCCACGAGGCGGTCACGAGGGTGGAGGGCGCGCCCTCCCCCCTGGGCGCCCCCCTGCCTCGTGGGCCCCTCGAAGCTCCACCTACGTACTCCTTCCTCCTATATATACCTACGTATCCCCAAACGATCAGAGAAGGAGCCAAAAACCTAATTCCACCATCGTAACTTCCTGTATCCACGAGATCCCATCTTGGGGCCTGTTCCGGAGCTCCGCCGGAGAGGGCATCCACCATGGAGGCCTTCTACATCAACACCATAGCCTCTCCGATGAAGTGTGAGTAGTTTACTTCAGACCTTCGGGTCCATAGCTAGTAGCTAGATGGCTTCGTCTCTCTTTTTGGATCTCAATACAATGTTCTCCCCCTCTCTCGTGGAGATCTATTCGATGTAATCTTCTTTTTGAGGTGTGTTTGTTGTGACCGATGAATTGTGGGTTTATGATCCAACTTATCTATGAATAATATTTGAATCTTCTCTGAATTCTTTTATGTATGATTGAGTTATCTTTGCAAGTCTCTTCGAATTATCCGTTTGGTTTGGCAACCTAGATTGGTAGTTCTTGCAATGGGAGAAGTGCTTAGCTTTGGGTTCAATCTTGCGGTGTCCTTACTCAGTGACAGAAAGAGTTGCAAGGCACGTATTGTATTGTTGCCATCGAGGATAACAAGATGGGGTATTTATCATATTGCATGAATTTATTCCTTTACATCATGTCATCTTTCTTAAGGCGTTACTCTGTTTTTAACTTAATACTCTAGATGCATGCTGGATAGCGGTCGATGAGTGGAGTAATAGTAGTAGATGCAGAATCGTTTCGATCTACTTGTCACGGACGTGATGCCTATATACATGATCATACCTAGATAACCTCATAACTATGCTCAATTCTATCAATTGCTCAACAGTAATTTGTTCACCCACCGTAGAATATCTATGCTCTTGAGAGAAGCCACTAGTGAAACCTATGGCCCCCAGGTCTATTCTCATCATATCAATCTCCATCACTTTATTTACTTGTTTTGCCTTTACCTTTTTACTTTGCATCTTTATATCAAAAATACCAAAAATATTATCTCTATCAGATCTCACTCTCGTAAGTGACCGTAAAGGGATTGACAACCCCTAAGCGTTGGTTGCGAGTTGCTACCGTTTTGTGTAGGTACGAGGGACTTGCACGTGACCTCCTACTGGATTGATACCTTGGTTCTCAAAAACTGAGGGAAATACTTACGCTACTGTGCTGCATCACCCCCCTCCTCTTCGGGGAAAACAAACACAAGCTCGAGACGTAGCACTCATGCCGGCGAGGAAGAGTTCTTGGCTGGTTTGATAGGGAGGGAAAGCAAGAGGGGGTCGAGGCACACCTGCCTGGACCTGTGGCTCGACGAGAAATGACTGGAGCAGCTCAGAATCAAGCTCCCAAGCGGCGGCGGCAGTCGGGACTCATCAGAGCAGAAGAAGATGATGGAGAGGGGCGGTTCCAGGGGCTCCAGTAGCGTCAACAGGTACCACTGTACCTCCAAGGAGTCGCCGGAGAAGTCAGCTGAGCTCGAGGTGGAGTGGAGGGGCGAGTGCGAGTAGAGGGGATCGCCGACGTGCTCGAGCTTGAGCACGATGGCCCGAGGTTTGCCCGGCCGAGCTAGGGCTCCCTCTACTACGTGTGGTGGCTGGTGGAGCGGTTGGATGGGTTGAAGAGGCCACGGGGGTCGCTATTTATAAGCGGAGGGGGAGAGGGGGTGGGGGGGTGGTCTCGACTCCGCCGGAGCTCTCTGGAAGCCGGTGAGTGACGACGAGCGGTGTCAGCGATGGTGGAAGGGTTCAGGATTCACGCGGGGGCTGTGGAGCATGCGGACGAGCACACGAGTGCGGGCGCGAACAAAGACAGTGGCACGGGGCGCACTGGGGCTTTGGCCGCATCATGCCCATGCCCGCTACGGTGATTCCGGTGTCGGCGAGCGCCAAGGAGTGGTCAAGGGTGAAGAGACGGAGGAGGTGGCGCGGTGCAGGAGTCATCGGCGAGCTCTGAGTCGAGCACGAGCTGCACAGAAGCGCGGGCACATTGTAGAGCGCGTCGAACGCATGCCAGAGGCCATGTCCCCACGCAGTCACCACGCTGGCATGGTCAAAACGACGGCCACGCGATGCCAAACCTTGTCTCTCGTGTTGTCCGTGAAGTGTTTAGTCTAGGGGAAGAGATCACACACTGCAAGGCCGACCAGATTAGACTAGAGCTTGCGAGCAAGTTTCTGGTCAGAAACTTTGGCACTGTATTTGGCTAGCTTCTAAAAGGAGATTAGGGCTGATTCTCTGGGGTTAAGGTTTTCTTAGGAGGGTAAACAAGCTCAAGAAAACTCAGCTTCATTAGAGCAAGGAAAAATACACTTGCTGTAGAAACTGCATTTTAAGGCCAGAACAGAAATGATTTTCTGTAGCAAAAATATTCCAAATAAGTATGAAATATTTTTGCACAGGGAGGTGTGCCAAGGTTAAAAGAATATTTGGGAATTTTCTCAAAACTTTAGGAGCTAGAAAAATGATGGTTGCTTTGGAGCATATGTTACTGATGTGTTAGGCAGAGAAGAACATGAATATTTTTCATTTAGGAAAAATATTCCTTAGGTCATTGTGAGATTTTCAAAGAGGAAATGATGGTTATGAGAGGGATGGGTCACTTGGGTGAAAATCAAGGACATGCCCAAGTGTGTGAGTCCAAATGAGTTGATGCAAAAACCCAACTGCAAATCCAAAGGCAATGAAATCCGGGAAAAAAGAGAGAAGGCAAAAACCAGGCTGTCACAAACATCCCCCACTTAGGATGAATCTCGTCCTCGAGATTCGGTTTCTCGGGAAAACCATTCCGGATATGCTGCCCTTAAAAATTCCTCTCTTTCCCAAGTTGCTTCTTCCTTGGTGTGGTGCTCCCACTGTGCCTTATAAAACCTTATCACCTTACTGCAAGTGATCCTCTCGATCCCATCCAAAATTCTGAACGGTCTCTCCTCATAGGTCAAATCATTAGAAAGCTCTAGCTCTGCCACATTAGTCCTTTTTTTGGGTGGCGAGATACACCTTCTTAGCTGTGAGGCATGGAACACGTTGTGCACTTCTGACAATTCAGGTGGCAGTTCCAATTGATAAGCAATTGTGCCAACTCTGGACATAATTGGGAACGGACCAATATATCTGGGTGCCAGTTTTCCTCGAGTTTGAAACCTCTTGACTCCTTTCATAGGTGTGACTCGGAGGTACACATGTTCTCTGGGCTCAAAGATGATCTGACGGTGCTTGGCATCATAATAACTCTTCTGTCGAGACTTAGCCAATTGCAGTCTATCTCGGATCTCATTGACCTGCTTCTCAGCCTCTAGCATTAAGTTAATTCCGAAAATGCGGCTATCTCCGGTTTGATACCAGTTTAGTGGAGTGCGACACTTATGGCCATACAAAGCTTCATATGGTGACATCTTTAGGCTGGTCTGGAAAGTATTGTTGTAGGAGAACTCACCATACAGCAGACAATCTTCCCACTTGGGTCCTTGAGCCAAAGAACATGCTCGGAGCATATCTTCAAGTATTTGATTCACTCGCTCCATCTGCCCGTCTGTCTGAGGGTGATAGGTTGTACTGTACTTAAGTGCGGTCCCCAAGGCTTGATGGAGACGTGACCAGAAGGCTAAAGTAAAGAGAGATCCTCGATTTGAAGTGATGGTTCTTGGTACTCCATGCAAACAGACTATTCTAGATACATATAGCTGTGCGAATTGATCGGCTCGGTATGTGGTTCGGATGGGAATGAAGTGGGCTAATTTTGTTAGCGTGTCCACCACAACCCATACTGCATCATTGCCTCGGTGAGTCCTGGGCAGTCCTGTGATGAAATCCATACAGACGTCATCCCACTTCCATTGTGAAACGGGTAAAGGTTGAAGAAGTCCGACAGGTTTCTAGTGCTCTGCCTTCACTTTGTTGCATATATCACAACAAGCAACAAATGTGTGATGTCTTTCTTCATTCCATCCCACCAGAATATCTATCGAAGGCCTTCATACATTTTGGTACCTCCAGGGTGAATCGAGTATGAAGGTTTGTGTGCTTCTGCCAAGATTTTCTTTCTCAGGTCTGCTTGCCCAGGTACACAAATCCGTCCTCGAAACCTTATTGTACCTAGCTCATCCTTAGAGAAATCATGGGTCTTCCCTCCTAGCATACGCTCGACATGATGTTGCAGGACTGGATCATCTTGCTGAGCCCTGCGGATCTCATCCTCAAGGGTAGGAGTTACTTCCAGTATATTGGCAAGGCCTGCATCAACTATAACCAAATTAAGCTGAGCGATTTCTTCTTGGAGTTCGGGAGGCAAGGACTCCGTTAAGGCGTTCAAACTGGCAGCCTTGCGGCTGAGAGCATCGGCCACAACATTGGCCTTATCAGGATGGCAATTTATTCCAACATGATAATCCTTGATTAACTCGAGCTATCTTCGCTGTCGAAGGTTTAAGTCCGGTTGGGTGAATATATACTTGAGACTCTTGTGGTCGGTAAATATCAGACATCTTTTGCCAATGAGATAGTGTCTCCAAATCTTCAAGGCGTGCACAACTACGGCCAACTCCAAATCATGAGTAGGATAATTCGTTCGTGACGTCACAATTGGCGAGATGCGTATGCTACAATCTTGCCATCTTGCATGAGTACACATCCAATACCTTTCCTGGATGTGTCACAGTACACATCAAAGCTGTGGTAGATGTCTGGAAGAGTCAATACTGGTGCTGACGTCAACCTGGTCTTCAGCTTTGTAAAGCTCTGCTCACAGTCCTCAGTCCATTCAAACTTCTTATCTTTCTTGAGGAGCTCTGTCATAGGCTTGGCAATCTTGGAGAAGCCTTCGATGAAGCAGCGCTAATACCCAGCTAATCCAAGGAAACTCCGGATCTCGGATACTGTTGTGGGTGTAGTCAAATCAAGCACGTCCTTCACTTTGCTGGGATCCACGGCTATGCCTTCTATTGACAAAACATGTCCTAAGAATCCGACTTGCTTGAGGCAAAATTCACACTTGCTGAATTTTGCATACAACTAGTGGTCACAGAGTCTCTGCAAGACTGCTCTGAAATGTTCCTTGCCCTCTTCTTCACCTTTTGAGTATATGAGGATGTCGTCGATGAAGACCACCACAAACTTATCCAGGAAATCCATGAATACCTTATTCATCATATGCATAATAAGGCAGGGGCATTGGTGAGGCCGAAGGACATTACTGTATATTTGATAACCCACAAGTGTAGGGGATCGCAACAGCTTTCGAGGGTAAAGTATTCAACCCAAATTTATTGATTCGACACAAGGGGAGCCAAAGAATATTCTTGAGTATTAGCAGCTGAGTTGTCAATTCAACCACACCTGGATAACTTAGTATCTGCAGCAAAGTATTTCGTAGCAAAAGTGGTATGATAATAAAGGTAACAGTGCAAAAGTAATAATAATTGTTTTTGGGTTTTTGTAGTAGTTGTAACAGTAGCAACGGAAAAGTAAGTAAGCGAAGAACAATATGTGAAAAGCTCGTAGGCAATGGATCAGTGATGGATAATGATGCCGGATGCAATTCCTCATGCAATATTTAGAACATAGGGTGACACAGAACTAACTCCAGTTAATCTATGTAATGTAGGCATGTATTTCGTAAATAGTCATACGTGCTTATGGAAAAGAACTTGCATGACATCTTTTGTCCTACCCTCCCGTGGCAGCGGGGTCCTAGCAGAAACTAAGGGATATTAAGGCCTCCTTTTAATAGAGAATCGGAACAAAGCATTGGCACATAGTGAATACATGAACTCCTCAAACTACGGTCATCACCGAGAAGTATCCCGATTATTGTCACTTCGGGGTTGTCGGATCATAACACATAATAGGTGACTATAGACTTGCAAGATAGGATCAAGAACACACATATATTCATGAAAACATAATAGGTTCAGATCTGAAATCATGGCACTCGGGCCCTAGTGACAAGCATTAAGCATAGCAAAGTCATAGCAACATCAATCTCAGAACATAGTGGATACTAGGGATCAAACCCTAACAAAACTAACTTGATTACATGGTAAAGCTCATCCAACCCATCACCGTCCAGCAAGCCTACGATGGAATTACTCATGCACGGTGGTGAGCATCATGAAATTGGTGATGGAGGATGGTTGATGATGACGACGGCGACGAATCCCCCTCTCCGGAGCCCCGAACGGACTCCAGTTCAGCCCTCCTGAGAGATATTAGGGCTTGGCGGCGGCTCCGTGTCGTAAAACGCGGTGAAACTTTCTCTCTGATTTTTTTCTCCCCGAACGTGAATATATGGAGTTGGAGTTGAGGTCGGTGGAGGTCCAGGGGGCCCACGAGATAGGAGGGTGCGCCCTAGGCGGGGGGGGGGGGGGGGGGGGGGGCGCCCCCCTGTCTCGTGGACACCCTGTGGGCCCCCTGTTGTTGATTCTTTCGCCAAAAATTCTTCTTAATTCCAAAAAGTGCCTCCGTGGATTTCCAGGACATTCCGAGAACTTTTCTTTTCTACACATAAAACAACATCATGGCAGTTCTGCTGAAAACAACGTTAGTCCGGGTTAGTTTCATTCAAATCATGCAAGTTAGAGTCCAAAACAAGGGCAAAAGTGTTTGGAAAAGTAGATACGTTGGATACGTATCAACTCCCCCAAGCTTAAACCTCTGCTTGTCCTCAAGCAATTCAGTTGATAAACATAAAGTGATAAAGAAAATATTTTACAAACTCTATTTGCTCTTGTTGTTGTAACATGAAAAGCCAACATTCAAGTTTCAACAAATATTATGAACTAACTATACTAACAATAACACTTAGGTCTCACAATTACTCATATCAATAGCATAATCAGCTAGCGAACCATAATAATAAAACTCGGATGACAACACTTTCTCGAAATAATCATAACATGATATAACAAAATGGTATCTCGCTAGCCCTTTCTGAGACCGCAAAACATAAATGCAGATCACCTTTAAAGATCAAGGACTGACTAAACATTGTAATTCATGGTAAAAGAGATCCAGTCAAGTCATACCCAATATAAACCAATAGTAATGAATGCAAATGATAGTGTGCTCTCCAGCGGGTGCTTTTTAATAAGAAGGGTGATGACTCAACATAAAAGTAAATAGATAGGCCCTTCACAGAGGGAAGCAGGGATTTGTAGAGGTGCCAGAGCTTGATTTTAAAATAGAGATTGAATAACATTTTGAGCGGCATACTTTCGCTGTCAACGCAACAACTATGAGATGGTTGTATCTTCCATACTACATGCATTATAGGCAGTTCCCAAACAAAATGGTAAAGGTTTATACTCCCCCAACCACCAACAAGCATCAACCCATGGCTTGCTCAAAACAACGAGTGCCTCCAACATACAACAGCCCTGGGGGAGTTTTGTTTAATTATTTTGATTTGCTTTGATCTTTTTGGATCATGGGACTGGGCATCCCGGTTAGCGTCCCTTTCTCGTGAATGAGGAGGGGAGTCCACTCCTCTTGAGAATAACCCACCTAGCATGGAAGATATAGGCAGCCCTAGTTGTAACATGAGCTACTCGAGCATACAAAACAGAATTTCATTTGAAGGTTCGGAGTTTGGCACATACAAATTTACTTGGAACGGCAGGTAAATACCGCATATAGGTAGGTATAGTGGACTCGTATGGAACAACTTTGGGGTTTAAGGAGTTTGGATGCACAAGCAGTATTCCAGCTTCGTACAGGTGAAGGCTAGCAAAAGACTGGGAAGCGACCAACTGAGAGAGCGACAACAGTCATAAACATGCATTAAAATTAATTTACACCGAGTACAAGCATGAGTAGGATATAATCCACCATGAACATAAATATCATGAAGGCTATGTTGATGTAACACCCCAGATTCGATGCCCCAGGTGTCTTCCGTTTATTCGTCGTTGTTGCCATGTCATTTGCTTGCGTGTTGCATTTTATCATGTCATCATGTGCATCTCTTTTTGCATTCATGTTCGTCTCATGCATCCGAGCATTTTCCCTGTTGTCCATTTTGCAATCCGGAACTCCTATGTCCTCCGGCGTCCCCCTTTTGTCTCCTGTTGTGAGCGGGTGTTAAACATTCTCGGAATGGACCATGATTTGCCAAGCGGCCTTGGTACACCACCGGTAGACCGCCTGTCTAGTTTCGTCCCATTTGGAGTCCGCTTGATACTCCAACGGTTAACTGGGTAGCCGTAAAGGCTTCTTTTGTGTGCAGCCCAACACCCCTCCAAATCAGCCCACTAGCCCATCCAAACCCCCTCCATGCTCTCGGTCGTTCGAACATGATCGTGTGGGCGAAAACCGCACCTCATTTGGACACTCCTAGCTCCCTCTACCTATATATAGGCTCTCTCCCCCGTAATTCGCGGATCAAATCAACCCTAACCCTAGCCTTCTTCTTCCTCCGCGCGCCGGACGCGTCCGTGCCTCACCGGACACGTCCGCCACCGCCTCCCTCAGCCACCCACAACGCGCCACGTCGCCTCCCGGGCTTCCCCGCCGCCGGAGCCCGCCAAGCCCGTAGCGGGCCCGCGCAGGCCCGTCCGTCCGCGCCGCCAGCCCGCGCGAGCCCTCGCGCCGCCGCCACCGAAGCCCGTCCGCCGCCGCCCGGGTTCCCGCCGCCGCCTCCGTCCCGCGCCGGCCGGCGACTTCGCCGCCCGCTCGCCGGCGTCCCTCCGCCGCGCCCGAGGCCGTCCCGGCCCGCGCCCTTCGCCGCCGCGCGCCCGAGCCCCGGGCTCTGCCCCGCGCCCTCCGCCGGGGCAAGTGCCGCCCCGAGTCGCCGCCGCTTCCCTGCTGGCACCCGCAGCCGCGGCGCCGCGCCACCGTTCGTTGCCTCCTGCCGGCCTCCTCGCCAGATCCGGCGGCCCCAAGGCCGGATCCAGCCCCTCCAGCCACCTCCCCGACTTCTCCCTCGACTCCAGCCGCCATCCCCTTCATCTCCGGCGAGGTTCCGGCAAGATCCACCGCCCGCGTTGACTCCCCGAGGTCCATTATTTCTTCTAAGTCCCCAGATTTTCATCTGATGTGCACTTGTTTGACCTGCTGTAACTTCGTGCTCGGTGCTCCGATTTGTGCATATAATATGTCAAAGTGTTCGTTGTGAGATGCTATACATTTAATTCCATTGTGCCATGCTTGGTTGAGTCTATCTTGATTCCCTAATCATCGTTGCAAGAGTGCTATATGATGTTAATCTGCTGAAACTGTTATAACTTGCTGTTTTGTCTTTTTCATTGCGTTGTGTGTGTGCATCCTATGAGTTTGTGTCTACATGTGTTTTGAGCTACATCATGCCATCTTTACAGTGGTGCAATCCATGTATTTTTGTGAGCCTTGTAGTGAGTGCATCAAGCTCGTGAAGTAGGGTACTTGCTGTTGTTGTTTTGCTAGTCTGAATCTGTCATATCATGATGCTATGTAAGCCTGGTGCTACAAGTCATTCTATGCATTATCTGGGGATGTTCACTAAGGATGTTTTGTTAGAAATGTCATGCCCTATCCATTCATGCCCGTGGTTGCATTTTTAGCCTGCTATAACTTGTTGCTATCTTGCTCCAAACTTGCTAAATAATGTTGCTGTCAGCCTGTTAACATTAAGTTCAATGTTGCCATGATTGTTGTTAGTGATCCATGCACCCTATGAATTTGCTCTTGCCATCCTTAGCTTCATAAACATGCCTTCTTACTTTTGGTCAGCTTGTCATGCCATGTATTGCTCTGTGGTGAGTTGTACAAGCTCACCAACATGCCTACTTATTGTTGTTCCTGCCATGTATGAATCTGTCATATCATTTGCCATGTTTGCATGGATGATTCCATCTTTTCTGTTGATCTTTAGAATTAGTTCAGTAAGGGAGTTTTGTTCCTTGTATTTAGTACTAGCATGACATGCCTTTGTTTGCCATGTTAAGTTCCTGTAACATGTTGTTTGATAGCTCTAAACATTGCAACCTGATGTTATTTCTGCTAAGTCTCTAAACTGTTATAATTTGCAATCTTGCCATGTCCTTTGGAGCATGCTCTAGTGATTTTTGGAGATAGCTCAGTGTTCATGTTTTGTCATGCTTTACCTGTACTTTATGCCCATGCCTTTTGTTCTCATGTTGGGGTCATGTAGCTTATTGTTTTGATGCTTGCAAGATGCCTAGTTGCTGTTTTGGACAGTTTGTCCTTTAAACTTGTATAGAGTGTATGTGTTGAACCATTGCTACGTTTTGAGTGTGCTCTATATGAAACTTGCTTGATTTTGCATGTAGTTTCATATTACCATGTTGCATCCTTGTTTTGAGGTGTTTGCTTGATGTTTGTATGCATTTCGCATCAATGCCATGTTTAACTTGTTTTGCTCATATCTTCTAGGCCGTAGCTCTGAATCTAATGAACTTTATATGTAACTTGACTAGAATTTCATGTAGATCATCTTGGTGCATCTTAACTTGCTGTTTAACAAATTGAACATAAGGTTTATTCAGATCTGGACCAATTTCTAAATTTGCATATGAGGACCTACCGGAATTGTTATATGTTGTTTCTGGCCTCATTTAAACTTGCTTTGATGTGTTGCTCTTGTATGCATCATCTCTTGCCATGAGTAGCTCCATGTAGCTTTGACATGCATCATGCTTGTTGTGCATCATGTCTTGTCTATGTGTTGTGTGTTTACCTTGTTGTTTGCTTCTTTCCGGTTGTGCTCCTTCTCGTTAGTTCCTGTTCGTTGCGATCATGAGGTTCCGTTCGTCTACGCTTGGTTCATCTTCGTGGCTTCATCTTCTTCATGGACTCGTTCTTCTTCCTAGCGAGATTTCAGGCAAGATGACCGTCACCTTGGATCTCACTACTATCATTGCTATGCTAGTTGCTTCGTTCTATCGCTTTGCTGCGCTACCTATCACTTGTTCTTCAAGCCTCCCAAATTGCCATGTCAGCCTCTAACCTTGTCACCCTTCCTAGCAAACCATTGCTTGGCTATGTTACCGCTTTGCTCAGCCCTCTTATAGCGTTGTTAGTTGAAGGTGAAGTTGAATATTGTTCCATGGTGGACAGGATTTTGGTTGGGATATCACACTATCTCTTATATTATTAATGCAACTATATACTTGGTAAAGGGTGGAAGGCTCAGCCTTATGCCTGGTGTTTTGTTCCACTCATGCCGCCCTAGTTTCCGTCATACCGGTGTTATGTTCCCGGATTTTGTGTTCCTTACGCGGTTGGGTAATTTATGGGACCCCCTTGATAGTTTGCTTTGAATAAAACTCCTCCAGCAAGGCCCAACCTTGGTTTTACCATTTGCCTCACCACCACCTATACCTTTCCCTTGGGTCGGCCAACCCGAGGGTCATCTTTATTTTAGCCCCCCCGGGCTAGTGCTTCTCTAAGTGTTGGTCCAAACCGAGCGATGTTCGGCGCCCCCTGGGCAACCAGGGTCTATGCCAACCCGACGTCTTGCTCATCCGGTGTGCCCTGAGAACGAGATATGTGCAGCTCCTATCGGGATTTGTCGGCACATCAGGCGGCTTTGCTGGTCTTGTTTTACCATTATCGAAATGTCTTGTAAACCAGGATTCCGAGACTGATCGGGTCTTCCTGGGAGAAGGAATATCCTTTGTTGACCGCGAGAGCTTATCATGGGCTAAGTTGGGACACCCCTGCAGGGTATAAACTTTTGAGAGCCGTGCCCGCGATTATGTGGCAGATGTGAATTTGTTAATGTCCGGTTGTAGATAACTTGACACTAGATCCGAATTAAAACGCATCAACCGCGTGTGTAGCCATGATGGTCTCTTCTCGGCGGAGTCCGGGAAGTGAACACGGTTTTGGGTTATGTTTGACGTAAGTAGGAGTTCAGGATCACCTCTTGATCATTGCTAGCTTCACGACCGTTCCGTTTGTTCTCTTCTCGCTCTTATTTGCGTATGTTAGCCACCATATCATGCTTAGTCGCTGCTGCAACCTCACCACCTTACCCCTTCCTTACCCATTAAGCTTTGCTAGTCTTGATACCCATGGTAATGGGATTGCTGAGTCCTCGTGGCTCATAGATTACTACAACAATAGTTGCAGGTACAGGTTATGCGATGATCATGACGCGAGAGCGATGTTTGCTTGTTTTGGAGTTCTCCTTTTGCTTCTTCTTTGATCAGGGGATAGGTTCCAGGTTGGCAGCCTAGGCTAGCAGGGTGGATGTCGTTTGAGTTTCTGTTTGTGTTTCATCCGTAGTCGGATGGTGCTCTTATGTATGATGATGTTGTATTTGTGTGACATTGTATGCCTCTTATATGTATCCCCATCTATTATGTAATGTTGATGTAATGATATCCACCTTGCAAAAGCGTTTCAATATGCGGTTCTATCCTTGGTGGGACCTTCGAGTCTCTTTAGGATAGTATCGCATATTGGGCATGACAGTTGATTTGTTTCAACTACATGCGTGAACATGTGCCAAGTCGAGTCACTCAATTCATTCAAAGGAGGATACCATTCCATCATATCACATCATAATCATTATTAATAGAATGTTGGCACGCAAGGTAAACCATTATAACTCATCGCTAATCAAGCATGGCACAAGCAACTATAATCTCTAAATGTCATTGCAAATATGTTTACTTCATAATAAGCTGAATCAGAAACGATGAACTCATTATATTTACTAAAACAAGAGAGGTCGAGTTCATACCAGCTTTTCTCATCCCAATAAGTCCATCATATATCGTCATTATTGCCTTTCACTTGCACGACCGAACGATGTGTATAATAATAAGAGTGCACATGCATTGGACTAAGCTGGAATCTGCAAGCATTCAACTCAAGAGAGAAGACAAGGTAATATGGGCTCTAAGTTAAATAAACAATCACGCATAAGAGAGCCACTAAGCATTTTCAATATGGTCTTCTTGATCCCCAAAGGAAAGAAAAGAAAATAAAACTATTTACATGGGAAAGCTCCTAACAAGTAAGAAGAAGAACTAGAAATCTTTTTGGGTTTTCATTTTAATTCTACTACAAGCAAGGAAATTAAACTAACTAATTTTTTGGTTTTTCTTAAGGTTTATCCGACACACAAGAAGAAAACTAGAAAAAGAAATTTAAACTAACATGGATAATACAATGAAAGAGTATGAGCACCGACGACTAGTGTGTGAACATGAATGTAAAGTCGGTGAGAAATACGTACTCCCCCAAGCTTAGGCTTTTGGCCTAAGTTGGTCTAATACCAAGGATCGCTTGGCCGATATCCGTAAGTGAAACCGGGGTTGTACTGAGATGCAGCGGCAACCGCCTCTTGAGCAGCAGCGTGTTGGCGAGCTGCCTCCACTCCCCTCGTATTCAGCTGCTTCCTCCCTGGTGACAACATATCTTCCTTTTGCCTGATAATAAAAAAGGTAGGGAGCAGGAAGAGTAATAGGGACGACGTTGCGTCTATCATAGATTAGTCGATAATGGAGGAATTGTTCATTCCTCTCAAGAAAATGATGATTAAACATAGCTTCTTTATCCAAATAAACAGGAGGTAAAATCATATCCCCCTCTCGTGGAGCTATATTAAGAAAATTAGCCACACGAGTTGCATAAATTCCTCCAAATAAATCTCCCTTTCTACTATTATTCTGCAACCTACGTGCAACTATTGCCCCAAAGTTATAACCTTTATAACCTGACATAGCACTCTTGAGGACACAAA
Organism: Triticum aestivum; assembly: GCF_018294505.1. Taxonomy (NCBI): domain Eukaryota; kingdom Viridiplantae; phylum Streptophyta; class Magnoliopsida; order Poales; family Poaceae; genus Triticum; species Triticum aestivum. The sequence continues at coordinate 517,533,488 of NC_057798.1, read as the reverse complement.
GATCAGGGACACACATGTGACATGCCTCGTCCTTACCATTAATACATCTACCAATAAAGAGAGCAAAATAATGTATAGCAGGAAAATGAATGCTCCCTATGGTAGCTTGTGCTATGTCCCTAGATTCTCCCATAGTAATACTAGCAAGAAAATCTCTAAATTCAGATTTGCGAGGATCATTAATATTACCCCACTGCAGGAGTTTGCAAGCAGTTGTGAAATCCTCTAAATCCATGGTATAAGATGTATCATAAATATCAAACATGACACTAGGAGAATTACGCGTACAGATATATTGGTACCTCCGCACAAAGGAATCGGTCAATTGATAGTACTGGGGACACTTATCTTGTAAGAAGTCCTCCAGCTCGGCATTACGCACATACGCGTCAAATTCCTCCTTGAAGCCTACTTCCACCATAAAATCATCGGATGGCCACTCACAAGCTCATACATTTGCGTCCCTCGGCAATTCAACATCTTGCTCACGTATAGCAATCCTTTGCCCTTCCTTTGCCGAGGAACCACCTTGGTACATTCTTCTAAGCATAATTCTTTTTCTGAAAATTTCTGAAAATTTAGTAACTTCAAAATAAAAGTGAATAAAACTAAACAAGATTGATAGCAACTACTCCTACAAGTGCCTAGAGCCTATATCATGCATCAAAATTGCTTGGGACCTCAAAAATTTAACATGCAAGCTCAAGAACATGGTCACCTATGCAGCAAAAATTTGCAATGAATAAAGCACTAGAACAAAAACTAATTGGATCAATGGAGGAGTCACATACCAAGCAACAATCTCCCAAAGCAGTTTTGTGAATGAAGATTTGAGCTAAGAGATAAAAAATCGCAGGAAAACGAGCTAGAACTTGTGCTTGAGCTGGATGGGGATTTTTTAGGTAGAAGATGGAGTGTGTGGGTGCTGGCATAAGTGGAGGGAGCCACCAGGGGCCGACGAGACAGGGGGGCGCGCCCTATTAGGGGGGGGGCGCCCTCCACTCTCGTGGCCTAGTGCTTGCCCCTCCTGCAGTGTTTTCAGTGCCTAAAATCCTCAAATATTCCAGAAAAAATCATACTAAATTTGCAGGGCATTTGGAGCACTTTTATTTTTGGACTATTTTTTAATGCACGGATTATTCAGAAATAGACGAATAATACTAATTTTGCTTTATTTATTCTAAATAATAGAAAGTAAAAAGAGGGTACAGAAGGTTGTGCCTTCTAGTTTCATCCATCTCGTGATCATCAAAATGAATCCACTAACAAGGTTGATCAAGTCTTGTTAACAAACTCATTCCGAATAACACGGAACCGGAGAAATTTCGAATAACACTAAGTTACCTCAACGGGGATATGAAAATCCCCAACAATAAGAATATCATACCTTTTCTTGACAGTAGGAAGAGGAAATTCAAAACCTCCAAAAATGATAGTTGGAACTTATTCAATAGAATTGATGCTATGAACTTGAGATTGTTTCCTCGGAAAGTGTACCATATGCTCATTACCATTAACATGAAAAGTGACATTGCCTTTGTTGCAATCAATAAAAGCCCCTACAGTATTAAGAAAAGGTCTACCAAGGATAATAGACATACTATCGTCCTCGGGAATATCAAGAATAACAAAGTCCGTTAAGATAGTTACATTTGCAACCACAACAGGCACATCCTCACAAATACCGACAGGTATAGCAGTTGATTTATCAGCCATTTGCAAAGATATTTCAGTAGGTGTCAACTTATTCAATTCAAGTCTACTATATAAAGAGAGAGGCATAACACTAACACCGGATCCAAGATCACATAAAGCAGTTCTAACATAATTTCTCTTAATGGAGCATGGTATAGTTGGTACCCGGGATCTCCAAGTTTCTTTGGTATTCCACCCTTAAAAGTGTAATTAGCAAGCATGGTGGAAATTTCAGCTTTCGGTATCTTTCTTTTATTTGTGATGATATCCTTTATATACTTAGCATAAGGATTTACTTTAAGCATATCAGTTAAACGCATACGTAAGAAAATAGGTCTAATCATTTCAGCAAAGCGCTCAAAATCCTCATCATCCTTTGTCTTGGATGGTTTAAGAGGAAAGGGCATGGGTTTCTGAACCCATGGTTCTCTTTCTTTATCATGCTTCCTAGCAACAAAATCTCTCTTATCATAACGTTGATTCTTTGATTGTGGGTTAGATGAACAGCAGGTTCAATTTCTACATCATTGTTTTTGCTAGGTTGAGCATCAACATGAACATTATCATTAACATTATCACTAGGTTCATGTTCATCACCTGATTGTGTTTTAGCATCAGAAATAGAAATATCATTGGGATTCTCAGGTGTGTCTACAGTAGGTTCACTAGAAGCATGCAAAGTCCTATCATTTTTCTTCTTCTTCTTTTTAGAAGAACTAGGTGCCTCTAAATTATTTCTCTGAGAATCTTGCTCGATTCTCTTAGGGTGGCCTTCGGGATACAAAGGTTCCTGAGTCATTCTACCAGTTCTAGTAGCCACTCTAACAGCAAAGTCATTTTTATTATTTAATTCATCAAGCAAATCATTTTGAGCTTTATGTACTTGCTCAGCTTGAGTAGCAACCATAGAAGCATATTTGCTAATGAGGTGAAGTTCATCTTTAACTCTAGCTATATTATCGCCTACGCGTCCTATCTCGAAAGCATTATTCTTTAACAAGCATTAAAACTTTCCTGTCTAGCCATAAAGTCATCAAATTCATCTAAGCACGGGCTATGAAATTTAGTAGAGGGGATTTCAACTTTATCATATCTATAGAGAGAATTTACCTTTACTACCTGTGTCGGGTTATCAAGACAACATGGTTCTTCAACAGGCGGTATATTAAGACCATGTATTTCTTCAATAGGAGGTAAATTCTTAACATCTTCAGCTTTAATACCTTTTTCTTTCATCGATTTCTTTGCCTCTTGCATATCTTCAGGACTGAGAAATAAAACACCTCTCTTCTTCAGAGTGGGTTTAGGAATAGGCTCAGGAGTTGGCTCAATTGGTTCAGGAATTACTTCAGGAATTGGCTCAGGAAGAGTCCAATTATTTTATTAGTCAACATATTATTCAATAGTATTTCAGTTTCGTCGACTGTTCTTTCCCTGAAAACACAACCAGTACAACTATCCAAGTAGTCCTTGGAAGCATCGGTTAGTCCATTATAAAAGATATCAAGTATTTCATTTTTCTTAAGAGGATGATCAGGCAAAGCATTAAGTAACCGGAGAAGCCTCCCCCAAGCTTGTGGGAGACTCTCTTCTTTAATTTGCACAAAATTATATATTTCCCGCAAGGCAGCTTGTTTCTTATGAGCAGGGAAATATTTAGCAGAGAAGTAATAAATCATATCCTGGGGATTATGCAAACAACCAGGAGCAAGAGAATTATACCAAGTCTTAGCATCACTCTTTAATGAGAACAGAAATATCTTAAGAATATAAAAATAGTGAGACTTCTCATCATGAGTAAATAGGGTGGCTATATCATTCAACTTGGTAAGATGTGCCACAACAGTTTCAGATTCAAGGCCATAAAAAGGATCAGATTCAACTAAAGTAATAATCTCAGGATCAACAGAGAATTCATAATCCTTATTAGTAACACAAATAGGTGAAGTAGCAAAAGCAGGATCGGGTTTCATTCTAGCATTAAGAGACTGCTGCTTCCGTTTAGCTAATAATTTCTTAAGATCATATCTATCATTGCAAGCAAAGATTTCCCTAGCAGCTTCTTCATTCATAACATAATCCTTAGGAACAACAGGCAATACATAATCATTGGGAGAACCTTCATCATCACTATCATCAATAATATCATCTTCAATATTTTCATTCCCCCTAACTCTAGCAAGTTGTTCATCAAGAAATTCACCTAATGGCAAAGTAGTATCACACACAGAAGTAGTTTCATCATGCATAGCAGAAGTGGCATCATCAATAACATGCGACATATCAGAATTCATAGCAGTAGCAGGTTTAGGTGTCGCAAGCCTACTAATAATGGAAGGAGAATCTAGTGCAGAGCTAGATGGCAGTTCCTTACCTCCCCTCGTAGTTGAGGGCAAAATCATAGTTCGGTCGTCTTTCAAGTTCTTCATAGTGATCAACAGATATAAATCCCAAGTGACTCATAGAATAGAGCTATGCTCCCTGGCAACGGCGCCAGAAATTAGTCTTGATAACCCACAAGTGTAGGGGATCGCAACAGCTTTTGAGGGTAAAGTATTCAACCCAAATTTATTGATTCGACACAAGGGGAGCCAAAGAATATTCTTGAGTATTAGCAGTTGAGTTGTCAATTCAACCACAGCTGGATAACTTAGTATCTGCAGCAAAGTATTTAGTAGCAAAAGTGGTATGATAATAAAGGTAACAGTGCAAAAGTAATAATAATTGTTTTTGGGTTTTTGTAGTAGTTGTAACAGTAGCAACGGAAAAGTAAATAAGCGAAGAACAATATGTGAAAAGCTCGTAGGCAATGGATCAGCGATGGATAATTATGCCGGATGCGATTCCTCATGCAATAGTTATAACATAGGGTGACATAGAACTAGCTCCAGTTCATCAATGTAATGTAGGCATGTATTCCGTAAATAGTCATACGTGCTTATGGAAAAGAACTTGCATGACATCTTTTGTCCTACCCTCCCGTGGCAGCGGGGGCCTAGCGGAAACTAAGGGATATTAAGGCCTCCTTTTAATAGAGAACCGGAACAAAGCATTAGCACATAGTGAATACATGAACTCCTCAAACTACGGTCATCACCGAGAAGTATCCTGATTATTGTCACTTCGGGGTTGTCGGATCATAACACATAATAGGTGACTATAGACTTGCAAGATAGGATCAAGAACACACATATATTCATGAAAACAAAATAGGTTCAGATCTGAAATCATGGCACTCGGGCCCTAGTGACAAGCATTAAGCATAGCAAAGTCATAGCAACATCAATCTCAGAACATAGTGGATACTAGGGATCAAACCCTAACAAAACTAACTTGATTACATGGTTAATCTCATCCAACCCATCAGCGTCCAGCAAGCCTGCGATGGAATTACTCACGCACGGCAGTGAGCATCATAAAATTGGTGATGGAGGATGGTTGATGATGATGACAGCGACGAATCCCCCTCTCCGGAGCCCCGAACGGACTCCAGATCAGCCCTCCCGAGAGAGATTAGGGCTTGGCGGCGGCTCCGTGTCGTAAAACGCGATGAAACTTTCTCTCTGATTTTTTTCTCCTCGAACGTGAATATATGGAGTTGGAGTTGAGGTCGGTGGAGGTCCAGGGGGCCCACGAGATAGGAGGGCGCGCCCTAGGGGGGCGCCCCCTGTCTCATGGACAGCTTGTAGGCCCCCTGGTGTTGATTCTTTCGCCAAAGATTCTTATTAATTCAAGAAAGTGCCTCCGTGGATTTCGAGGACATTCCGAGAACTTTTCTTTTCTACACATATAACAACATCATGGCAGCTCTGCTGAAAATAGCGTCAGTCCGGGTTAGTTTCATTCAAATCATGCAAGTTAGAGTCCAAAACAAGGGAAAAAGTGTTTGGAAAAGTAGATACGTTGGAGACATATCAATATTCATAAAGACCGTATCGAGTAGTGAATGCGGTCTTAGGAATATCTTCCTTCTTGATCCTTAGTTGGTGATATCCAGTCCTCAAATCAATCTTGGAGAATACTTTTGCCCCGCTGAGTTGATCGAACAAATCATCAATCCTTGGGAGGGGATATTTGTTCTTAATAGTGACATCATTCAACTGACGGTAATCCACACACATTTGCAGACTACCGTCCTTCTTATCCATGAATATTGCGGTTGATCCCCATGGTGAAGAGCTGGGATGGATGTATCCTTTCTGCAGCATCTCATCGAGCTTTTTCTTTAATTACACTAACTCATAGGAAGGCATGCAATAATACTTCTTGTATAGCAGTGCGGTCCCGGGCACAAGGTCAATTGCAAACTCAAGCTCTCGGTCTGGCGGCATTATTGGTAATTCCTTAGGGAGTACATCCGAAAACTCATTCACCACAGAAATTAATTCCAATTCTTTAGCTACAGTGATGAAGACCAATTCTCTCTTTGGTAAGCTTTTGCGAGCAAAGAATTTTGTAGTCCAGCCTTCATGATTTTTCATTGTGACTTCTCTGGTCGCACAGTTGATGCATACTTGATATTGGGTCAACCGGCTCATTCCCAAAATAACATCCAACTTGGAAGACTCAATAACGATCAACGATGTTGGAAAGTTGACTCCCTTGATTCCAATTTCCAAATTGCAGTAGACCAGATTGCATCTAAGCATGGAACCCGGGGATTGTACCAGCATACTTTTTCCCACAATCGAGCAAGGAAACTTGTGTTGGGCAAAAAAACTCCGCGAAATAAAAGAGTGGGAAGCCCTAGAGTCAAATAAAATTATTGCAGGTATGCTATTAACATGAAACATACCAATGACGACTTCTGGGTCCTCTTGGGCTTCATCTGCGGAGAGGTGGTGAACTTGCCCTTGAATGGTCCTATGGGCAGGATGTGGTCCCATATGGTTGACTTGTGGCCTGAAGGGATCATTTGACTTGTCTCTCTTGGGGCACTGTCTGGCATAATGTCCGGTTTACCCACAATTGAAGCATGAATTGTTGCACTGACATTCTTTGCATACCAGACTGGTTATGGCATTCTTAACTTGAGTAGTGGTCTGGTTCACATTCTGGTGCCAATTGGGCTTGTACTCAACCTGAGTCTGCTGCCAAGTACGAGCCTTTTGTACTGGTTGTACATCCTTCTTCGGCTTGAATTTTCGCTTGTGATCATTATTAACAGGCTTGTTGTCATGCACGAGCCTGTGTTCTCTTTCGACAATGAGAGCTTTGTTGACCAGAGTCTGGAAATCCGGAAAGTCAAGCATACTGAGCGTGCATCTGAGGTGTGGATTTAGATCTCCAAGAAATCTGTCGATCTTCCTTTCTCCCATGGGCACATCATAGAGAGAATAACATGCCAGATGGTTGAACTTATGCAGATATTCACTGACTGACAGGCTTCTTTGAGTGAGAGCGAGGAATTCATGTTGCTTGACCTTCATGATACCTGCGGGGATATGATATTTGCGGAAATGGTCGTTGAATTTAATCCAAGTAATTTCTTCGTCCGCAGGCCACATGGCTTTTGCATTATCCCACCAGATAGCGGCAACTCCCTCGAGATAGTGTGTAACGAATGGAACCTTGTCAGCTTCTTCAGTGCGAGCAATCTCAAGCTTCTTCTCCATAGTCCTTAACCAATCATCGGCTTCCAAGGGATCGATAACTTAACTAAAACTGGGAGGCTTGGTCCTCTAAAAATCTGACAGCTTGGAGTGATGACCATTCTGATTTCCATTCTGCCCAACCATAGCTTGCACACTTTTCAATAGCTCAATCATATCGCTGTTTCTTCTTTCTTCAAACATGCACATAATTTGTTCAGTGGAGAGCGGATGTGGCGGTGGAGGCGGTGGTGGCGTATACGGCTCGGGGGAATGTCCTGCCAGTCTTGAGGATCGACGAACAGGGACATCCTCACCAGCGTGACTGCTGCTGCCTCCTCGCATCATCCTATTGTTTGCTTTCCCAATATAAAGCAACCGAGATGAGCCACATCCAAAAATGGGAAGAAAGCCAGCGACAAACCCGAAAGAAGACAGCGAAAAACCAAGGCGGATAAAAAGAAGGTCCAACATAATTATACATAGACTCATACATGAAAAGTAAACATCATGACGGGTTCGACTATCCCCATACATGAAACTAAACATCATGAGATGCATGACTACATCCGTTCATCAAACTCATGACTGTGGATACTCTAATGATCTAGTGCTCTGCTGGCTCTGCTCCTGAGCCGGAGCTAAATCCTAAGCTGATAGCGGAAACCTCTGGCTTAAAAGTGACATGATGATGCTACCTCGAGGGCTTTCCCTCAGGGGTAGGTGTGGGGTGAGACTGAAGCATAGAGGCTGCAGGAGTAGCGATAAGGGAAGCCCACACAGTAGGGGCACTTCAAGGAGTCACTGCCAAAGGGTTCGTGGTACCCTGAGAGGTCTCCTGAGTGACAGAGGAAGCAGAGGCTGGCGGAACGAATGGGATAAATCCGACAGAAGGTTGAGGGTTCCTATTACGAGCAGCCGCAAGAGCTACACGGGCTCGGGTTAGCTCTCGAGCCAACTCGTACATTAAGAGATAACTGGTAGTGATATAGCAAGAGAGGTGGCTAGATGGACAATCGCACGCCGGATCAATGAAAGGAAGCGGATACGCCCGTTCTCATGCAGATACGGGTAGAAGTGAAAACCTGGATGAGCCTGCATTTGAATCTCGTTGTAGCGCAAGTCTACAAGAGCTTCAAGTGCAGAAAACTAGATGGCCTGAGATGGCGTGGAAGCGAAACCGCCCTTAGAGGAACGGGTGTAAGAGCCGGAAGGGGAACTATGGTGCAAAGTGACCTCCGTGTAATAGTCATACAGTGAGCCGGCCAGATGCTCCCGATACACCTGGTACACTGGATTAGCACCCGTTTGGTAAAGTCGACGCCACACGTCCTGAAGCAGAAGCGGTGAGGTGAAAGGAGCTGGCTCGGACTAGTACGAGAATGGAACCAGAGCCATCTACACTCACAATCATTAGACGGTTAGCAATAACAATAAATAAAATGCATGCAATGCAACAATCAGTTTCTACTACTACCAGCACTCAAACTAACTTGACTACCGTTCAACTAGTGCGTCATCGGTTTAACGTGTCCTACAGTCAGCGCGGCTCTGATACCAAGTGTTGTAGCATCCCAGCTCAGAGCAACCGATTTACCTTGCATTGCCAGCCCAGAGATCAAGTCTTCTGGCAACACACAACAACATGGTACAGACAACAACCGCTTTATTGAAGCTAGCGGAAACATAGGTTCGATATTACATCAAGTTGCGAGGCCAAGCGGCACACCCTGTGCGGCTGAACAATATGTACATTATTTAATGAACATGAAGGGCCTCGATCATGATAACTACATGGCAGCGAAATGACAACGCAGCGGAACTCCATAGCATAGGGACACCGATGTGGACACGATCTAGACTCATGAAGCACACCGATCCGATAAGGCTTTCGTGAAATCTGGCATGACACGCCGGGTCAGTACATTGAATGTACTTGCAAGCTCACAACAAGCATAAGCATAATGGCAAACAATATCATGACAATTAATCAAGTTAAGTGCAATGCAATAATATGCTACTGATGCAGTGAAACAAACTTATGCACCAAGTCCCTTGGACTCTCTTACCAGACAGGTTACCTCATAACCAACCTCATCAATGGTGATCACTCCCGGATCACAATTGAACCAATACTTTGGTTCCCACGAATACCGTCCATCTTCATGGTCACACAAATCTCATCAAATAACCAATGCCCGGCATAAAAATTTAGTGTGCAAGATTACTTAATCATATTGATCCATGGTGTGACTTACTCACTAGCTATGTCCATAAACGAGGACACGACTATCGATAGATTTAATAAACACTCTACAAAGGTAGTACACTGTACCCACACCACGGAACCCATGGCCTCGCACTCCCATTCGTGTGGACCAAAGACATTCCGACGAAACCCTCCCATTGCCATGACACTCTCCCGGTCACTCCGACCAACTCCCCTCTAGGCTAAGTCATGGGTGGCCCTGTGCCTACGAAAGGCATCAACGGCCACCGTCGTGGCAAAACAAACTATCCCAAACGAGGACAAGGTACCATATCAACAAACAGGCACACAAGGTTATGTCTGCTTACCAGGCCAGGGTACCGCATGCCCATAACCTTCCCTTGTTGGAGGTACCAATCAGAGACATGACAACGAACCGAATAAAGGCCTTCCCATAAAGGCAAATGTGGTTGCACTGGGAAAAACTTGATTCAGTGGCACCATGACTTGATCAACATTACGTTCAAGTTAGATTAGCATCAGGTTTAACTTGACATGAAAGCAACCCGAGTCACAATATGCCATGAACATGCAACTATTCGACATGCATCACATATCACTTCAAGTAAACAGATCAACATCATCAAGTTTTCTACTTGCACTAGTCCTCATTAAACTTCACTGGTTTTATCTCACTGGTTTTTAACACTCATCATTTTAATCATGCTATTATCATATTAAACTAAAAACTTTATATGAAAAATATTACCGATCATAGTCAAATCATAACCACCCAAGCAAAACTATTTCTACTGCCTCACACTCGTCCATGCATGAAAACCTTACTGTAAACTAAGAATTTCAAACATGACAAAATAACTAGCAGGAGAAATATTCATTTAAATAATTAAATACATGAAATAACTCATATTAAATTTGAAAAAATCAAAAATATTGGGGTGGCACCATGCAAATGTTGGTGTGGCTTGCCTTAGTGCAGAGGAGGTTCACACTCCTCCTGGTTATCTTCAAGACAAGTTTATCCCTTTGAAAATATTTAAAAACAGCGAAAAGAAATATCAAGAACCCTTCTAAAATTCATCAGAAAATCTAGATAGCAGAGAAAAATCTCATTTTTGGTGTGCTGCTAGATCTCTTCAATATGAACACAATGCAAAAAGAATAAATTCCTTTGGACTTAGGGTTTAAAAGTTATGGTTGTGCAAAGTTTCTGTAAAAATATTTGAATTAAATTGAAATAACAGAATCTTGGGGGGGCGGGGTGACGTCAAACGCGTATTTTCAGAATACGCCTCCACTCGTACCGCTTCGGGCGCAAGTGGAGACACTGACAACGGGCCCCACCTGTCGGGTGTGGAGAGAGGGGGAGAGAAACAGAGCAGAGGCGACTCTTCGCCGGAGCTCACGCCAGCGAGGAGGGGTTCTTGGCTGGTTTGAGAGGGAGGAAAAGCAAGATGGGGTCGAGGTACACCTGCCTGTACCCGTGGCTCGACGAGTGATGACCGGAGCAGCTCGGAATCAAGCTCCCAAGCAGAGGTTGCGGTCGGGACTCGCCGGAGAAGAAGAAGACAACAGAGAGGGGCAGTTCCAAGGGCTCCAGCACCATCAGCAGGTACCACTGGACCTCCAAGGAGTCGCCGGAGAAGTCAGTTGAGCTCGACGTGGAGTGGAGGGGCGAGGGCAAGCAGAGGGGATCACCGGCGAGCTCGAGTTTGAGCACTGCGGCCCGAGGCCTGTCCGACCGGGCTACGGCTCCCTCTACTACATGTGGTGGCCGGTGGAGTGGTTGGATGGGTTGAATAGGCTAGGGGGCTCGTTATTTATAGGCAGAGGGGGAAGGGGGGGTCTCGGCTCCGCCAGAGCTCTCTGGAAGCCGGCGAGCAACGACGAGCGGTGTCAGCAAGGGGTGGAGGGGTTCAACATTGACGTGGGGGCTGTGGACCGTGCGGACGAGCAGAAGAGCGCGGGCGCGGACAAAGACAGTGGCACGGGGCACACTATCGCTTTGGCCGCATCGTGCCTGTGCCCGCTGCGGCGACTCCGGCGTCGGTGAGCGCCAGGGAGTGGTCAAGGACGAAGAGACGAAGGAGGTGGCATGGTGCGGCAGTCGTCGGCGAGATTTGAGTCGAGCACGAGCTGCATAGAAGCGCGGGCGCAGCGCAGAGCGCATCGAACATGTGCCAGATGCCGTGTCCTCACACGGTCACCATGCTAGCATGGTCAAAACGACGGCCACGCGATGCCGAACCTTGTCTCTTGTGTTGCCCGTGCAGTGTTTAGTCTAGGGGAAGAGATCACACACTTCCAGGCCGACCAGATTAGACTAGAGCTTGCGAGCAAGTTTTTGGTCAGAAACTTTGGCACTGTATTTGGCTAGCTTCTAGAAGGAGATTAGGGCTGATTCTCTGGGCTTAAGGTTTTCTTAGGAGGGTAAACAATCTCAAGAAAACTCAGCTTCATTAGAGCAAGGAAAAATACACTTGTTGTAGAAACTGCATTTTGAGGCCAGAACAGGAATGATTTTCTGTAGCAGAAATATTCCAAACAAGTATGAAATATTTTTGCACAGGGAGGTGTGCCAAGGTTCAAAGAATATTTGGGAATTTTCTCAGAACTTTAGGAGCAAGAAAAATGAGGGTTGCTTTGGAGCATATGTTACTGAAGTGTTAGGCAGAGAAGAAAATGAATATTTTTCATTTATGAAAAATATTCCTTGGGTTATTTTGAGATTTTTCATAGAGGAAATGATGGTTATGAGAGGGATGGGTCACTTGGGTGAAAATCAAGGACATGCCCAAGTGTGTGAGTCCAAATGAGTTGATGCAAAACCCAACTGCAAATCCAAAGGTAATGAAATCCGGGAAAAAGAGAGAAGGCAAAAACCATGCTGTCACAGCAAACTCTCGGCGACTTGGGCATCGGGGTCACGACCCGCCATCTCGGATGCTAAGCCATGAACCGGCCCACTCTGTGAACCGCCCAACCGGTCTTGCTCCTGGGTGCCTCAACCCATCTAGATTCTTGCTTCTAAACCGCCATCTGTTTGGCCTAGCCCAATCATGGCGGGTTATATCACAGGGTTATATCCCCAATAGAAGGTTTGCCAATAACATAAGCAGTGGTCTTCCTTGTCCTTCACTTCTTGTTTCCTGCAACTTCTATCTCTGAGTCGCTTGGCTCCTTAAGTGTAAATATCAGGGTCTCTTTGGGAGCTGTGGCTTTGTGTGTCTTGGAGAGTGGGACTTTCCTTACAACAACTTTGTCCTTGGCAGAAGGTCTGGTACTAGCAGATGTACCATATTTGTTTCTCAAAACTGTCTTCTTCTTTGATGTTGCTTCACTAGGAACAAAGTCCTCATCCCCATCATCTGAGGTTCTCTTTCTTCCTGCCCTGGTGGCAGCCTTAGGCAGTCCCGGAGAGCTTCTTTCTCCCTCATAATAACTTTCTTCAGGACCAGAGCCTGAGCTGAGATCTGCATGCTGTTCTGAAACATTCTGGCTGTTACTTGCATCTGAGATCTTGCAAAAAGACCCCATGAATAGATGGATATCAGCAGAGTAGATGAATCATCACAAAAAGCAGATAATTTTTTAAAAATTTGAGTTCAAACCAAACACGCCATTTTGGTCAGACCAATATGTGGTTTGGTGTCTCTGAGATGCTAGGGTTTCATTGAAACTTTACTTTCAGTCTCACCGATTTGTACTTCTCGGTGGCACCGAGAAGTACTAGTGCACTGGCTAGGGCCAAATCGGTGACTCAGAAAATTCCTAATCGGTTTGTCTGAGATGCTTTCGGCAGAAACTTAACCCTAAATTTTTTACTCGAAACTAATCTACGGAGTTTATCTTGTGGACAGGAGACTTTCATACTTAGTAAGAATCATGGAAAATCCCTAGTGCATTGAATCAAAAAAAAGTGTGGCACCCCGACTGAGAGCAACCGGTTTGCCTTGCATTGCCAGCCCAGAGATCAAGTCTTCTGGCAACACACGACAAATTGGTACAAAAATACAACCCCTTTATTGATACTAGCGGAACATAGTGTTTGATATTACATCAAGTCGGGAGGCCAAGCGGAACCCTCGGTGCTGCTGAACATATGTACATTATTTAGTAGACATAAGAAGGGGCCTCGACATCACGATAAGAATACGCGGCATCGAAACAATGACGTAGAAGGACTCCATCTCATAGGGACACTTATGTGGACATGGTCTAGACTGTGATGTGATATGCAACTCCCACTCCGGAATTATTTATCCTGAAACTGGCATGACATGCCAGGTCAGTACATTGAATGTACTTGCAAGCTCACTGTAAGTGCATCTAGTTCCCCTTAGTGATTGTGGTGTATCGAAGACTTAAAGGTTAAGGTACTAATATGTTTGTGACTGTACACAGGCTCTATAAGTCGATGAGGAGTTTGATATTTACGATGAAAGTCGACCCCTAAAAATGTATGTCTTCAGCTGAAGACTTTGGTGCTCCTGAAGATTTTGAAAGTGAAGAAATTGGTGTGACCTTGAAGACTTGGATATTCATGCGAGGATTATGAAGCGTGACGACTTTTGTTTTCATAGTTTCATTTTCTCTTTCTTGAGTCATAGGAAACACTGTACTATTAAAGGGGGTCGAGGTAATACTAAGCAAAACGATTTCCAAGTGATGCTCATCTCAAAATCCTACACCTACCCAATCCCTTCAAGTGAAGCCGTTAGAAATCTCATATCAGTTCAGTCAATTTCTTTAGTGACAGAGACAAAAGATCTTCTGGTCTCTGAGGAATTTGTTTTGACTGAGGAGTCAGGAATTGGCCAGTGTAGATTGCCTACACAGTGAGGAACATGATAGCCCCAAGGAATTTGATACCTCAAATATCCGACCGTTGTTGTGCTATGCGCCAGCTATCCCAAAATATCTACCCACCTAACGGTCATATCATTGAAGGGCATTTATGTCTTATCATCTCGGTCTGCTCCCTAGGCTATAAATAGCCACCCCCTACAATCACTAGCGGGTTGGCTGCTCCGAGAGAAACTGACACTTGTCATTGAGAGCATCCTATCCTTCGATTACTTTGAGAGAAAATCATCAAGTGAGGAAAAACCCAAAACCCAAACACCTACAACCCAAAGTGATTGAGCATCACTGAAGAGATTGTTCCTGTGTGGAACCGACACTTGTTGCCTTTGAGGACTGTGTATCCTCCAAATGGTTAGGCGTCATGGTCTAAGCATCCAAGAGGAATTGTGGACCGCCGAGTGACCAAGTATGTGAAGGTTTGGAAGTCACCTGAAGACTTGCCATGAGTGACTGGGCGAGGTCTGTGTGACTTTAGCTCAAGGAGAATACGATGAGGTTTGTGTGTCCTCGGGTTTAAATACCCAACCTCTCCAACCAGATGTACAACTGTCACAGCAGTTGGAACTGGTCTACCAAATCATTATCTTCACCAAGCCAACTGGTTCTATTTCCTCAACCCTTTCATTTCCTCATTTATGTGTTGATGAACCTTATCATTACTGTTTGAAGACTTTGACTGAAGACTTTCTCTATTTCCTCAATCCTAATTCTTCAGTCACATAGTCTTCAACCTGCTTATCATGTTTTCATGCTATCGATACTCTGTGATTTTTTCATTTCAACATGATGACTATGCTGTTGCTCTGTTATGCTTATAGTTGAGTACTTATTCTGCTGCTAGTGTGTCGTTGCTTAGGAATTTCTTCACCAAGAAATTCCTGAGTGATAAATTTGTAAAAATTGCCTATTCACCCTCCTCTAGTCGATATAACACACTATCAATTGGTATCAGAGCAAGGTACTCCCTTGTTCTGTGTGATTTTGGTTTAACCACCTGGAATTTTATTTATGTCGATTGCAAGAATAATCAAGGTCTCGGCTGGGTGTCCTACCTTCGATGGGACGGACTACCCCTACTGGAAGAACAAGATGCGCATGCATCTTGAGACAATTGATAACGATCTCTGGTATGTTGTGGAAAATGGTGTTCCCTCTGTCACTCCATCTGTGAATGCTGCTGATGTGAAGAGATTTAAGCAACTTGACCCTCAAGCGAAGAATATCATATGTGGTCATCTGAGCAAAGGACTGCATGGAAGAGTGAGTGCTTTGGAAACAACAAAGCTGATCTGGGACAGGTTGTCCAAGGTCAACGAAGGAGTCTCCACTCAACGGGACTCCCGAGTTGATGTTCTTCGCAATCTCTTCAACTGTTTCAAAAGACTCGACAACGAAAATATTCACCAAACCTTCGATCGCCTCACTGACATCTCAAATGAGCTTCAGGCACTTGGTGCCACTGATATCACCGACCATGTGGTGAAGAAATTGCTGAGATCACTTGATTCCTCATTCGATACTCTTGCACTGATGATTCAAGAGCGAGGAGACTACAAGTCACTAGATCCTGCTGATATACTCGAGGGGCTAAATAATCATGAGTTCCAGCTTGCTGAGAAGAGAGACATCTATGGGCCAAGCTATGGAAGATCACGCGCATTGAAGGCCAAGGCAGTCTCTGAATCTGAAGGTGAAGATTCTGGTAGCAGCCTTGGTGATCCTGAAGAACTGAGCCAGGAGCTAGCAATGCTCGTGAAGAAATTCCAGAAGTTCTCTCACCATGGTCGCTTTGGAAAGTCTTCAAGAAGTTATGATTCCTCATCCCGTGACTACAAGAAGAGGACTTGCCACAAATGCAAGAAACCTGGACACTACATGTCTGACTATCCTCAGTGGGTAAAGGAATCAAAGAAGAAGAAGTACAAAGATGACGATTCTGATGAGTCAAAGAAGAAGAAGAAATCTTCAAATTCCTCATCGTCAAAATCTTCAATGTCTTCATCTCATAAGAAGAGCAGTTCCAAGAAGGCTCGGGCATTTATTAGCAAGGAAATGGACTCTGAAGCTGAATCTGAAGAAAATGTGGAAGAGGAGGAATCTGAGGAGTCAGACTCTAGTGTGGTGAGCCTAGCCCTCGCTGCTGCTTCCATCAGCAAGTCCATCTTCAATGCTGAAGAAAATGACCTCCCCAACACTGCTGACAAGAGCGTCAATGACTATGGTCCCACCTATTGCTTCATGGCAAAAGGTGCCAAGGTACTCAAACATCCCCCCTCTGAATCTAGTGAGGATGAATCTGATGACAACTCAAACCTAGGTATTTCAAACTTGCTAAGATTGCTATCAAACAACAAAAGGCTTTGGAAAAGGTTCAAAATCTGCTAGACAAAAGCGATGACCTGTTGGGTGAGGAATTGAATCAAACTAAGACTTTGACTGATAATCTTCAGAGATTTCAGTTTAAGTTTGACAATCTTCAGGGTCATCATAACTCTCTTTTAGCTGATCATGATAAGCTTTCTTATGAATTTCTTCAGAGAAAGCAAGATCTTGAGAAGTTAAAAGTGAGTTATGAAGATCTTCAGAAGGAAAACGATTCATTGCTTGCTCAACATATCAGTTCCGCTCAGGAAGAATTTATTCTAGCATGTTTGAAATGTATTGAGCATGAATATGCTAATTCTTCACCTGGATGTTCAAATGCTTCTATTGTTGCAAATTCTTTAACTGTCTCTGTGGTCATAAATTCCTAATCTGAGGATACCATAATTATCACTGACGATAATAAAGGGTTGAAGGAATTGTATGTGACAGGCATATACAAAAGCCTCAAAGAGCATCAGACTCTTTGTGATGTGCTCAAAAAGATGATCTTGAATAGGAACCCTAGGAAAGAGGGTATTGCCTTTGAGAGGAAACTCAATGCTGATGGGACCTACTGGAAACCCGAGTAGTACCCCAAAACATCATGGGTTGCTGCAAAAGGACCTCCTGTAGATCCATGCACTTTATTTGGCTTTACCTGTGAATCTTCATATTCCTCTGATGAGTCATTCGATTCAAACTATAAACTGTTCAAGAATCGGAATGGTGAAGTATTTGCTTGATATGTTGGAACTAACTGCAGGAATGGTCCCGCTATGAAGAAAATCTGGGTTCCCAAAAGTTGCCTTGAAAGTCTTCAGGTGAATGTCATCATGACATCACCTATGAAGAATAGGAACCGTAGATCAAATTCTTCACATGGATCAAAATCTTCGTATGGATCCAAGTCCTCATATGGACCGAATTCTTCATATGGATCAAATTCCTCACGTGGATCCAAATCCTCATATGAACATCATCGTGCTAACACTTCTGTTTCGCAGGGAAAGTATAAAGGCTATGAATATGTGCATTATTCTTCAAACCATTATGTTCATAAGTCCTCTAAGAATTTCTCTACTTATTCATATGCTTACCCTAACCCCTCTTCTATGAAACGAAGTGCACTGGCTTCTATGCCATCTCTCTCTTATGGAGCTCGCAGAATGATGAACTCTTTACCAACCCTCCAGATGTGGGTGGTGAAGAAAAAGAACTAATCTTTTATACAGGGTCAGGTCTCCAGACGAACTTAATCGTCTGAAGAATTTGATAGAGACCTGAATATGCTTGAATGGACGCAAGCTAATCATGAAGAAATGAATTATTCACTTCTCATGTCCTCATATTACTATATATGTTATATTGTTGATGAAATTCAATCTGATGAAATTGATATCATATTCTTCACTGATGAAGTATGTGGGTTTGTAAGTTGCACTAATTCATCTGCAGGATGAACAACCCAAACCTACTGAGTGGGTCCTCGACAGTGGATGTACAAATCACATGACCGGTGACAGGAACTTATTGATGGACACTGATTTATCTCCATCTCATTTGAAGCATATCACCTACGCTGAAAAAGGGAAAAGCTAGGTATTGGGCCTAGGTAGGGTTGCAATCTCAAAGGATAGACACATGGACACAGTCATGCTTGTTGAGTCCTTAGGATTCAACCTCATGTCTGTCTGAATGCTTTTTGATCTTGATATGGTTGTCGTCTTTGGCAAATATCGTTGCATTGTGCTAATGGAATCTGACAATTCCAAAGTCTTCGAAGGCTTTAGGAGAGGAGACTTGTATATTGTTGATTTCTCTGCAGGACCACAGCCTACCACATGTCTACTTGCAAAAGCTTCAGAAGGCTGGTTATGGCATCGAGGACTTGGTCATGCTGGGATGAGGAACTTGCATACACTCGCGAAGAAGAAGCATGTCATTAGCATCGAGGGTGTCAAATTCCTCAAAGATCATCTATGTGGAGCTTGTGAGGTTGGAAAGATCACCAGAGCCAAGCATCCCTCAAAGACTATCATGGCTACTTCTCGTCCCTTTGAATTACTTCACATGGATCTCTTTGGCCCTACTCATTATGCCACATTCACTAATGCCGCATCTTTATATGGCTTTGTCATTGTTGATGATTATTATCGTTACACATGGGTGCATATCATCACCTACAAATATGAAGTGCAGGAAGTCTTCAAATGATTTTCCTCAAGAGAATCTATGAACTTCGGTGTGAAGATCAAGCATATCAGGAGTGATAATGGGACTGAGTTCAAGAATACTGGTCTTGATGACTATCTTGATGAACTTGGTATTACTCACGAATTATCTGCCCCTTATACTCCTCAGCAGAATGGCGTCGTGGAGTGCAAGAACCGGACTCTTGTTGAGATGGCTCGCACTATGCTGGATGAATACAAGACTCCACCTCGTTTCTAGCCTGATGCCATTGATACTGCATGCCACATCATCAATAGGGTATATCTTCACAAATTCTTCAAAAAGACCTCATATGAACTCCTCACTGACAAGAAACCCAATGTAAGTTACTTCAAAGTCTTCGGTGCTAAATGCTGGATTAGAGATCCTCATCACAATCCTAAATTTGCACCAAAAGCACATGAGGGTTTTATGCTTGGTTACGGAAAGGACTCACACACCTACAGAGTCTTCAACAGCTACCATCACAAGGTTGTTGAAATTGTAGATGTGCGGTTCGATGAGACTATTGGCTCGCAAAGATAGCACCTACCTCCTGTGCTAGATGAAATGTCACCTGAGGAATCCATCAAGTTCAAGGCTACTGAGGATGTTATTCCTACCGAAGAATCTGCTGAAGAAGTCATTCCAGAACATGAAGAAAATCATGCTGGTTCTACTGAAGAAAATGGCGCTGAAGAAAATGCTGTGCCAAATCAAAGTCGTCAACTTGCTCATCCTCGCGTTGCAAATGAAGTGCAGATTGAGAGAATCATCGATGACATCAACGCACCAGGTCCTCTCATGCACTCAAAAGCTTCACATTTGTCTAACTTTTGTGGGCATTTTGTGTTTGTCTCTATCACAGAGCCCACCAAAGTTGATGAAGCATTCATAGAGCCCACGTGGATTCAAGCTATGCAAGATGAATTACATCAATTCAAGCTCAATAATGTGTGGGAGCTTGTCAAGCGACCAGACCCACGCAAGCACAATATCATAGGTACCAAATGGATCTACTGCAACAAGCAAGATGAAAATGGCCTTGTGGTGAGGAATAAGGCTCGTCTTGTAGCTCAAGGCTACACAAAGGTTGAAGGAATTGATTTCAATGAAACTTTTGCACCTGTTGCTAGACTTGAGGCTATTCACATATTTCTTGCTTATGCTAACCATCACAATATCATCTTACATCAAATGGATGTGAAAAGTGCATTCCTCAATGGTAAGCTTGAGGAAGAAGTATATGTTGCTCAACCACCAGGTTTTGAGGATCCAAAACTTCCAGATCACGTCTTCATACTTAACAAGGCCCTCTATGGCCTCAAGCAAGCACCTCGGGCGTGGTATGATACATTGAGGGAACTCCTCATGAAGAAAGGCTTCAAACCCAATTCACTTGACCCAACTCTTTTCACCAAAACATATGATGATAAACTATTTGTTTGCCAAATATATGTTGGTGATATTATCTTTGGCTGTACTAACCAACGTTACAGTGGCGAATTTGCCTATATGATGAGTGAGGAATATCAAATGTGTATGATGGGAGAGTTGAAATTCTTCTTAGGTCTTCAAATTCGTCAACAACACAATGGCATATTCATATCCCAGGAGAAATACCTCAAGGATGTGTTGAGGAAATTCGGCATGCAAGATTGCAAAGGCGTCAAAATCCCTATGCCCACAAATGGTCATCTATGCACCGATGAAAATGGTAAAGACTTTTATCAAAAGGTATACCGCTCCATGATTGGCTCTTTATTGTATCTATGTTCATCTAGGCCGGATATTATGCTTAGTGTTTGCACGTGTGCCCGATTTCAAGCTACACCAAAGGAATCACACCATAAGGCTGTGAAGCATATCCTTCAATATCTAGCTCACACTCCAACACTTGGATTATGGTATCCCAATGGCTCGGCTTTTGATCTCATTGTATATTCTGGCTCTGACTATGCTGGTGATTGGGTGGATCACAAGTCAACATCAGGCACATGTCATTTCCTTGGACGATCCTTGGTATGTTGGTCCTCGAAGAAGCAGAACTGTGTATCACTCTCTACTGCTGAAGCTGATTACATTGTTGCTGGATCTTGCTGTGCTCAATTTCTATGGTTGAAGCAAACCCTCAAGGACTATGGCATCAATGTGCATAATGTGCCACTCTACTGCGACAATGAGAGTGCTATCAAGATTGCTCACAATCCAGTTCAGCACTCCAAGACAAAGCACATCCAGATTCGTCATCATTTTCTTCGTGACCATGTGTTGAAGGGCGACATCTCCAACGACCACATGAATACTGAAGATCAGCTGGCAGATATCTTCACAAAGCCCTTAGATGAGAAGAGATTTAGCAAGTTGCGGTGTGAGCTCAATACCTTAGAATCTTCAAATGTTCATTGAAAAGGACACACATCCCTACTCTTATACAAAATTGACGACTTAGATGTGCAACACATGAAGTAACATTTTTCTTCAATCAATGAAGACTAAACCTCTAAGTGTTAAGAAATTAATGAAGAATTTGATTATCAGAACCATACGACAATTGTACGCGGTGTCTAAAATCATCATTCTTATATGGTGGGTTATGCCACCAACCAAAGTTGAAAATCTTCAATTTGAGTTTTTGCAATTTCCTCAATTTTTCAAATTCTTCAACTTTGCAATTTCCCCAGTCTTTCCGACTATGTTCTTCTTTGCTAGATGTATATTTGAGTTTTTCATGTCCTCTACAGCATTCACTTATAGCTATTTCTTCAAGTTGCTTTTTCATCTAAGTGAATGTGATCGGACCCTTTCCCCCTCTATGCTAAACTCAACCTAGTCTGTTCACAAATTCTTCATGTGCATTCTATTTGGAACCCGTTCAAAATCTTCACTTTGTCCTTGACAGCTGAAGAAATTGCGAATGAAATGTTAAAATTTTCATATCCAATTTTTCGGCTTTTGCCGCTCAAATCCTTCCGCATCCCATGACAGGATTAAACTACTCACCCACAATCTCACACGATCTCCAGCTCTCAGTACATGGGTTACACATGTCGCTAGAATAGCAAGGGTCAGGGGCACGTTCGTCTAAAATCCTCAGACGAGCGGTTTTTTCACTTTGGCTATAAATACCCTCCCCTGTCCCTGAGCTCATTTACTCCGCTCGATCTCTCTCTCTCTCTCTCGCTTGAGCTCTCTAACCTGGCGCCGCCGCTACATTCCATCGTCGCCGTTGAGGAAGAGCTTTGCTGCCTCAACCTCGTCACCGTCATACTCGTGTCGGCCGCGGAAATCTTCACCTCCGCCGCCGCCATAGCTGTCTTCCTCCGCCAAGTTAGGGCGTGGAAGATCTGAATGGACAAACTTCCACTGTTCGCCTCATAGTTCATCGTGTTCTTTGTCAAGGGTAAATAAAATTCACTTTTACTGCCTTTGACTTACACAAAATCTTAAAAATGTGTTTATTCTTCAACTTTCATATTCTTAAACACCACAGTTGCTTCTATTATTGATCTATTTATCTAAGATGTATTTTTCTTCAAGATTCCTCAATTGTGTGGATTTCCAATCTATACAACTCTGGAACCTAAGACAAGAACTCTTAGTGAAATTCCTCAAGACCCCCCTGGTCAAATTCCTCAAATTTGATTCCTCAAAAAAAAACAAATTCTGAGAACACATATGACCTCGCCAAATTCTTCACACCTATACTCTGTTCACAGGTACACATGCTTGCTGCTGAATCACTAGGTTCTCATCAACTTAACTTATTTGTCCAAAATCCTCAGGTATAGAATATGGCTGAAGGAAAGCATCCTGAGAAGGGAGGAAAAAGGCCTGAAACTAACACTGCCTTCAAAATCCCTGAAGAAATTTATGAATAATACTATACTCCTGATGAGGCCACGCATGGTAAGGAGAACAAAGATCAGCGCAAAGTGCGCATTCAGAGGATCGAACACAGATGGGCAAGAGAATGGAGAGAATATCGCAATGTCACTCCAAAGTATATGAAGAAATTCACTGTCAATCCTCCATGCCCAAGACCTCCATTGGCTCCAGGCCAAGAAACTGATCCCACAAGCATCAGAAGAGGTGAGGAATTTCCCAAGGAGTGGGCCAAGCGCCAAAGGAAATTGGCTAAGGTAGAAAAAGAAGCAGTGAAGAAATTCAATGAAGATTTCGCTGCTGCTGCTGAAGCCTCTGATAGCAAGCCCAAGAAGGCTATGCAGAAGAAATCCGTTGTGAAGCCACCTTCTTCTTCTGCAATGCCCTCACGGCCCAGCTCCTCAAAGCCTTCACGGCCATCTGCTCAAGCAACACCATCAAGTGTAGCACCTGCTCAAGCAAAATCCTCTGCTGCACCTGCAAAGTCCTCGACACCTGTGCACCTTGCCATGTGACAAAGGACGACTGGCTTCTCAATTGCTTCAGGAGCTTCCGCTAGTTCCTCAGCACAACCTCAGTTGCTGAAGAAAAAGGCTATTGCTAGATGCCACACAAGGCCAAGTCCTCACAAGAAGCAGGTTGCTTTTCAAACTCCATCATCTGACGATGCAGCTGATGATGACGAACTTGCTGAAATCATCAGAGATCGACAACACCAGGCCGCTAGTGCCAAAGGCAGTGATGTGCCTCTTCTGCTGGATCCAAAGAAGATCCTTGATTACATAGATCTATGGCACAAAGATCCCAACACACCTCTGCCTGATCTGAACCTCTCACCCGGAGAAAGTCACATGCTGACTGCCTTTATCGCTGAACAAAAATGGAAATTTGATAAAGCAAGGTCAGTGAAGAAAGCTCAGTACAAGAAGGAGCAATTTCTGAAGAAAAATGTTGTCAACATGTCTACTGAAGAACTCGTCACTCTTCAGTCTGAGATCAAGGCTCCTAGTGATGAATTTGACTCATACCGTGCTGATTGGCTAGGCGCCAAAGTCATATTCGTCAAGCTGGCAAAAGGCTTCAAGACCAATGCTGCAGCTGATGCACAATAAGAAATTCCTCTGGGTGAAGCTTCTGCTCAGCCCACTAAAGAACGTGCCAGCACAGCTGATGAAAATTAGGTTGTTGATGACACTAAGAGTACCAGGGCTGATGATGAAATTCCAACTCCTGATGAAACTGCCGGGGCAACCATCAATGTTGCGCCTGAAGATCAACCCAGGCCAGCTGAAGAATCTGTTGCTACGCCTGAAGAAACTCAACCTGCCAAGGCAACTGCAATAGTTGTGCCTCTAGAAACCGTGCCTCATCCATCCGCTCCTCCTTCAAAGTTATCATATATGAAGAGTGTCGGATATCGGGTTCAGGCAAAACCCTTAAGGTTCGAACTCTGGGGTGCGCACGAAGATCTTTCCCCTTCCGATCCATGCCCCAAAGCCGCGTCGTGAATCTAAGCTACCCGATGAATAAGACGAGGGGCACAAGGTTTAAACTAGTTCGGGCCACCGTTGTGGTGTAATACCCTACTCTAGTGTGTGGTGTGGTGGATTGCCTCTAGGGCTGATGATGAACATTACAGAGGAAGAACAACCTCGCGAGGGGTGTTCTTGAGCTGGTGCGGTGTTCTACTTGGGATGGATCTGAACGTCCCTCTTGGCTCTGGATGAGATGCCTTCCACGGTGTTGGCTATCTCTATTTATAGAGGCCCTGGTCCTCTTCCCAAATATTGAGCGGGAAGAGAGCCAGCAACGACCATTTTGAAGGGGAACAACCAGTACAAGTTATCCTGACTAAAGTTGGTCTTCGACTGCCAAAGGCACCGGCGGTGACGTCGTCTTGGGCTCCACGGTGACCTCCGTCCTGCTGCTCTGCTGGTCTTGGTCTCGTTGCACCGATATGGTAACCTTTGCTTGATGCTCGGTACTCCGCGCCTGCGCTTGCCCCCTTTGCACCAAAGAGAAACGAGGACACTGCGCAGGCTGGCACCCTCCTGGCGCCCGCCTGGTCTTGATCGTCACGGCTTGTGTCATGAGCACCTCGCGTGGTACTCCTTGCCTTGATCTCTCTGCCTCCTCGCGAGGCTGCCTGGTGAGGCCGTCCCTGAGGAAGCCTTGCATCGTTTGCCCCGCGAGGCTTGGCCCCTCGCGAGGGTCTTGAGCTTGGGTTGGTGAAGACGGGCCGTACTAGGCCACTGCTTGAGCCACGCCGCAGGCCGCAGGCAGGCAAGTCTGGGACCCCCGTTCCTAGAACGCCGACAGTAGCCCCCTGGCCCAAGGCGCACTCAGACTTGGCTTAGCAGCAAAGCCAAAGGGCAAGTGTAGAGCGCCGCGGGCCCCAACAGCCTACGGCCTTGGTCGCCGCGTGGCGGTTGATTGGATGTGGGCATCTCCGCTTCCCCATGCTCCCCCAATATCCTCCTGGCTAGGCGGCCATGAAACTTTACACAGTTATTCCCTCCTTGCTGCCCGCGAGCTTCCTGTTCCCCTTTCTTCCTTGAGCCTCTGTTTCCACCTCCAATCTGACCTGAGCTCTTCCCCCATCCGTTGCCATGGCGCCAACAAAAAGGGAGAAAGGGAAGAAGCCCGCGCCCTCGGCCAGCTCGCCTCCGGCAATCGCGCCCGCCGTCGGCCGGTCGCTGATACTCAATCCCAAAGCCTTGGAGAAGGTCTGCTCTGCCCTCACCTCCAGCTTTAACGAGTGCAGAAGGACGACGGCTTGGCCTGCGTCCCATGCCTCCTTTCTCTGCTTTCTTCAATGCCGTGCTTTCCCACTACCAGATCCATATGATGCATCTCGATCCTCAATCCATTACTCTTCTTGCTGTCTTCGCCTTCGTCTACGAAGCCATGGTGGGCATTGCCCCTTCCATTGCCCTCTTGCGCCATTTCTTCTCCTTGTGCCTGACCGACCCACTGCAATGCTCGGGGTGCGTAAGCTTCCAGGCCGTGCCAGAGATGGCCGCCTCGGGGATTGATTTTGGCCTTCCACCTTCCATGAGCGGGTTCCGAACGTGGT
Source organism: Triticum aestivum (assembly GCF_018294505.1). NCBI lineage: Eukaryota > Viridiplantae > Streptophyta > Magnoliopsida > Poales > Poaceae > Triticum > Triticum aestivum. Next base: position 517,507,570 of record NC_057798.1, on the reverse strand, counting down.
GGCTGTACGTGGATGTCGGGGTGCCCAGCCCCTTGCTCGAGCATCCGACATTGCCTGCTATCCCTAACTCGGGCTGGGGCCATGAGAATCTTGCGAGCCCCCAGCTCGCCTTTGTCTGACGCCGATTCGAGAGGTTGAGGGTGCTTGGCGTGATGGCGCCCCAGGTGGTGAAGGAGTTCCTCCAGTGCCGCATCGCTCCTCTCCAGCGTCACTCCCGATCGATGTGGACCCTAACTAGGTATCAGAACCGCATGTGGCTTCAGGAGGAGGATCTTGCGCCCAAAACGTTGAAGAAGGTGTTGGAGGTCTTGACTGGCGGCCCCTTTCCGGGTGACATCCGGCATGGGGGCGGCCTCCTGTATCTTTGCTCGGGCAGGGCCGAGTTCTCGAGGCAGATGCCTCATTTTCACGAATGGGGGTTGTGCCCGGCTGACCTTGCGAGGCCCCGCGAAATCCCATCATCGTGGCTCCACTCCCCGTCGCCTACATCGATCTTGCCTTAGGAGGTGGTGCAGGGAGGCAAGCATCGCTGGAGGCTGGGGGATCTGGCGTCGAGATGCCGGTGTTGCGCGGGGCTCCCGAGGCGTCATCATCCAGAGCTTGCGAAGCCCGTCCCGAGGCAGTTGTTGATGAGGGGACGCAACCTGCGACTCCCAAGGCCGAAGCCTCCGAGGCCTCGGCAAGCCACCAAGAAGTGATCCCTGTTCACTCCTCCCAGCCTAGCGCCTCTGAGGCAGTCCACCTTGGTGCTTCGTCGTCCATGCCACGCACCGGCCCTCACGTCGAGAGCTTGGGTCGGTTTCACATAGACTTCGACGCCCTCCGCAAGAGGAAGGGGTCTTCGAGTGGCAGCGAGCGCCCCTGCCGGCCGCTGAAGCATAGGAAGTACTTTGCCATGGATGAGTAAGTCCCTCCTTGTAATTCCTTATTCGCTGCTCCCTTTGCTGACTATGGCCCTTCAGGATCCCTCCTGCCAAGCTCGTAGAAGTTGTCAAGGAACAACTTCCTCCGGTCCCGCCTCCATAGTCGACCTTGAGTGCCCCGAGCTCGCGTGCCGCCCCTGACGTGGACTCACCCGAGGAAGCAAGCCAGCTCCCATGGTGCCTCGAGCCCGTGTCCTCGCCGCCTTTCCCTCGCGACCTTGCCCGGGACGTGATCAACTTGCCCCGGGCCCCTTCTCTGATCGTGGACAGTGAATGGTTGAAGTCGATCTTCAGTCTTCTTCTAGGGATGGGCCTGCGCCAACCTGGGCCCCTTGCGGGGCCCGTCCGGTGATTGTGGGGGCGCCAGCCCCAAGCCCCCTGCCAAGAGGGGGCGAACCACTTCAGGGCCCTCCGCCGACGCTGGCAGCGGAGGACGATATCGACAACATGTGCAAGCGAGCGCGGGAGCGCAGCGCCATCCGCCGAGGGTTTTTCCGGAAGGTGACGGACACGATGGGCCAGCTCAGTGGAGAGCTCGCGGACGTGGACGCATGTCTTGAAGCCGAAGGCCTGCAGCTGGTTGAGGAGCGGCGCAAGCTGAAGGTCGCTGTCAGCCTTGCGCGTCATCAGCGTGATCTTGACAACGCAAAGGCCGAAGCATCTCTCGCGGCCTCATGAGAGGCCTGCTCCCGAGCCATTGAGGAGGCTCAGCAGGTAGACCGACGACGCGAGGTCACGGAGAAGCGCGCGTGGGAGCTCCAAGCCTGGAGCACTTCCCTGGAGCAGCAGGTGTAGCTGCGCCAAGCTGCCCTTGCATCGCTGAAGGGGATGCCCCTGAAAGAGGAGGAGCTCCAGAGGCACGAGGAAGCGCTGACGCTAGAGGCTGCCGAGCGCAACCTCGACCTTGAACGGTTGGAGATGAGGGAGCACCAGGTTACCCATGCGGAGGACGACATTGGCGCGCGGGAGGCTAGAATCCAAGAAGAGATCGACCGCCGCGTGGCGGAAGTTCGCGCGGGTCTTGCGCGCGAGTATGGCGAGAAGTTGGAGCTGATTAAAGCTGAGGCTGCGGGCAGGACTGCTGCTCTCAGGACCAAGCTGGCTGAAGCGACGCAGCGCGCGGAGGCCAGTGCAGCCGCCCTGGTTGCGGCGCAGGCTGAGTTGGCCTCCTCCCGCACCGACCTGCTTCTCCTTCAATGGAGGGTCGATGACGCCGAGTCCGTTGTGTGGCGGAACAAAGATGAGATTCGCCAATGGCAGACGCTGGAGCACATGCATGGCCCCATGCTCCAAACGCGGAGGGAAAGGGCCAACGCGGCCCTAGGCAACATCTGTGACGCAACCGCTTCGCAACGTCATGTGACCAACTATGCCGACAATCTCCAGTTCTTCACTAACGTGGTGACGCATCTAGAGAATCGCCCTGAGAGAGCTCGCCTGCTTGTCGAGGAGAGGAGCCACGGCCTGCTTGCGCATGCGTTATCTCGTGTCTTCAGCCACCTTTAGAATAGGGATCCTCACTTTGACTTTGACGCTGTCATTGCTCCGGTGCCCGTGGCCATTCGAGGCGACCTGGCGCGGTGGGTGGAGGACAACGTGGATGCACTTGTCCGGGCGTTCACCTCTGATGATGACGGGGTGGTAGTTGCTGCGGAGGAAGGTGACATGGTGGACGGCAGCGAAGATGGCGCCAACGACGGTGATGGTGAAGCTAGCGACAGCGACAATGGAGCCAGTGATGCTTCCGGAGATGATTAAGAGGATGCAGTGAGCGACATGTCTGATTGATTCTGTGTCCTCTGCTGTTTATCCTGGGTGGAAAAAGCTCGGGCGTGGCCCTGAAGGTTGTAAGAGCATTTCGGGAGGGGAAGCCCCTCATGTAAAAAGGATCGTTGTCCATACGTTGTTAAGGATGGCACCGAATGGGCGCCCGCATGATGTTACGGGCCCTGCGATGGGTCAGTTGCTGTGATTTTACCTTTATCCTGGGAGAGCCTTGAGTAGGCTTGTGGTGATTCTCCGAGGGTCCTTCGGGAGGCCTGTTGACCATTTGTCGAGGGCCTCGCAAGAGCAAGCGTTGGACGCAGGACGTCATGTGCGAGGGTGCCAAACCCAGCCCCGCCCACGAGTGGCTCGCGAGGGGGAGGCAACTAGTGCGAATTCCAACTTGGGCGGAAACCAGAATACGAGAAATCACGCGAACAAGACAAGACGCCCCTCCCCGCATACGCAAACACAAATTCAACTTCAACTTAAATCCGAAGCGAGAAAGCTCGACCACATAAAAGGAAGCAAAAAACAAAAGGTCGCGTCCAGCACCTAGTCTAGTCTTCGACGTCTTCTCACCAGCGCGGAGCTAAGTGCTGCCACTAGGCGTGGGAGGGAGCCCCCGAGGCCCGAGGGCGGCTCTCCGGAGACTCCGGGGCGTGCACAACCCCAACTCATTATTACGTGAGAGTGTCACGGGCGGCGAGCTTCACAGGCACTGGGCCTTCTTCATAGGTACTGGCCTTGCTTCAAATCGCCAGATGAGGGCCCCACCTTGCGCCACCCTCGACCGCCATTGACAGCGACCGGAAACCAAGGATGACACCAATGGGGTAAAGGGGACGCCAACAGTTCCCTCGACGACCACGTGTCCTCTGCCGGGGGCAGGCCTTGCAGCACCTCCCCAGCATAGGGCCTACCTCCGAAAAACACCTTGCTCCGTGCACCGTGGGGAGGGGCCTGGCTCTCGGCCCCTCTCCTGCAGCCCCCAGTGCGCCCCTCCTGGCGGAAGGGAGGCTGCCGAGCTAGGGCAGCCTTCCGCTGTAGTGACCTGGACTTCCTGCGACCCATGGTTAGCATAAGCTTGCTCCCGAGGAATTAGCGGTACCCGATAGCTGCTGCCACTGGCGCGGTTGGTGAGGCTACCTCGAGGCTCCTGAAAAGGCTCGGCTTCTGGCGTTTCTTCCTCCCAGCCTGGCCCGAGGAACGAGCCGTGGTCTTCATCCAGTGCATATTCCGGATCCACCATGTGGGGCACGTAAGCCTCCGAGGTAGCCGCCCCGAAGACTTCGCCGTAGTGCCCCATGTTCCACGCAGCTTGGCTCGACATGCCGTCTTGGGGGTGATAGGGCGGCGGCCCGCCCGGGATGTAGGCAGTGATGCACATGTCTTCGCTCACCAGGGGCGGTGCTGGTGCCGCTTGTCGCCCGGCGCTGATGGTCGAGCTGGTGTTGATGAAGCCTTGAGGTACGCCTGAGGGCGCACGGGCGTGGATGGGCCCGCCATGTGATCCGCTTGGGGCCTGGGGTGGAAGCTAGACGGAGAAAGGAGGCACCCCTGAAGCAGCGTCATCCAAAAGCTCGACGACGCGCTCCAGCAGCACGTCATGGCCGCTTTCTTGCACCCTGCACCGTAGCAGCTCTCGAGCCACCGTGAGCGTGGCCCTCATGTTCGCCTGCTCCCGTCGAGTGTGCGGCGCTGTGGCCCTGGCGTGGTTTGAGGCCCTTGCTACTGATCGCACCTGCCGCGGGGGGAGGGCAGGTGGCACTTGACCGCGTCGCCCGTGCCCTGCAGCATTCTGTGGAGCGCGGGCTGCCTGAGGCGCGAGGTTGAGGTCACCTTGGGAAGGTGGCATGACATGAGCAGGCCATGCCGCCCAGCGGTCGGCGTTGGCTGTCGGGTCACCAGACTTGGACGTGACGAAGCAATGGAACACGGGTCGATGGGAAGAGGATTTCAGCGCACCCCTACCTGGCGCGCCAAATGTCAGATATCGGGTTCCGGCAAAACCCTTAAGGTTCGAACTCTGGGGTGCGCACAAAGATCTTTCCCCTATTGATCCACGCTCCAAAGCCACGTTGCGAATCTAAGCTACCCGATGAACAACACGAGGGACACAAGGTTTATACTATTTTGGGCCACTGCTGTGGTGCAATACCATACTCTAGTGTGTGGTTTGGTGGATTGCCTCTGTGGTGATGATGAACAATACAGAGGAAGAACAGCCTCGCGAGATGTCGGTGGGAAACGACACCTATGGGATCACAAGAATCCCTACTACGGTTGCCGGGGCGTAGGATTGTGAGAAGAGCAGGATTAGCAATCAACACAAGGATTGTTTACCCAGGTTCAGGCCGCAAGGATGCGTAAAACCCTAGTCCTGCTTTGGTGGATGTATTGAGTGTTCTTGAGCTCTTGAACTAGCTACGGTGGCTGTGTGGTTCAAAAGAGCCAGATCCCTATCCAGTACGCCATGGGCCTCCTTTTATAGTCGAAAGGGGCTGCCACAGTGGCACATAGGAGGTGGAAAGGCCTATAGTGCTATGAGCTTATCGCTTGTATTACAGGACAAGACGCATTTAATGCGTAGCTTAGGTTTCCTCTTGCTTTATCGAGGACGGGAGCGAGGCCTGTCCCCTCCGTCGCCGCTCCTCCTCGCTTCGACACGCGCCGTGGCCAGCGATTGATGCGGCGCCATGTAGGCAGGCAAGTAGCTGAGGTGGCGCGGTGGTGGAGCCTCCACGAAGATCTGCATGCCGCGACGCAGGCGTGTGCTGAGTTGGCTTGGAAGCGGCATGTTGCCACGTAGGTGCCTGCCTAGCTGGTTGGGCTGGCAGCTGCATGTGAACGGCGGTGGAGACTTGGCTAGCGCGGGCCTAGCAGTGGCCCTGCTGACGCCCTTGGCAAGGGCCTTGCTGGGTGGCCCGGCAAGGATCTTGCCGTGGCGCGCTATCGTCCTGGGCAAGGACCTTGCCGGGGGTCTTGTGGGTTTCCTCAGCAAGGATCTCGTCGTGGATCGTTGCCTTCCAATCCTCATCTGATCTTGAATATCCTTTGTCTTCACAAAGATCTGGATGCTACCATGGAGGTGCCTCCCGAGCCCTGGCCCAATGTAGTTGATGGCGTTGGAGACCGTGGGTTCGAGGGTGGCTCACTCCGCTGGTGTGGGCGAGCCGCCCTGGCAAGGGGCTTGCCGGGGAAACCTGCTTCGTCCATCTGCTCTCTGTGGTCTCGGTCTTTGGCGTTGCCTTGATTGTCTTTGCGGCTTTGATTCCTCCCCTTTGCCCTGTTAAGTGTGGCTTTGGCCCATGGCTCTGACTGCCCGCGCACAAGTAAGGGGTACAAAGGAGTGCACCTACTTTGGTACACCGACAGGAGCCCCGAGGCCTGGGCCACACATAGGCGCAACGCGTTGTTGAGCCAGGCCCAAAATAGTGCGCGGTCAAGCGGGGCGGTTTTTACCATAGTAATTGTTCGTCCGCTGCGCTTCCCCATGACCTGCGCGACATGGGGGAGGTCATGCGTGACGTGGGGGGCATGCGCGGGGCGGTTCCCGCATGCTTGCGTCATATCGCAGTTAATGGAAAAGGAGGCGGCCTGCACCTTCCCCGTAAAAGGGAATAACCACGGGGCGCTGCTCACTTTACCCCTTCCCTGCGTCTTTCCAATCTAGGAACCGCCACTCCCTTTCTTCCTCCTTCTCGGGCCTCCCGTCCTCGTCCACCGTCGCTGCGCTTCCATCATGCTCCGCCCTCTTGCTTCTCGCAGCTGCCATGGCGCCCAAATCCACCAAAGGCAAGGGAGTGGCCAAAGATGTCGGGGCGACGGAGCAGCCGGAGAGCTAGCTGGTGGCGCAGTTCGCCTACTTCCTCTGGATGGTCGACATGTCCGAGCTCTGGGAGTTCTTCAAATCTCTGTGGGGGGTGAAGACGGGGGGAGAAAAGACGGGGCATCCAGCCACGTGCGTCATCCCCGCCAACGTCGGGGCCGCTCCAAATCGGTACCCCTTCTTTGTCGAATACTTCTCCTGCGGGCTCTGTCCCCCCTTCTCCGATTTCTTCAAGGACATCATGCAGACCTATGGCTTCCGCCTTCTGGATTTCACTCTGAATGCCGTGGCATGCATGGCTCTTTTTGCACACCTCTGCGAGGGCATCGCCGGGGTGCACCCCAACACGGCGCTCTTCCGCCACTATTTCTCCCCTCGGATCCAAAAGGGGGGCGCCATCTCCGGTTGCGTCACCTGGATTCCGAGGGCCAAGGGGACGTACCCGGAGGGTGCCACAAAGGAGAGGTGGGAAGAGTGGCGGGGCCGGTGGTGCTAGATTGAGGAGAAGGACCCGCCAGCATTCTGGGAGGTTCGCCGGGAGCCGCTGGTCCGCGAAAACGACTGGGGCGACGTCGACACCGACGACGGTAAGCTCACGATCGCCACCACCAGGATCCTTCAGCTCACCGAGGCTAGGCTCACCCTCGAGATGATCGGGGCGGACTTCATCCGCCGCCGAATCGCTCCTCTGCACGACAAGGGGAGGCCGACCTGACTTTTCACGAATGCTGCTGACATCATGAGGCTCCGCCCCGGCCTCGACCACAACCTGACGGTGCTGAGGCACGCCCATCTCCGCCAACGGATCTTCCAGCTCGAGGTCAATGACGACGGCGAGGTTGAGCGGTCCGGCAAGGCTGCGAGGGCTGCCGCGAAGGCCGGTAAGGTTGCCAAAGGGCCCGTCTTCAAGTTGCCGGCGGGAGTGGTCCCGCTGTGCAACAATTCTCGCTGGTCTGACATCATCGCTATAATGCCGGACTTCAATGCGCACGGCCTTGACCCGAGCTGGGTCGAGCCGGACGAGCTCCAGGTGCAGGAATTCTTTGACACCTTGCACGAGGGGTACATCACTGCCGAGCCGCGGCTCATCTAGGACACCTCCCAGGCGGAGCTGGACTACATCGCCGCCAGGATGGCGGAGGTGGAGCTCGCCAAGGAGGCAGGCAGCACCGGCGGCGTGGAGGATAGGGCCACGATGGAAGCGAAGGAAGAGGAGCTTGCCCAGTGGGCGGCGGCCGCTGGGGAGGCCAGTGGCGCCGGCACCGAGGCTCCCTTCATCGAGGATGTGGCCGACGAGTCGTCGTCGGAGGAGGCCGAGGGGGAGGAGACCACGATCGCCGACTCCCCAGCCACTGGACGGGGGCGAGTCCTTTGGCGGGCCACCTCCGGTGAGCCGGTCCGTCACGGCCGAGCCATGCAGCTGCGGCTGGCCTAGGAGATATCTGCGCGTCACGCAAGGGCTGCGGCGATTAAGAAGGCGATGAAGGCCGTGGCGGCGAAGAGGAAGGCATCTGCTTCTTCGTCGTCCAAGCGTGCCCAGACGCCACAGCCTCCCCCCTTGCTGGCAGATGTTGGCGCGAGGATTGCTTTTGCCTTTGGACCCCTCAGCCCGGAGAGGAAGAGCAAAGCAGCAAAGGAGGAGGAGGAGGAGGAGAAAGAGTAAGCTCTGCTTTTCCCCCTTCTTTTCTTTTTTGTTTTCTCCATTTCCTCAAATGGTGCAGCCTATTCTGAATCATCTTCATCCCACAGGGACATGGAGACGCTGGCCTAAAGGGCGAGAGGGCCAGGGTTTCGACAAGTGGCCAGCCCCCGGCAAGCACCTCCGGCACGCCACTAGTGGTGTTGAGCAGCCTGGACAGCAGCCCCTGGCCCAGCCCCCAGCGTGAGTCCATCACCCATCCTTCATCGACGTGCGCTAGGGGTACGATACTTTGGTACTGACCATGCTGTGGATGTAGGAGGGGAGCAGCTGCAAGGGGAGCCATAGAGGGCTTCTCCCAATGCGCCACCCCCATCGACCACGCCGCCCCGAGGGGCGTCCCCGGTGAGGGCACCAAGCACCGAGGCCATGCACATGGAGGAGGAGGAGGAGAACACGGGCGCCGGTGGCTTCGCCTCGACGCTGAACCTTGGCGGGGAGGGGACTTCTGCTTCTTGGCCTGGCACAGGTAAGCCACTCGTCTTCCGCTCATGCTTGCGTTCCTTCTTTTTTTTGGCTTTTGATCTTGGCCCCGCCCTATCCCTTTCTTGTCATTCAGACTTCCCCTCGACGGACCCAGAGGACGTCGATACCGTCATCGGGGATGTCGCCAAGGACGCCGCGGCGCAGGCCGAGAAGATCGTCGCCGAGGAGAGCGCCAAGGGCGCTGCTGAGGACACCGCCAAGGGGCTCGCCAGGGAGCCCGACAAGGGGCCTACCGGGGAGGCCGGAGAGGGACCTGTCGGGGAGGCCAGCAAGGCCGCTGCCGAGGAGGAGGTGGTTGATGACCAACCCTCCTCCTCTGCCGCCTCCGGCTCTGGCAGGTATCTGAGGGTGAGCGATGACCTCTTCGTCCACCTTCCAGGCGCGTCGAGCACCAGGGCTCCCATTGAGGGAGAGGTGTTCGACGATGAGGTGCTTGCCGCTGTCGGGCTCGAGGTCGTCGACGAGCCGAGCTTTGGAGGCGATGGCTCCCAGGAGGAGCGACTGCTCCAGGCCATGGGCGCCAGCTTCCGGAAGCTCCAGGCACTCCACCGTGCCCGTTTGGACCAAGCCAAGTCCAGGACGGCGTTGGTGGAGAAGGCGGAGGCGAACCTCCAGGAGCGTGTCACCGAGGCGCATGATTGGTTCCGCCAGGTTCGAGACGAGCTGAAGGCCGCCCAAGGCCAGCTGGCCAAGCGTGACGTGGAGCTCACCATTAAGCTGGCCGACGTCAAGAAGGCCCAAGAGGCGGCGAGGAACTTGGCCTCCGCCGCTGAAGCCGCCTGGACCCAGCACAAGGCCGCACTAAACTCCCAGGAGGAGGACCTTGCCGCGCGCGAGGAGAAGCTCGCCGCCACGCTCCACGGCAAGGATGAAGAGGTGGACAAGCTCGTCGTACGGCGGACCCATGAGCTGGAGAAGAGGCACAGGGAGGCGCTCGATGCTTAGGCTCTGGTTCACGCCGGCAGGGTGAAGGAGCTGGAGGCGGAGCGGAATGAGCTGAAGGAGCACACTCTGAAGCTGTCCAAGGAGAAGGACACTCTCAGCAGCGCCCTAGCTGAGGCGCACGGCGCAGCCGTCAGCAGGGCCGGAGAGCTCTCCGAGGCCAACAACTCCATCAGAGACCTCAGGCTGAAGCTGGAGGGTCTTGTGAAGATGTTGTCGGAGGCCAAGGCCCGAGAGGGGAACCTGACCAAGGACCTGTAGAATGAGAAGCAGCTGCGGAGGAACGAGGCCACCAACCTTAACGACCATGTGGAGGGCGAGAAGCATGGGCTCAAACGCCTTGCCGTTGTTGCGAACTCGGCCGCCATGCAGCTGGCCACCATGGGGATGTCGGACGTGAGGTACGCCCCATAGACGAGCCTGAGCCCCAACGCTAACCTGACCCTGTTCTTTGAGAGGGTCGTCGGCGCCCTGGAGCGGCTTCACTCCAACTGGGCAGCCTCCTAGGCCGAGGAGTCCCGGATGCTCTGCCGGGGCGCCATGACCAAGGTGCTTGCCAAGATAGCACACTGGCATCCTGACCTCGACTTCGAAGCTGCGCTGAAGAGCTTGCCGGAGGATGTAGACATCGGGGCGCTCAAGGAGCGTATCAAGCCCATCATCAACCGCATCGACAGAATCATTAGGTTGGAGGGCCAGCGCCGGGACTAGGCACCCCGTTTCTTATTGCCGCTGCAGGTTCATGACCAAGACAATTGCTATCTTTAGTTAGAACCACGGCGGCAATTTCTGTAATATACTCTGCAGTACTCCTGACATTATGCATGTTATTTTCCTGTTCGATTTTCCTTTGTATGTCCACCCTATGTTAGCTGGGTAGGCTTGCCGGCACGTAAACCCAGGGCGGCGTCTTGAGGACAGATCCCCATTGGCCTGCCGGGTGTGCTTGCCGCCGGGTAAACCACCTTACCTCCCTTAACGCGGCCGCTCGAACTGTCAAGCTTGACTCGAGTCAGCGTCGATTGCTAATTGCAGAAGGCTACCCTGCCGCTCTTGACGCGGCCGCTTGAGCTGTTGACCAGACTCGAAACAGAACAAGGGCATTGCCAATTGCGGGAGGCCCCCTCTGCGCACAGGTTTTCCATACATAAGGCGGAATCTCCAAGGACGATAACCTTTACTTAAGGAGGAAAGTTTAAAGCTTGGCATGACTTAGCTTTCTCTTCGCCGCCCTGTCATCCTTCGCACTCGCAGGCAGTGTCACTTTCTTGGCCGCCTTCTCCGTGGGAGCCGTGGCGATGAAGAACAGCTAGGCCAACTACTAGACCAGATTCTCACAATCACGACCCCTACCTGGCACGCCAAAGATGTCAGTGGGAAACGACACCTATGGGATCACAAGAATCCCTACTACGGTTGCCGAGGCACAGTGTTGTGAGAAGAGCAGGATTAGCAATCACCACAAGGATTGTTTACCCAGGTTCGGGCCGCAAGGATGCGTAAAACCCTAGTCCTGCTTTGGTGGATGTATTGAGTGTTTTGAGCTCTTGAACTAGCTACGGTGGCTGTGTGGTTCAAAAGAGCCGGATCCCTCTCCAGTACGCCATGGGCCTCCTTTTATAGTCGAAAGGGGCTGCCACAGTGGCACACAGGAGGTGGAAAGGCCTACAGTGCTATGAGCTTATCGCTTGTATTACAGGACAAGACACATTTAATGCATAGCTTAGGTGTCCTCTTGCTTTATCGGGGACGGGAGCGAGGCCCGTCCCGTCCGTCCCCGCTCCTCCTCGCTTCAACACGCGCCCTGGCCGGGGATGCATGCACCGCCATGTAGGCAGGCAAGCAGCTGAGGTGGTGTGGTGGTGGAGCCTCCACAAAGATCTGCATGCCGCCACGCAGGCGTGTGCTGAGTTGGCTTGGAAGCTGCATGTTGCCACGCAGGTGCCTTCCCAGCTGGTTGGGCTGGCAGCTGCATGTGAACGACGGTGGAGACTTGGCTGGCGCGGGCCTGGCAGCACTACAAAAAAAATACACTTCCGTGATGATACGTGTTTGTCACAGTAGGTCGAGTTTTTTGTCATGCATGTACATCCATGACAAATTTATGACAGAATCAAGATAGTCATACCTGTGCTGTCATAGAAGTGTTCCATGACATTACCAAAATTATCATCACGGAAGTGTCCACTTCCATGACGATAAATCGCGCGTCACAGAAGTGCTTTCGTCAAGGGTGACCAACACGTGGCATCCACTGTAACAGAATGCCGTTAAGCTATCGGGTCGGGTTTTGGATCCGATAACCCGTTAACAGCCCCGGCCAATGGGGATTTTCCACGTGTAAAATCATCATTGGCTGGAGGAGACACGTGTCAGGTCCGCGTTGGCACAGGTGTCACTCATTCAATGGGCGAGACGCGCCTATGATATGTTGACACGTGGACCAGCCCATCAAGTTTAATTGGGTCGGCCCAACTAAAGGCCCACAAGTTTTTGTGGACCATAATGGGCCGGCCCAGCTAAAGGCCCACGAGATTTTGCAGGCCATAATGGGCCGGCCCAGGTAAAGGACCACAAGATTTTGCGAGCCATAATGGGTCGGCCTAGCTAAAGGCACACAAGATTTTTGTGTGCCATAATGGTCCGACCCAGGTAAAGGCCCACAAGTTTCTTGTGGATCATAATGGGCCGGCCCAGCTAAAGGCCCACGAGATTTCACCGACATTAATGGGCCGGCCCAGCTATAGGCCCACAAGATTTTGAGGACCCTAGTAGGCCGGCCCATTAACTGGCTGCCATGTTTTGGGCCAAATGCCAGCCCATATTTGATCCGGTCCATTAATGGCCTGCCACGTTCCGGGCCTAAAAGTAGCCCATATGAGATCCGGCCCGTTATAAGCCTACCACGTTTTGGGCCAAATTACGGCCCAGATCAGGTCCAGCCCTTTAAGAGGCTTTGGGCTCAATTATGGCCCATATCAGATTCGGCCCGTCAACTGGACACTATGCTTTTGGGCCCACTTGCTAAAGGCCCACTTAGTAATTCGGCCTGATATTAGTTTTGGCCTGTTAAGGGCCCATTTAACATTTTGGCCCTATATTAATTTCGGCCTGTTAAAAGCCCGTCATATAGTTGGGCCTAACTATGGCCCGGTTTGCATCCAGCCTGCTCGCATCCGATATCTGATTGGGCCAAACAAGGACCGAGACAATTTTGGCATGTTAAAAGCCCGTGCTTTGATTCGCACAATCATGGGACGAGGTTCATTTCGGGCTGCTGCCGGTCCGTGAGCTGTTCAGCACGTTTCAGGCCCAAGCTACATCGTGATTGCATGACGGCCTGATTATCTACCGTAATTTTACGGTTTGGCCGGTTTACTGCGAAGACAGGATATATATACAGTAAAATAACTGCAGCATCGTGAATAAGAAAAAACCTAGACTATACAATAAAGAAATTACGGCATATTACATCCACTGGGCATCAAAGTTCGCCGCTATGATAATAAAGCAAAAGCATACAACAGATTACATACACTGGGCATCGAAGATCGCCACCAGTGCAAATAAACACGCCGACAAAATAATATACAAAACCGACAACACTTCAATAGAGTTCAAGAAAGGTTAGCCCTGGTGGGGAGCTGCAGCACAAGCAGCTGAGCAAGATGATGAGACTGCGCTTGGTCAACACTTATATCTTCCTCACTCTGAAAGATAAACAAGCAGACAGATGACAGGTTTTGCACATAAAAGTATCAGTGCTGACAATTCATCACATTTCTTACTGACGAATAAAGTGACACAGTTTAAAATTGCATTAACACAATATGGTATTGTTCAGGTCAAGACATTGCAGGAAATGACATTGTGAAGGAGTTGGCAGCTTCACGACAACACTGGATTACAGATCAAGAACTCATAAGTATCAATGGTTAGTGTGCTGTCAATTTATACCATTTTAGATTGGCAAATAAAGAGACGGTTTAAATAATAGTAGAATGATATGACATTGTTCATAGTTAAGACATGCAGAATATGACATTGTGCTGTAGTGGGTAGGTTCACCACACCACTGGATTGCGGATGAAGAACAGAAGCATACATGCAGTGCAAAATAAGATCACTTGCTCTGTATAGTTTAATTTACATGGTATGAAGAAGGAACTTGGTTGTACAACTGAAAACTTAAATTGAGAAAGGACAAACTTTTGTTTATGAACTACATAATAAACTTTAAATAAGAAATTTGATGCAAACACCAAAAATAAACAGCTGTTGCAGTCATGCCTAACCAAATATATACAACAAAGTTTGAAGGCTTGAGATGGACAAACTTACATTACTGGTGAAGACAAGCTCTATTAAGGCCTTGTCCATGCTGATGGGGGGGGGGGGCAATTCAAGAAGTTTACCACAGAATCTTCTTCAAAAGCATTGCCTTTGTTCTACATTTTGTTAAGAGTAAATATAGATGAGACAATATACGAAAAAATGGAGAATATTTAAGATAAGATGAAGAGTGATGCTACATAACCAAGTAGCTATAAATGTAAGTGCGGCGATACAGGCAAAAGGTACAGCCAAGAGCAATGCACAGCTAAACTTCTTCAGTACCAACCTTATGGTAAGAGTAAATATAGATCTGATGTGTAGAAAATGGAGGGCAAAGGAAAATAAGCTGCAGAGTGATGGTACATGAACAACTACTTGTCATTATAAGTGCACTGATGATGGACAACATGTACTTACAAGAACAATGCAGAGGTAAAAAAACATTGGCATTGGATATATTCTACACTAATGTAACCATTCATACATATCAGATAATTTGGAGCGAACAATTGATAAGCAAGCTATCATGCATACTGCTGTCACATAATGAACCAGCTATGTATTCAAGTACAGTGACATAGGACAACAGGTACTAACAAGATCAAAGTAGCGGGCAGCATATTTGCGATATCCTGTCGTTCTTTTCAAACCGGAATTCTTCTTCGAGCAGATTTCCTGCAAAAAAGATCCGGCACATGCGGAAAAGTAGAAGTTCAAATTGTCATGTGATTTCATAGACAGTACCTCATCCTGGGAACGAGACCAGTGCATAACAAGGTTTTTCCATTCAATGTCTTCTAAATTTAGCACATGAGACTTCACCAGAAATTCGTTTATAGACTTGCCATCAAAGTGTGATTTCCTCAGGTAACACCGATACTGCTGCAATGCTTCCTTGAAAAGCACAAGCAAGCTTTTCTCGTCATGACTATCCAGATTGACCCTCGCCTAGTTACAACAATGTAATGTAAATCATTGATGTGTTCAATCAGCAGAAAACAGGAAAATAATAACCATGAATAATAGCAGTTACATGTAAGTTGGACAGGAAGATGTGAAAATGGTGTTTGTCTTCACTATAATCTTCCCATGATGGGAATATATGCACGTAGTCCCTAACAACATTGAAAGCGTTGTCTTTTAAACTGGGAATAAATGGAATGGGGATCCAATCTGCAGGAATTGGCCGTCTCTGCAGTTGGGATAGGTCTTCGGCCGGTGGACTTGTTGTACTTTTTGCTGGAGTGGGATTTTTCTGTGGTACAGCTGGTGCTATGGCAAATGAAATCGGTATACCTTTTGCTGTAGTGAAGGTCCTGTGTGATGGGGCTAGTGGTGTGGCCAGTGAAGTATGGGTACAGTCTGCTGGAGTCGGCCCTACGTTTTGCGTCACTGGTTGTACAACCAATATAAGTGGGGTGCTGTCTGATTTCTCCGGCATCACCATGTTTTTCAAGGACTTTGCTGGTGCTCCTTCAGGTTCGGCAATCACCCTCTTCCTTTTTGATGTATGATGCACAAGAACATCATTTGAGTGGAAAAACATGGTATGATGACAGATGGAATATGTACTGATAAAGGATGGGCATGGCATCTCGACGTATATGATGAGTAAACTAAGCAGATGGCGGTGCAACAAAGTAGAAGAAATGCAAGACAACATATGCAAGATACCCGCAATCAATAAAACATTGCCAAATTAGAACAGACACCTTGATGGGTGAACAGGACAGGCCATTTACCTTTGACTCCTCGAGGTTAGAATAGTCATTAGGATCATATTCTGAACAAGAATCAACAGGTGGGGAGCGTATGAGTTTCATTGCATCCAGAATGGCACTCAATACCTTGGTGCCAATTTTGTAAGTCATTAAAGTGTTTAGCTTCAAGAGTGGACTGCTGCTAGTGCGACACAAAGCAGCTACACAGATCATAGTGTAGATATAACGGGAAAACCTTAAGCATTAGAGTAAAATCAGCAAAGTGGAACTTGCTGGAATATATGTGCTAGTATTGCCGGTACGGCTAGAAAGGCTTCGGATACCATCTCTCTTCAAGTGAAGGTGCGGTACTGTTAATATAAGTGTAACTCTCAAAGGCGACACAGCTCCCCGCATTTCCTTGCTATTCTTATAGGATTCAAGTGGGCAGGCCACTACAAATCCTATTCCTATGTTTACAAGATCCTATGAATCAAAGAGGCTCAAAGTGTCCATCACAACCAACCATATAGACCTCTGCACTGCAATTGTCCCTGCTCATCTTCAGGACAAGGAACATACTGTAGGATCGAAAGTATATCTAGAGGGGGGGTGATTAGACTACTTGACCAAATAAAAACTTATCCTTTTCCCAATTTTAGTCTTTGGCAGATTTTAGCTATCAGCACAGGTCAAGCAATCTTAACACAATTCAAGCAAGCATGCAAAGAGTATATGAGCAGCGGAAAGTAAAGCATGCAACTTGCAAGAATGTAAAGGGAAGGGTTTCGAGAATTCAAACGCAATTTGGAGACACGGTGATTTTTGAGCCGTGGTTCCAATAGGTGGTGCTATCGTACATCCACGTTGATGGAGACTTCAACCCACGAAGGGTAATGGTTGCGCGAGTCCACGGAGGGCTCCACCCATGAAGGGTCCATGAAGAAGTAACCTTGTCTATCCCACCATGGCCGTCGCCCACGAAGGACTTGCCTCACTAGTGGTAGATCTTCACGAAGTAGGCGATCTCCTTGCCCTTACAAACTCCTTGGTTCAACTCCACAATCTTGTCGGAGGCTCCCAAGTGACACCTAGCCAATCTAGGAGACACCACTCTCCAAGAAGTAACAAATGGTGTGTTGATGATGAACTCCTTACTCTTGTGCTTCAAATGATAGTCTCCCCAACACTCAACTCTCTCTCACAGGATTTGGATTTGGTGGAAAGAAGATTTGAGTGGAAAGTAACTTGGGGAAGGCTAGAATCAAGATTCTTGTCGTAGGAATGGAATATCTTGGCCTCAACACATGAGTAGGTGGTTCCTTCTCAGAAATAGCAAGTTGGAAGTGTAGGTTTGTTCTGATGGCTCTCTCCACGAATGAAGAGCAGGTGGAGGGGTATATATAGCCTCCACACAAAATCTAACCGTTACACACAACTTGCCAAACTCGGTCGGACCGATTCAACAAATCTAGTGACCGTTAGGATTTTCGGTGGGACCGACATGCAACTCGGTAGGACCGATATGGTTAGGGTTAGGGCATAACGTAATCTCGGTGAGACCGATTACACAAACTCGGTGAGACCGATTTTGGTAATAAGCTAACCAGAGAGTTGGTCAGGTAAACTCGGTGGGACCGATTCGCTCATTTTGGTGGGACCGAAATGTTACGAAAAGGAAATAGGGAGTTTACATTGCAATCTCGATGGGACCGATTGCTCATCTCGGTGGTACCGAAACGTTACAAAGGGAAACAGAGAGATTACAACCCCATCTTGGTGAGACCGAGATCCCTATCGGTGAGACCGATTTGCCTAGGATTTGTGGCAGTGGCTATGACATCTGAACTCGGTGGCGCCGGGTAGAAAGAATCGGTAGGGCCGAGTTTGACTGTTGGTTTAGGTCATATGTGGATATGGGAAAGTAGTTGAGGGTTTTGGAGCATATCACTAAGCACTGTGGAGCAAGAAACTCATTAAGCAACGCCTCATCCCTCCTTGATAGTATTGGCTTTTCCTATAGACTCAATGTGATCTTGGATCACTAAAATATAAAATGTAGAGTCTTGAGCTTTTGAGCTTGAGCCAATCCCTTTTCCTTAGCATTTTGAGGGATCCACTTTTCTCATCTATGCCATGCCATTCATTGAGCTTTTCCTGAAATATTCATCTTGGAATGATGTTAGCTCAATGAGCTATATGTTGTTAGGAATTACCAAAACCACCTAGGGATAGTTGCACTTTCAATCTCCCCCTTGTTGGTAATTGATGGCAACATATAGATCAAAGCTTCGACAAATGATAATAAGAGTGAAAAACATAGTCGCTTTGAGAAGTATGTGATAAGCAAGAGCTCCCCCTAAATTTGTGCATAGTTTAAGATTTGCTTTGGACTGCAAATGCACAAGGAGTTAGGTTCATGGGTAACTCTTCCATGTCACATACATCTTGGTGGAGCGCTCAAAATGACAATAAATGAATACATGCACTCATCACCAAGAAAAGTGAATGATCATATAGAGATAAATGAGATAATGTCATCGAACAAGCATAAATGTAGCGTATGATCAATCACATGATCATCAAGTATCACACAGACATAGAGTATCTCAAACAAGCAAATAAAGTTCAATCACCAAAGCAAGAGAGAACAAAAAGCAACACTCTCTCTCGAAGCCTATGATCTATACATTTTTCTCCCCCTTTGGCAACAAGTTACCAAAAAGTTCATAGAAAATGCAAAGTACTAGAACGACTCTCAGGCTTGATCTTCAGGTGGTGGTGTAGAGAAGGCTCCTTGGACGAAGACTTTGGTAGATGTGGACGGAGCTGGAGGTGTAGGTGCTGAAGCTAGTTGCACTGGAGCTGTAGAAGTTGTAGCTAGTGCAGATGAAGTGGCTCTAGTGTCTGTCACTGGCACTGCAGCTGATCTCTGAGCTGTAGGCACTCTGGCAAATGCATCTGTGGTAGTCTTGCCCTTCCTCTCCTCCATGTCATCCTGAAGCTGCTCAACAACAGACTGAATCTCAGTTACCTTCACATCCAAGTTATAGAACTTCTACTCCATGATCCTTTCCAGGCTCTCCTGGTTTTGAGTCAAGGTGGCCAGCCCCTTCTCAATCCTCAGAGTGGATGCAATCAGGTAGCCTAGTTGATCCTGTTTGCTCTTCAGAAAGTACTAAGATGCCTCTTCCATTGTTGGCATCTTGGTAGCCTTCTCTGTCCTTGCCTTCTCCTTCTTGGCTTGAGCATGCACAGAAGATGGTTCATCTTCATCCATAACCACTTGGTTATCCTCAAAGTCTGGATAGATAGCAAAATGTTCCTTGTCCAGCAAATATGTGCTTGTGCCCATCTTGGAGTTTATCAGCTCCTGGATCTGTGGGGCATACCCACAACTTCTTTTCTGGTCAGCTGCTGTCCTCTTGATAGTCTCAATTATGAGGCTCATGACCTTGAATTTCTGTGGCACATCAAACAAGTGTAGCAAGTTTATAGCATGGCCTCTTATCATGTTGTGGTCACCTGACTTGGGCAATAGAGTATGCTTGAGGATCCAGTTGATAGTTGGGAGTCATGATAGAAGATAATGTACATATCCAAACTTATGTGTCTCAACTGCAGCATCTGGGATCTCCTTGTACATATGAGCCATGGAATTGTGATCCATCTTCTTCTTGGCATAGACATCCAAGTCATCTTCCTTCTCCTTAGGTGCATTGATCAGATTTGCCCATTCCTCAATAGTTGATTGGTACCTTGTACCTTCAGACATCCACACTATCCTGCCATCTGGATAGAAATGTGTTGTGGAGTAGAATTGCATTATGAGCTCATCATTCCACTTTGTGAGCTTCTGCCCAACAAAGTCTGCAACTCCACAAGCACTGAAACTGTCTTGCACACCAGGATAGTGTTCCTCATTTTCCTTCATGTAGGTCCAGTCGACCCATCTCATGTCACAAACTATAGGCTTCTTGTCCAACAACACTGTCTCATAGAAATCCTGCTGTTCCTTAGTGTGGAACCTGTAGTCAACAGCAGTCCTTCTCCTGATAGCATAGGGATCAGACAGCCTCCACTGTCTGAGTCCTGCATCCTTGCTCAGCTTCATGTTCTCAGCCATAGGATGAGCATCATTGTGGTCTGGAATCTTTGGCTTCAACTTTCTTAGAACATGCTCTTCATCTTATTCTTCATCAACAGCAGTTTCAGGCACTGGGGCCTTGTTCTTCTCAGCAGCAGGTATGTTTCTAGTACTCCTCTTTGGGGCAATCTTTGGTTTGGAGGCAGCTTTGCGTGCTTCTTTGGGCTTTGATGATGCAGCCCCTGACCTAATAGCATCACCTATAAGCTTCTGAGCCTTGGGTGCTGGTGCAGCAACCTCTTCTTCTTCTTCCTCAGAGTCTCTCCTCATAGAAGGATTTCCAAGAACTTTGGCAGTAGTGGTTCTGACTCTCTTCTTCTTTTTGTCTTGACGAGCAGCTTCATCTTCTGATTCAATAGTAAACTTCATGGTTTCTCCAGTGGCAACCTTTCTGGGTTTGGAAGTGGGTACCCTTCTTGCAGGTGCCTTTTTCTACACTACTGGCTTAGTGGCTGCAGCTGAACCATATTCTTTCTTGACCACCTTCTTCTTGGAAGTGGCCTCATCCTCTACTGCCACATAGTCTTCATCCTCAGATTCTGAGGTTTTCTTCTTTCTGGTCTGGTGGCAGCTTTACGCAAATTGCTTGGGGTGCTCCTGCTGCCCTCATCTGAGGTACTAGAGGGACTAGTGCCCTCACTCATCTGAACCTGCTCCTCTTCCCTGTTCTGGCTGTCACTTTGATCAGACATGTTGCAAACACTGACTGCTGACCCTGTGATTAGATGTAGATGAGATAGAGTGGATGAGCATCAAAAAGTACAGAGGTTTTTTGCAAAAGAATGACTCAAAAACTTAGTTTTAGTTTTCCATAGAAAGCATTTCGGATCAACCAATTTGCAAACTCGGTGATACCGAAGCAGCTTTTGGAACCTAAACTAGTGAACTCGGTCAGACCGAGTCACAGTTTGGTGGCACCAAGACTGCTAGGGTTTCACAAAGTCCTGAACTCGGTCACACCAATTTGCATTTCTCGGTCAGACCGAGAATCACTTGTGCAATGGCATTAGCCAAATCGGTGGAACCGAGTTCTGCAACTCGGTGGGTCCGAGATGGTTTAGGCGGAAACCTAACCCTAAATTTTAAATTCATTTCTAATCTAAGGATTGTTTTGAATGGATAGAATTGTTTCAAACGTGGCAGGAATCATGATGAACACAATGTGCTAGGAATCGGACGGGGATAGCACTGTGATCGAGTCCATACCCTAGCTTGGCAATGAACTTGCTACGGCGGCAACGGCGGGGGTGAATTCCGTTGACGGCGGCGGAGACCAGCGACTGGAGGCGGCTGGCGACGAGGAGGACGATCCGAAGACCCTGGAGGCAGAGCGAGCTATGCGCGGGTGAAGGGGTTTGGAGAAAGTTTCCAAATTTTTGCTCGTGAGTATATATAGCCCGACCCTGTCGGTGTGACCGAGTGGAACAACTCGGTGGCACCGAGATGCATAACTGTATATAGTTACAGCAACTCGGTGTGACCAAAAGTTCAAATCGGTTGCACCGAGATTGAAAACCTAGTTCGACTTAGTGATCTCGGTATGACCGAAATGGAGGAATCGGTCAGACCGAAACACACAAAGAAGTTTTGGAAGTTTATGTCTATGACGAATCGGGGACTCCGAGTGCTCCTCACACAGAGTGGTTCGAATCTGACTTGAGCAAATTTTGTGATGTAGCATGAATAGAGTTTGAGACGAGAAAAGCATAGATAGCTAGAGAAGGTTCTTAGGCATTCTTGTCCATCCACTTGGCAAAGGAAAAAGAAACCAATTAATCAAAGCAACAAGTGGATGTCCTCGAATGAGTAAAATATGCAACCAACATGCTCACACAATAAAATGGCAAATGAAATATGTGGCAAAGCATGCACAACCAATTATAGCATCTATCAAGCAATTGGCGATGACTAGGTCATCTATATATGAGTATATTGACTTAGGAGTCAAATGAGAACATTTGATCATAGGTCATACTCATCGTTTAAGCTCAAGTGGGGTTACCACTTTTACATAATGCATTGATGTGTTCACACCATTAGAGTTGCTTTGATTCAATTCTTAGAGTTAAGCTCCCCCTAGATGTGAGGTCCCCCCCTTAGAGGGATAAACTAACCTTGGGTTTTGTCGATGATGACTTCATGTAGGTGTTGAAGATGTGGATGCTCAATGTTGATGTAGATCATTTGGAGCAATCCCTTGGAGTGAGTTGCACTTTCAATACCTACACGGGTTAGTCCCACAATGAACAAACAAGGATATCCATAGACATAGAGTGATGCACACACAAGATGATGCCTATGAAAGCATTAGGTTACCTTGTCCCTTGTCTTACCAACAAGAGGGTTTGGGACTCCTTGAACTAGTGCAAGATGTGGAAGTTGATTGCACTTGTAGTTGCCAAAATGATATGAGTGAAATATGTTGGTGGAGTCACCCTCAAGAATTCTCTAGTTCTTATTCTTCAGGATCCACATCATCTTGATGGGAATCCTTGGAGTTGTAGTCGTACTTGATGAAGTAGAACTTGATGTAGTCTTGGGAACCCACTTGACCAAGGCCTTTGGAGCTTCTTCAAATGCATCAATCTCCTCTTGAAGCTTGCCCTTGCCTCTTTGCTTGTGGTCTTGTGGTGGAAGATCATCTTGAGCTTGTGTCCCTTTGAAGGAAGTGGGATCATACTTCTCTTGTTGAGGAACAAACTTCGTCTTGGGGTATTGATCTTCTTCCCACTCAACTCCATTGGCATTGAACTTTCATTCAAAACCAACACCTTGGTTCTGCCGGTGCCTTCCTTGCTTGCGTACAATTTCCTCAAATTGCTTACTCCCGGCAAGGCTCTTGTAAACACCTTTCTCTACAATTCCCTTCAATAAGCTATTTTCTTGCTCAAGTGTAACTTGTCTAAGAGAATCATTAGTGGAATCAAGAGAACTACTAGAAGCAACAATATTTGATTTCGCATGATTATTGTTACTACTAGAGAAAGAATCCTTCTTGTTCTTATTAATGGACTTGACTTGAGGCATGTAAGTAGATAAGAGTAAACGCTTGGCAATGTAAGAAGAACTTTTCTTACGGAGATCATCATTCATTGCCTTTAAGAACTCATGCTCTTGCTCAAGGTTGAGCTTTTCAAAGCGTAACTTCTCACGAGTCCTTAGAAGTTCTCGATGATCTTCTAAGATAGTTTCATGAGCTAACTTAAGAGTGTTTAGTTCTTTAGTTAGAAGCTCAATCTTCTTCTTATCATTGTCATTCGTTTAATCTTGATTAGCATGATTAATTGACGTTTCATCATAGTATTCATCACTAGAGTTGTCAACAAGTAAATCATCATCACCTAGCAAGTCATCTTCATCACTATTGAAATCAACATACTCGGGGTGTGTTACCTTTGGGCCTTTAGCCATGAAGCATCTTCCAATTCCTTCATTGGGTGAATCAAATATGTCATAGGAGTTGGTTGACACAAGTGCTAGACCGGCAACACCTTCATCTTGAGTATATTCAGAGTCGGAGTGATAGCTTCTCTCGGGGTGATTGTCGGAGTCGGAGCCGGATACCCATTCACCAACATGAGCTTGATGTCTTCGTTTTGTGTAGCTCCTTGATGACTTGTCCTTCCTTTCCGAATCCTTGCTTCTCCGGGATGTTCTTTGTTCATAACGATCATCTCTACTCCTCCTCTCTCTTGGTGGTGATTCTTCTCTTCTACTTCTCCTCTTAGGTGATTCTTCTCTTCTTTTGTGGGGTGCCGTACACTCATTGGAATAGTGTCTGGGTCTCCCACAATTGTAGCAATTTCGCTCTTGACTAGAAGGTCTTTTGTCATTGTAGGACCTTGACTTGGAGCTTCTTTCTTTGCCTCTACTCTTGTAAAACTTGTTGAAGTTCTTCACCATTAAACTCAATTCTTCATTGAAGGTTTGTTTCTCACTTGATGATGTGGGAGCTTCACATGAGGCTTTGTAAGCACCACTTGACTTGTTGTGAAGTTCCTCCTTATCCTTGAGTGACATCTCATGAGCAACAATTCTTCCAATGACTTCCGTTTGCTTGAGATCTTTGTAATTGGGCATCATTTGGATCAATGTGCACACGGTGTCATATTTTCCATCCAAAGCTCTTAGGATCTTCTTGATGATGAATTTGTCGGTCATCTCTTCACTTCCTAAGCCGACAATCACATTTGTGATAACAACAAGCCTCGAGTACATTTCAGCGACACCTTCACCATCCTTCATTTTGAACTTGTCAAGTTGATTTTGGAGCACATCCAACTTGGATTCCTTGACGGAGTCGGTACCTTCATGCATATCAATCAAAGTGTCCCAAATTTCCTTTGCATTCTTGAGACGGCTGATTTTGTTGAATTCTTCATGGCACAATCGGTTGAAGAGGATATCACAAGCTTGAGCGTTGTATTGCAGCATCTTCAACTCTTCTGCACTAGCTTCATGGTTTGGTTCTCTCCCATCAAAGAATTCACCTTGCAAGCCAATACACACAATAGCCCAAATGCCGGGGTTATGTCCAAGAATATGCATTTTCATATTATGCTTCCAACTAGCAAAATTAGTACCATCAAAGTAAGGACCTCTGCGGTGATAATTTCCCTTGCTAGACGCCATACTCTCCTGGGTTGTGAAACCAAGGCTATGACCACCAAAAGCTATGGAAATCAAAGCAAATGGAGACCAAAGCTCTGATACCACTTGTAGGATCGAAAGTATGTCTAGAGGGGGGGTGATTAGACTACTTGACCAAATAAAAACTTATCCTTTTCCCAATTTTAGTCTTTGGCAGATTTTAGCTATCTTAGCACAAGTCAAGCAGTCTTAACACAATTCAAGCAAGCATGCAAAGAGTATATGAGCAGCGGAAAGTAAAGCATGCAACTAGCAACAATGTAAAGGGAATGGTTTGGAGAATTCAAACGCAATTTGGAGACACAGTGATTTTTGAGCCATG
This sequence comes from Triticum aestivum, assembly GCF_018294505.1. Taxonomy (NCBI): domain Eukaryota; kingdom Viridiplantae; phylum Streptophyta; class Magnoliopsida; order Poales; family Poaceae; genus Triticum; species Triticum aestivum. The sequence continues at coordinate 517,482,770 of NC_057798.1, read as the reverse complement.
GTTCCGATAGGTGGTGCTATCGTACATCCACGTTGATGGAGACTTCAACCCACGAAGAGTAACGGTTGCGTGAGTCCACGGAGGGCTCCACCCATGAAGGGTCCACGAATAAGCAACCTTGTCTATCCCACCATGGCCGTCACCCATGAAGGACTTGCCTCACTAGATGTAGATCTTCACGAAGTAGGCGATCTCCTTGCCCTTACAAACTCCTTGGTTCAACTCCACAATCTTGTCGGAGGCTCCCAAGTGACACCTAGCCAATCTAGGAGACACCACTCTCCAAGAAGTAACAAATGGTGTGTTGATGATGAACTCCTTACTCTTGTGCTTCAAATGATAGTCTCCCCAACACTCAACTCTCTCTCATAGGATTTGGATTTGGTGGAAAGAAGATTTGAGTGGAAAGCAACTTGGGGAAGGCTAGAGATCAAGATTCATATGGTAGGAATGGAATATCTTGGCCTCAACACATGAGTAGGTGGTTCCTTCTCAGAAACAGCAAGTTGGAAGTGTAGGTTTGTTCTGATGTCTCTCTCCACAAATGAAGAGGAGGTGGAGGGGTATATATAGCCTCCACACAAAATCTAACCATTACACACAACTTGCCAAACTCGGTCGGACTGATTCAGCAAATCTAGTGACCGTTAGTATTTTCGGTGGGACCGCATGCAACTCGGTAGGACCAATATGGTTAGGGTTAGGGCATAACGTAATCTCGGTGAGACTGATTACACAAACTCGGTGAGACCAATTTTGGTAATAAGCTAACTAGATATTTGGTCAGGTAAACTCGGTGGGACCGATTCGCTCATTTCGGTGGGACCGAAATGTTACAAAAAGGAAATAGGGAGTTTACATTGCAATCTCAGTGGGACCGATCGGTCATCTCGGTGGTACTGAAATGTTACGAAGGGAAACAGAGATATTTCAACCCCATCTCAGTGAGACCGAGATCCCTATCGGTGAGACCGATTTGCCTAGGTCTTGTGGAAGTGGCTATGACATCTGAACTCGGTGGTGCCGGGTAGAAAGAATCGGTAGGGCCGAGTTTGACTGTTGGTTTAGGTCATATGTGCATATGAGAAAGTAGTTGAGGGTTTTGGAGCATATCACTAAGCACTGTGGAGCAAGAAACTCATTAAGCAACACCTCATCCCTCCTTGATAGTATTGGCTTTTCCTATAGACTCAATGTGATCTTGGATCACTAAAATATAAAATGTAGAGTCTTGAGCTTTGAGCTTGAGCCAATCCTTTTTCCTTAGCATTTTGAGGGATCCACTTTTCTCATCCATGCCATGCCATTCATTGAGCTTTTCCTGAAATATTCATCTTGGAATGATGTTATCTCAATGAGCTATATGTTGTTAGGAATTACCAAAACCACCTAGGGATAGTTGCACTTTCACATACTGTACTACTATCATACTCCCTCCGTTCCAAAATATAAGTCTTGGTAGAGATTTCCACTATGGATCACATACAGATGTATCCAGATACATTTTAGAGTGTAGATTCACTCATTTTGCTCCATATGTAGTCCATGGTGGTATCTATACAAAACTTGTATTTAGGAACGGAGAGAGTACATATTAAAGAAGAACGGAAGAGGAACATGGTAAAGAAGAGCAAGAAGATTTTGGATAATAAATTGTTGGTTGCGCAGTGTCCACACATGATGAACCAGAGCGCACTAAGAATGCAACTCCCAGCTGTCTCTCGACCATTTCATGCGGTTGGATGAAGATCCTACATCTCCTAACCCTTCTTCTTCCTCGTCTCTGATTCTTCCCATACAGAACACCGCACGGGCCGCCGGCCGGACCACCGGCCCCCACCGCATGTGTTCCTCCGCCACCCCCACCCCCCACCCGCGCCCCAACCCCCACCCGCGTCGAGTTTTCTTCGTTCGGCAAGGCCCCACAACCACCCGAGCCACTTCGATCGCACCGGCGAACTCCGGCGAGCTCTGAAAAATCAACTGACCCAATTTTCAAATTTAGTCTACTGTGATTTAACTAGTGTGGAATATAAAAGGGGAAACCCATAAGCATTGGGAGTATTGTGTTGAGCGTGCCATGGCGGATTTGAAGGTACAAACCGGACAAAGGCAACTTCGCAACCAAGACAAGAAATCAGAGTAAAGCAGTGGCGATCTATTTTTTGCTGCGATAAATAAGTTGAGCAGATACGAAAGAGTACCGCCTCTGTTGCGGCACCGTGTACGCATCTGCTGAGAATTTGACGATGCTGCGGTAGCGATGGCTGTTGGCGGTGTGGAAGCAGATCTAGGAGGGTAGACGGTGGCGGCGGGGCGCGGTGGACGTGACGGTCGTAGGAGCGGCACCGGCAAGGTGGACGATGGCGGGGATGAAGCGAGAGGACGGGATGCAAGGATCCTGGTCCGAAGGCGTGGATGAGAGAGGTTGATCTCTTGTAATGGACGGCGGCATCAGGGTATCAGCTCCGGCATGGTGGAGGAGGACGGCGGTGGATGGGGCGGCGGACGGCGGCGGGCGGAGGAGGGTGGGGTGGAAAGGGTGTTTTGGCTCCCACGGAGTACGAATGGGGAAAAGGGAGGTAGAGAGGAAGGGGGGAACCATGTATTCATGGCGCACTTGTCTCAAATGCGAGGAAAATTACAAACTTAGCCCCCGTTTCAAACTTCTACTACATCACAGCAACATTAGTCAGTTGGGGATAGGACGGTAATCTCGCATACACCGAATATTTGCCGACGAGAGTTTGTTTTTGGTGCCCACCGTGTATGAATATGAATCAGGGAGGGAGTTGATTTCGGCCGAGGACACACTGTGTTTTGGTGCCCACCGTGTATGAATCCGGGTGAGAGGCGGTTACGTCACGTTTGGGTGAAATTACAAACCTACCCCTATCGAAACCTATAGAAATCCAGCAGATAGGCTTTGCGTGGCAGGGATAGGCAGTAGTAATTTCCATCTCGCAGATTTTGGTTTCGGACGGTTACTGCGACTTTCCCTGCTTCATCCAATTTTTGCAGAGTGCACGTTTACAGTGCCAACTAATTTCGAATCCCGTTTGTATTCTATTTTTTTCGGGCAGGATCCATTTTCAATTGGAATTACATTCTATATACATCATTTTTTTATATATACTTTCAAAAGCACAACAAAGAATTCTGCTCCTTTATATGTATAATATGATTTACAAATACAACGATCTTGAAATCTTAAGGTTGAATTCGAATTTTTTTAACCAAATTATGTTCTACTAAAATGTATGGATCAGTAATATCTACATATTAAATAACATAGATGTGCGTGAATTCATATGAGTATGCATGTTTGATAGATCAATTTTGGTTTGAGTATGGATTACATGTATCATAATCTCGAATTCAAATATTTGAATCCCTTTTTTGTTCACTCCTTTCACGCCCATCTCTCTCGCATGCATGCTCCTTCAGGTAGCTATCACTCTCTTTTCGCCAGCTCACCCGCACGATCAATTCATGTTTCTCCTATCCTCGCAAACATGGTCTCTCGACGTCTCCCTTGAGAAGTGTCACACTCTCCCTATCATTATACATTACACGGTTTTCATTATCTCTCACGTCTCTACTGTTCTCTGGTATCACTCGGTAACTAAGCTTTCTTTTTCACCGCCACACACACAGTCTCCACTCCTCTTTCACTTTGTCTTTCTCTCTATGGGATTCTCTCACACACCCTATATGTCTCTACATATGACTCATACCACTAAAATTACTCTCTCTCTCTCTCTCTCTCTCTCTCTCCTGTAGACACAACATTTGTTGCGGTGTCCTTTTCGTCTCCATCCCAGACTGACATTATTCATTTGTTTACCGATCAGACAACCTCGACTACCGTCTCCTCTCTCTCTCTCTCTCTCTCTCACAGACACACACACACAACTCCTGCTTCCACTCCCCTTCCCGACTACCGTCTCTCTCTCACACACACAAAACTCTTGCTTTCGCACCCTGACTCGTATTTCTCTCACAAACATTTATCGACTAGCTAGCCTCTAGATAGGTTTATACACCCGCACACTCGTGCTTCCACCATCGCATACATGTCTCTCTCCTGCTCCTTGTATCTATGTATATTTTTCTTCCCTTCTTGAGACACGCCCTCTCGATCGTGCACACACGCATTATCGCCTCATTTTAAGCTGATACCTATCGCACACACACTCCTTGTGTCTTTGTCACACATGCACTCCGTCCCCCTCCACTCTCCCTCTCTCTCACACACACATGGGCTTTTTGAAACAACTAGCAAGATGCCCATGCGTTGCACGGAACATCAAGATGCATTTGTATGAGTAGTTTATCTTGTGGGGGAAAAGGATGAATGAGGGAAGGCCTTATTTGCAAATGTGGAGAGGGGTGTGGGTATCTTTTTGCAAAATTGCCATAGTTTCCTTCCTATCCGTCAGATATAGATCGGACGGCCTATATTGCAGGATGGCAGGCACACGATCATCACCGACAATGCTTTTTATAAGAGTAGGGATAAAAAATAGAGTTGGTGATGATGGTGGGCCTGCCATCCTGCAATGTAGGTCGTCCGATTTATATCTGACGGATAGGAAGGAAAATACGGCAATTTACCCGCACTCTTCACCACATTTGCAGATAAGGCCTTCCCTTGTTCATCCTTTTCTCCCACAAGATCTTGATGTTTCGTGCAACATATGGGCATCTTGCTAGTAAGAGTAGAAACTAGACATATACCACTTCTCGAATCTTGAAACCAACAACATTCCTCCCTTATCTCATCAAAACCGCCAAAGGAATATATTTTGAGTGAAACATAACATATTTTTAGTGATATACGTATTTCAAAACTAGACTTTTTTTCTATCAAATCGGTGAATATGTATTAATCTACTTTGATCGTGTGGCAACGCATTGGCAAATTGCTAGTAGTTATTATAATTTTGTGGACACCAGACAAACGGTGGAGTACATATACGAAGAGAAGAGGCGCACGCACACAGTCGACCTCTCGCTGTCTCGCACACATGAGTGTTACGTAAAGGCGACGTTAACAAATAAACCCTGAAACCCTAGGTGCACGGTTGCTGCATTCGCGGGTACCGGGTACGTGGTGGAGCACCTTTGTAGGAATAGTCAGCTCGCATGATAATTTGATCCGTAGGAGTTGATGGTTGGGACCACAGGTGAACGACTTGGAGCGCGGTGGCTCGCCAGTTGCCACAGATCGAGTAGCCACGTTTAAAATAACGTTTTTTTAGCGGGGTTAAGAGTTCCGATTTTCAATGGCGCGTTATAAGTAGTAAGTAGTTTTTAGAACGATTGGTATGGAGCAAAAATGGAATTCGTAGTACTACATACCTCCTTGGCGTATGGTTGTATGGTTTTATTTTGCGATGGAGGTTGTATGGGTTTATGTTGCGAGATGTCGAACCTGGTAGTTCTAGGGCAAATACTATGGTTTAGATTTAGATGCTGGTTTTTAGTAATGAAAATCGGAAGGGGAAACCCTTCTTCAATTAAAAAAAACTACCACCTCCATTTTGGTTTACTAGTCCCCATCATACTTTGGGTCAAAGTTTGTCCATGAATTTTACTTGTAAAATGTGAATGGAAGACGAAATTTTGTTATACCCAAACAAAAAAGGACTTGAGGGAGTAATTGCTCTGACATGGACGCGACCACTCATAGCGCAGGCATTGAAACGCCGCGCCGGCCAAGAGGGCCGCACTCGCTGCAGGCCCGGCTGAGCACGCCTCCTCACCGCGCGCAACCAGCTTAAGACTGCCCCGCCTGCCTTCATTGAATCCGCGCGTGTGCCGGCAACACATCCTTCCGCGAGCCGGCAGGCATTTTAGAACAGAAAAATGACTAGAATATAATTAATTTATGCATGGTCTTGACTTGTTGTGCTCGCACTGGTAGCAGGAACTAGTAGAGGTTTTTTTTATTTATAACTCTCCTCACATTTTTTGGCTTTGAAATGAATCATGGTTGTGGACATTATGTATGAAATGTGCAGATATCTGTGAACATGAGTTTGATGTGGAAGTTGAACTTGGAATGTCGGGCTTGCGAGTGAACTATACCATGTCCAATGCTTCGTCTGTTATTTTTTGGAAAGTAATTGCTGTTATTACATGACCCAAAAAAACATTTTTGTGCCACATCAGTAGATGCACGGACATCACAACAGGCATGCTGACCGGATAAACATTTGAACCTAGCTATTATGAAGGAATTTTTGTATTGCCAACAATTTTAGATAGCAGGAGACACCTAGCCTGCTCTGCCTCTGCTAGCTTATTTCTGGCTTCTTCAATCTCTTCTTTGGCTTGGGTGAAGAGAGCATCTGATTGCTCTTTTCGCTTCTTCAGAAACTTAGCTACATTCTCAAGGCCTGCTGCACGCTTTCTTTCAGCCTTTACTAATGCCACGAGGATGCGAACAGCTGACGACTCCACCTGGCTTGTGTGTAATCCAGCATCATCTGGGAATTTGCACCTTGTGTATAATCCAACATCATTAGGGAACTGGCACCTTGTGTGTAATCCAGCCTCATTTTGGAAACATGATCTCGAGGTTGACTATACTTCCCTCCTCGCAGGAACTGCATCCTGACATGAAGTTACTTCTTTTTTAGATCAATACTCAGAGAAACCTAGATCCATTTAGTAGAAGCCAGATAAACAGAACTCGGAGAAGTGAATTCAAAAGGAAAAAATATATAAAAACAGACTACAAGGTGAGAACACCCACTTCCTACATCAAGCTAAAAATGAAAGCATTAGGACGATTTAGACTCTTCTTATTACACATCGAAGAACACCACACTTAAGTGAAACAGAAACTACAGCATATACACATCGAAGAACATGAGGCTACACGAAAGTAATTGAAAGGGTGATACTTACCAAAGCTCATTTTACAGGTTCGGTGCAGCTCCTCTTTAACTTTCCACGCTCCTTGAAGATGTCCCGAATATCCCGTGTTTGGTCTTCATTGCTCCTCTGCATGTTCGCACTCGTGGTTTTAAAATCTCAACATGGCAAGAAAAATATACTACTAGTAATACTCGCGCATCTTGTGGGCAACATTAAAGCACTCGTCTGCCATGTTAGAGCATCTCCAACTGTATCGCAACGCGCGGCGCATTAAAAAAGCGTTTACAATGCTGAGATCGAGAAGTAGATAGAGTAGAGGATAATTCTCAGCATACATAGATAAAAAAAGATAATTCAACTACTCCTCGTCGTCTGACTCCTCCTCGGTGATGTCCTCCTCCGACGTCTGACTGTAGGCGTGAAGATACCGATCATTGTCGGATTCCCAGGGCGACGTTGCTCCTAGCCTCATGTTGAATTGAGTGTCCGCTTTTCGCCTATGCTTGTCCTCACGATAGGCGGCTCGCTCCGCCCTCCTCTTATCCCCCTCCGCCCTCCTTTGCATGTAGAACTCGCCCTCATTAATGATGTCCTGCGGGAAGTGTTGGCGCCACAGCGCCATGGCTTCCTCATCCATCTCGGCAATGTCGAGACGGTGCTCCCACCTCCGGTTGTCGTGACGATCTTCGTCGGTGCTAAGCCGCGGCATGGGCGCGAGCTCCTTCGCCCACTCCCGCGTCGGCATGTTGGGGAAGTTCAATGTTCTATGAGGCCACCGGAGGTGCCACGCCGTCGCGTCGTACGCGCGGGCGGCCTCATTGGCGGTGTCGAAATTGCCGAGGCCGAGGCGCATCCCACGGAACCGGATCTCGGCGGAGAATCCGCCGGAGGGGCACGCGCGGACGCCGCGGTATCCCCAAGTTTCCCGGTGGCGCAGCGGCATGGTGGCGCGGTGGCGGCGAGGCGAAAATGACTGGGGAGAGAGCGGTGGAAAGGCACAGAGCAGTGGGAGGGCGTTGGATTTTATAAAGCGCGCCGGACGCCGCGTGCCAAAACTAACGCATGCCCGACCACTTTTTCCCGCGCGCGCGATCCTTTCCTGACGTCTCTGCTATCTCTACTGTTATATTTATTTTATATTTAATATTTAATATTTATATCTACTTCCTTTACTGTCTACTTTTTTTCTCTATACTTTTTTCTTGCAATATAGGCCATCCGATTTATATCTGACAGATAGGAAGGAAACAAATGAGAATTTTTCAAAAAGATACCCATACCCCTCTCCAGATTTGCAAATAAGGCCTTCCCTCGTTCATCCTTTTCTCCCACAAGATAAACTACTCATACAAATGCATCTTGATGCGTGCAACGCATGGGCATCTTGCTAGTTCTAAAATCCTTTCCATCATTTGCCACACTACTGGTTGCAGATGAAAAACCTACCCAAGCACAACGCGATACAGGAGCGACACACAATTACAAGCTGATATTCTGTTGGACAATGGAGGCTATAACCAATTACTTTTACGAGAACAATAGCACCCAGGAAATTTGAAGGGTAGGTATGAACAAAATTGGAACTGCACATGTATTGCTAAGTGATTCAATACACACATTACCAATCGAGGAGGAGAACGATGCTCGCGGCGGCCTCTGTGAGTCATGGTCGGCACGGGAGTCAGTTCATTGTCCACAACGGCGGTACTTCTGCGCTTGGCGTCGGCTTCCGGGAAGCAGATCCAAGACCGCGGAAGACGATGCCGGGGAAGAGGCTCCGTGTACGACGACGACGGTGGACCGGCTCCAGTGCGGCGTACAAGGTCGTCGATGAGGCAGACGCGATGTGGTGAACGAGTGCGCCAATGTAAAGGGGAGGAGCACGAAGGCTGCGGTGCCGTGGAGAAGTCTATTTTGCGGTGGGGATAGAAAATGGGGAGTATTCAGGTGTACTACCCTGGGTGCCGGGGTGGGGTTGGCTGGGTAGGGTGAACCTGAAGTTACGAAAACAACCCCCGACCAAGCGTCATCCGTAGGCCTGTTCCGAAGGCTATGATGGTAACTTCCCACTGCTCGAATCAGGGTCGCGGGAGATTTTCCCGCCGACCTCAAAATTTTGTGACACTGGACTCCCCGTGTGGCGTGTTGAGTGATTCGGCTAAGCAACTAGCGAGTAGTAGTAGTAAACTCTGCATATTAGGTTTGACTGAAGTCAAACTTCCTAAAGTTTGACCAAGTTTATAGAAAAATATAAACATTCACCATAACAAATATGTATGATGTGAAAGTACATTCAATAATGAATCTAATGGTATTTATTTGTTATTGTATATGTTAATATTTTTTGTTATAAGCTTTCTGAGAGTTTACAAAACTTGAGACTCCTAAAGTTTGACCAAGTTTATAGAAAAATATAAACATTCACCATAACAAATATGTATGATGTGAAAGTACATTCAATAATGAATCTAATGGTATTTATTTGTTATTGTATATGTTAATATTTTTTGTTATAAGCTTTCTGAGAGTTTACAAAACTTGACTTCGACCAATGCTAATACGCGACTTAAATAAAAATGGAGGGAGTACACATTTGTTTTCTTAGTTTGTAGTGAACTAATCATTTTTTGAAATTGTGAAATAAATATATTAGGCTATTGACTTCGAATGTAATGGTCTATACAATTCAATAGTTACAATCATTGTCGAAACCCCAGATGTATACAAGGTCTATAGTACTTCACAACATGCTCAAACTCACATAATCCTAGTCAAATGAGAATCTAAATGCATTTCATAGTTATTACTTTGTAGGATGCAACAAAAACAACCATAACTCTACATCAACCATTATAGAAGCAACATTTTGACATATCCCAATGTGTGAATGAAACATGCAGAGAGAGCTTTTGAAGATGGAGCAGATAGGGCGGGAAAGATTGTATGTATGTGGACGAGAGAGTAGGAGAAAAACCTAACGAGACAGAGAGAGAGATAGAGAGAGAAAGAGAGAGGAAGAAGTTAGGTCTGTGAGAAAGATGGAGACATGTAATATACGTGAGATGCGTGTGCATCCGGATTCTGTATACATGGAAGGAGAAGAGACGACATGTTTGATGAGAGAGCTGGAAAAACTTGGACGAGAGGGGAAGGATCTCGTGGGTTGAGGGATTGACAATTTTGTGCGGGGGAGAGAGGGATTGGTAATTTTGTGCAAGAGAGAGAGAGAGAGGGGGTTGGGGGAGGAGTCAGTCAGCCGTCGTCACATCACCCTGCTTCCAAATGACCCCGCATTATCTAGCGCGGTGTGGTCGCCGTCTTCGATCTTCTCGATGCCCTCTTTGAAGATTGAGGTGTTGTGCATGTCGGGGTGCAAAGAAGCACAAGCGAGAGTGGTCGCCATATAATCTTGGATGGGGATGAATTGTGTGCTCGGGGGAGTGTGTGTGTGTGTGTGTTGTGCTGCGTCTCTCTCTCTCTCTCTCTCTCTCTCTCTGTGTGTGTGTGTGTGTGTGTGTGTGTGATATTGAGAGAAAACAAACCTAAGGAGAGAAATGGGTATTCACGAAGAGATTGTGCGGGCCTTGAGGTGGGCAGGGGCCAGGTGAGGGTTGATGCATGTGTTGCATGCGACCGTGCGAGGGACGGACGAATCGAGAGAGATGGTTGTTGTGTTACGGATGCTCCTCTCTCTCTCTCTCTTTGTCTCTCTCTCTTTCTCTCCCTATCTCTATCTCTCTCACACACACAAGTAAATTAGAAGACAGTTCTCTCATATATACACAACGTATCGGCACCTGTCTATGTCTCACTCATGCATGATCATTTGCACATTCACACCTCTCTATGTCTGTATCACACGCACACCGTCTCCACATTGCCCTTCCGCCACAACACACATATGGACACATACACACGTTCTCTCTCAGTCACACACACAAAATTAGTATTAAAAAAAACTAGGGCGCACCTAAAACGTCCAAATCCAAATAAACACGGACTGGAGCTAAATTCAAATATATGGAAATATTGCAACGTCAAGAACTTTCCCAGGAAAAAAAGTTGAGTAATATTCGAGGATTGTTTTCACACACAAAAAAAGGTTCGGTGGATGTCCTTCGAGCGCGACACGGTGACGCACCGTTGATCGATCGCGCGGCCGTGGTTCACGCGCTTGCACAGGATTCCGTATCGTGGCTGTGGTACTAACTAATAAAAGCGCTGCCTAAGTCTAATGTTTACGTGTACTAGTACGGTTTTCTTTTAAGTTTGACCAACCTTATATAAAACTAAAGTAAGCTCCCACACGTGCACTCATCAATATGCCACCGCTGCCATTGCGCATGCCGGCGCCCGCCTGCTCCGGCAACAATTTCTCGCCCATCACCGCCGTGTCCATCCCTGTGCCATGAAGCCGAAGGCTCGCCCGCTCACGTCGTCTGCAGTCCCTCCTCGCGATGCCGCTGCGCTGCCAAGCACACGAGAAGCTGGTGGAGCCGCGTCTATGCACGCAGCGTATGAAGAGGAGGACGAGCGCATGCTCCATCACACCGGCGAGGAGGAACTAGCGTGTCATTGTCGTCTTCGCCCGCGCGGAGGAGGCGCGCATGGTGGCTGTCGTGGCGGAAGCCGGTCACGCGCGCGTCTAGCCTGCAAGCCGAGGCAGACGCAAAATCTACCTTCGAGACCTTGAATGCCACGTGGATCCTGCAATCTGAAGGAGCAATTTGGGTCAGTCGACTCATGTGAGCCTTTTGATGCAACTTGGATGGCTAGAAGGGCTTCTTCCACCTCTTCTATCGTCTTCTTCCTTCGCTCCGTCGAACTTCTTTCACAAATCGACTGACCCAAATTATACTACTAGTACGAACGTATTAAGTAAAGTAGGAACATGAAGATACGAGCAGTAGTACCAACTGCAAGAAGAATAGTAGTAAGACATAGTACTAGTACTACTGTACGTACTAAAGAGTTCAAATAACGAGAAAGAACATACTAAACATAGTTCTGCTGGGGCCTCAGCACAACACACCCTTGAAAATAAACTAAGCAACTAGTCCGCTTGATACTGCAGTAGAACCAGCATGAGCGACGGCACTGCCACCTACTCGGTGTCTAAGTCCACGTCCTCGACTTCTTCCTCGTCCCTCTTCCTCTTCCTCTTCGCTGATGCTTCTTTACTTGAACCAAACACTAGGCTCTGCTTCTTCATCCAACCCTTGTAGATATTTAAACAAAGGTAGGCATCCATTGTTGCGTACATGATGTGATCTTCATCTAATGTCTTCGACTCGCATGATGAAACTCGTGATGAGGTTTCTTCAGTTTAGCGTACAAAGGATCAATCATGGCTGCTGCCAGGGTCAGCATTGAAGGTTGAGAGGAGGACACCAGGCTTGCCTTCTGGAGATCGAATGGCTGGCCTACAACGAGACCTATCCGATGCAGGACATCCCTGTCGTTCTTAAAGCCTACAGTAACGAATTTCACTCTTTTGTCCTTGAGGAAGTTCTTAAAATCCTGGCACTCAACGTCGGCATGGTATATGTGGTAGACCAAGCAAACATTATGTACGCAAACCTGGATCATGGCGGGCTTCTTCCTCTCTTCGTCCTTTAGATCCTTCGCTCGTCCCAGGACTGTGGTGTACTCAACATCTAGCCCAGTGACCCACTCATCCGTTGAACTGTTGAACATGCGTAGGAAGCGAGCAAGCCATGCTTTCACCGGCGCGGATGCACGTGTGTAGATGACGATGAACTGATCGCCAGTGATGGCTCTAACCTGGTACTCAGCGGCGACCATGGAGATTTGGGAGGCCATGGATTTTGGAGGAGGGTTAGGAGAAGTTGAACTATTGTACCCCGCAAAAACTGGGAGCGAACTAATGTGAAAGGATGGGACGACTGGGAGCGAACTGTTGTAAGGTAGAAGACGGGGACGAGTAGGGCGTGCGAATGGCGTGGGGTTGCTGGCTTGCCCGATGGATAAACGGCTGCAAGCCCCCAAAGAGTTCTCGAGAACTATGCGGGACCCACTAGATGTCATGTCTACTAGACTCATATCGTAGGCCTGGCGGTATAGCTTCTGCCTGTTCACACGCCATGCCAGCGCGTGGATGTAACTTCACTTAATTCCGTCAACCGCGCGCCTCCCACGACCTTCGCCTCCCTCGCACGGTCGCGCCCTTTGAGACTTCAACTATCGGCATTCTGGGAACGGGGGTCCCCAGACTTGCCTGCCTGTGGCCTGCGGCATGGCTCAAGTGGGGCCCAGCATAGCCCAGCTTCATCAGCTCAAGCTCAAGACCCTCGCGAGGGGCCAAGCCTCGCGGGGAGGATGACAGGAAGCTTCCTCAGGAGCAGCCTCATCAGGCAGGCTCGCGAGGAAGCGGAGAGATCAATGCAGGGCACCTCTCGAGGAGCCCGTGACGCGAGCCGTGACGATCGAGGCCAGGCGGGCGCCAGGCGGGCGCCGGCCTGCGCAGTGTCCTTGTTTCCCCTTTGGTGCAAAGGGGACAAGCACAGGCCAAGGCATCAGGCCAAGGTTACCGTTTCGGTGCAACAAGACCAAGACTAGCAGAACGGCAGGATGGAGGTCATCGTGGAGCCCAGGATGGCGTCATCGTCAGAGCCTTTGGCAGCTGTAGACCAACTTTAGTCAGGATAAGTGTACTAGATGTTCCCCGTCAAAACGACCAATTGTTGGTGCCCTTCCCGCTCATTATTTGGGAAGAGGCCCAGGGCCTCCCTCTATAAATAGGACTAGCCACCGCAGTAAAGGGGGACGGATCAATCAGAGAGAGAGAGAGAGAGAGAGAGAGACAGAAAGAGAGAAGCGATCGAACTCACCCAAGCAGTTCATCGCACCAGCTCAAGAACAGCCCCTCGCAAGGCTGTTCTCCCTTTGTATTGTTCATCATCAGCCCCTGAGGCAATCCACCACACCACACACTAGAGTAGGGTATTACACCACAATGGTGGCCTGAACCAGTATAAATCTCATGTCCCTTGTGTGTTCTTCTTTCTAGCCTAGATTCTTTGCAAGGCCTCAAGACGCGAGCTGGTAGGGGAAAGATCTTCATGCGCACCCTAGAGTTCGAACCTCAAGGGTCTGCCAGAACCCGAAATCCGACATTGGGCGTGCCAGGTAGGGGGTGCCGAAGTTCTCCCTTCCGAAGACCCGCTCTACACCGACATCGCGTTACGCCCTCATGGCGGACAACGCGCCGCCCGCTCCGACAGCCGATGCCGGCACTGGGCCAGGGGGCTTCGAGCCTTGGCCCCCGCCTTGCGACAGGTGCAGTGGCCGCACAAGTTCAAGCCAGAGATGCCGCCGCGCTACAACGGCGCGACGGATCCGCTGGTTTTCCTGCTGGCGTATGAGGAGGCCGTCCTCAAGGTCGGGGGCGACGACAGGGTGATGGCTAACTGGTTTCCCATGGCCCTCGCTGGCGTTCCGCGCATGTGGCTGCTCCACCTACCGACGGCTTCTGTGACCTCCTGGGGGGAGCTACGCGACCTCTTGCTCGCCCATTACGCTGTGCCAGTGCCCCCGGTCGTCGCAGCTCTCCTGGGCGGCTCACAGGCAGCACCTTCGAGCCGCCACGTCAAGCCGTTCACCCGCCAAATCGGCACCGCCTCCAAGCACCAAGAAGCCCCCCTGGCTGGGTGGCGCCCGAGGCCGATCTGACCTTCAACTCGGACGATCACCCCTCCAACCTCGCCGGTTCGGGTGCGCTCCCGATGCTGTGCACCCCCACCATCTGCCAAGTGGCTATCACCAGGACCCTCATCGACGGTGGTGCCGGCCTCAACGTGCTCTCGGTGGAGGCCTTCAGCCTCCTCCACGTGCCACTAGAACGGATTCAGCCCATCAGGCCTTTCTCGGGCGTCGGAGTCGGTTCCACCGCCCCCTTGGGACAGATCCGCCTCCCAGTGACCTTCGGCACCTACGACAACTTCCGCACAGAGCTGATCGACTTCGACATCGCCCCCATCGGCCTCCCCTACAATGCCATCCTCGGCTACCCGGCCTTGGCCCAGTTCATGGCAGCAACTCACCCGGCGTACAACCTCATGAAGATGCCCGGGAGCAGAGGCGTCCTTACCGTGTCAGGAGACACAAGGGATGCACTACAGGCGCTCAAGCTTGCTTTCAAGACGGCCGCGGTGGCGCAGCCCGCGAGCACTGATGCCCTCGAGCCCAAGGGGGCTGCGTCGGCTAAGAAGAAGCAGCTGTTCACCCAAGAAAAGGTGGAAACCAAGCAGGTACCGGTAAACAAGGACGGATCCACTGACGCCACCTTCACCATAGGTGTCAACCTCGAAGCCGAGCAGGAGGAGGCCTTGGTGAAGTTCCTGCGCGTGAACAAGAAGGTGTTCACATGGGAACCTGATCAGCTAGCAGGGGTCCCGAGGGGTGTGATTGAGCATCACCTCAACATGTGCCCCAATGTGCGCCCCGTGAAGCAGAAGGTGAGGCGGTAGTCCATTGAGAAACAAGCTTTCATCGTCCAAGAGACCCGCAAGCTAGAGGCAGCAGGGGTTCTTCGTGAGGTCCGCTACCCAGATTTGTTGGCTAACCCGATCATCGTGCCGAAAGAGGGAGGAAAGGAACGCATGTGTGTCGAGTTCACCAACATCAACAAAGCCTGCCCGCAGGATCCATTTCTGCTCCCCCGCATCGACCAAATCATCGACTCCACCGCTGAGTGTGACCTATTGTGCTTCTTCGATGCCTTCTCAGGCTATCACCAGATCAAGATGGCGGTAGAAGACATGGAAAAAACGGCTTTCCTGACCCCGTGTGGAGTGTACTACTATACATGCATTCCATTTGGATTGCGCAACGTAGGCGCGAACTTTCAGCAGCCGATGCACATCGCCTAGGGCCGGCAGCTCGGGAGGAACGCTGAAGCTTACGTCGAAGACATTGTGGTGAAGTCTCGGGAGGCAAAAACCCTGATACAGGACTTGGAAGAAACCTTTGCGAACCTCAATGAAGTGGACCAGCGGCTCAACCCGGAGAAGTGCGTGTTTGGAGTCCCCTCGGGCAAGCTCCTGGGTTTCCTCGTGTCCCAAGGGGCATCGAGGCCAACCCGAAGAAGGTCAAAGTAGTCGAAGACATGAGCCCGCCGAAGACCCTCACAGAAATGCAGAAGCTCACCGGGCATGTAACCGCGCTAGGACGCTTCATCTCCAAGCTGGGGGAACGAGCACTGCCCTTCTTCATGCTGATGAAGAAGTAGGGACCCTACGAATGTACTTAAGAGGCCGACAAAGCATTCCAAGATCTCAAGAGGTACCTTACCAGCCCTCCGGTGATGGTGGCTCCGCATCCTCGGGAGCCCCTGGTGCTCTACCTCGCGGCCACCCCCTACTCCGCCAGCGCAGCCCTGGTGGCGGTTAGAGAGGAGCGTCGGACCAAGGCCGCAGCAACTGTCCGGGCCGAAGCAAAGCGAAGCCAAGAAAGCCTCGCGAAGACCGCGACCGCAGCCAAAAAGGATCAGCCGCAGCAGGGGAGCGCACCCGGAGCAGAAGAGGCCTCTCCAAGCGACCATGCGCCGGGGGCTCCGTCGTCTCAGGAGGCGCCTCAACCTCCGGAGGACGCAAGCTGCACCAGCAACCTCAACCTCATCGAGCACCCCGTGTACTTCGTTATCACGGTGCTACGGGACGCAAGGGCGCGGTACCCCATGCCTCAAAAACTCCTCCTCGCGCTATTGGTAGCCTCACGCAAGCTGCAGCACTGCTTCCATGGCCATCCCATCAAGGTCGTCTCAGCATACCCCATGGAAAGGGTACTCAGGAGCCCCAACTAAGCTGGAAGAGTCGCTGAATGGAACACTGAACTACAAGCGTTTCAGCTAGAATTCAGCGTGACCAGAGTCATCAAGGGAGCCGCACTTGCAGATTTCGTGGCAGAATGGGCAGAAGCACCAGGCGTCGAGGCAGGCGAGGACCGATCACTTCCCCCGGGAAGCGAGGCACTGGACGGCTGGGTCATGTACTTCGACGGGGCATTCTCCCGACATGGCGCGGGGGCTGGCGCAGTGCTCGTACCTCCTACTCAGGACAAGCTCTACTACGCCGTACAAGTCTGTTTCCAGCACGGAGAAAAGGTCTCCAACAACATAGCAGAGTACGAAGGCCTGATAGCAGGCTTGAAAGCCGCAGTCGCCTTGGGGGTAAAGCGCCTCATCATCAAGGGCGATTCACAAGTCCTCGTCAACTTCTCCAACAAAATATACGAGCCGAAGGACGAGCACATGGAAGCCTACCTCGCGGAGGTTCGCAGGATGGAGAAACAGTTCTGGCGGCTGGAGTTGTAGCATGTGCCTTGCGGCACCAATCAAGAGGACGATGACATCGCCAAGAGGGCATCCAGGCGGTTGCCTCAAGAGCCTGGCGTCTTCGAGGAGCGACTCTTCAAACCCTCGGCGGCACCATCACTATCGAGCACGGCGCAACCTAGGGAGGAGCTCCCTCAGCCGCCTGTGTCAGGAGCCCCGGCCTGTGGCCCGGCCTTAGGGGCATGCCTGCTCTTGGCGTTGGAGCCTCAGGAAGGATGTTGGAGCGCAGAGGTCAAGAACTACTTGACACAAGGGACCCTGCCGAAGAAGGAGGAGTACGCGGAGCATGTGGTGTGGCAGGCCACGGCCTACTGCATCAAGGATGGAGAGCTCTACCGGAGGCGACCAAATGACGTGTCCCTATGTTGCATTTCCAGAGAGCAAGGGAAGGAGCTGTTGGCAGACATACACGATGGAGACTGTGGGCATCACTCATCATCACGAACCCTCATTGGCAAGGCGTTCCGTAGCGGATTCTACTAGACCACAGCACTCAGTGACGCCATTGAGCTGGTGAAGGCTTGTGAGGCCTGCCAATTCCATGCCAAGCAGATCCATCAGCCGGCGGGGGGTCTGCAGACCATACCCCTCTCATGGCCGTTCGCAGTTTGGGGGCTGGACATTCTGGGCCCGTTCCCTCGGGCGCCAGGGAGCTATCGCTACCCCTACGTCGTCGTGGACAAGTTCACCAAGTGGGATGAGGTGGAAGCTGTCCGCACCATCCCATCGGGCTCCGCAGTCAAGTTCATCAAGGGCCTCATGAGCCGATTTGGGGTTCCTAACCGCATCATCACCGACAACGGTTCGCAATTCACCAGCAATGTCTTCAAAACGTACTGTGCTAACCTTGGAATGCAGATATGCTGCGCTTCGGTACCCCCAGAGCAACGGCGAGGCCGAGCGAGCCAACACGGAGGTCCTAGGGGGCCTCAAAACCAGGACCTTCAAGAAGAAGATGGAGACCTGCGGCATGGGCTGGTACGACGAGCTCCAGTCTGTGCTGTGGTCTATCCGCACGACCGCGGCCAAGCCGACTGGCGAGACCTCATTCTTCCTCGTCTACGGAGCTGAGGCCATCCTCCCTCACGAGGTCAGGCGTTGTTCCGCACGGGTCCTGGCATTCAACGAGACGCAGCAGGACGCCATGCGGGGGACGGATCTCGTGCTGGGGGAGGAACACCCTCGAGAGGCCGCGCTGCGAGTGGCACGGTATCAACAGGCGCTGCGACGATACCACTGCCGCAACATCCGCCCCAGAATTCTTGAGGTAGGGGACCTCGTGCTCAGACGGGTTCTCTCCAGGGAGGGGTTGCACAAGCTCTCTCCCATGTGGGAGGGCCCATTCAAGGTTGTTCATGTTTCCAGGCCCGGCTCCGCGCACTTGGACACCCAGGAGGGGGTACCCATCCAGAACGCATGGAACATTCAACATCTTCGAATATTCTACCCCTGGGCAAGGCCCAATGCCTATGGAAAAGGCCCGGTGCCTGTGAAGAAGGCCAATGCCTGTGAAGCTGCCGCATTTTGGAAAAGGCCCGGTGCCTGTGAAGAAGGCCAATGCCTGTGAAGCTGCCGCATTTTGGAAAAGGCCCGGTGCCTGTGAAGAAGGCCAATGCCTGTGAAGCTCCCGCATTTTGGAAAAGGCCCGGTGCCTGTGAAGAAGGCCAATGCCTGTGAAGCTCACTGCCCGTGACACTCTAACGTAATAATGAGTGGGGCTGTACACGCCCCGGAGTCTCCGGAGTTCCGCCCTCGGGCCTCGGGGGCTCCCGCCCACACCCAGTGGCAGCACTTAGCTCCACGCTAGTGAGAAGACGTCGAAGACTAGATTAGGTGCCGGACGCGGCTTTTTCATTTGCTTTTTGTAGTTGGCTTGTTCGTTCCTATTTGAAGTTTTATTGGAGGTGTTGCCGTCTCTAGCTTGCGACTCTTTGTCATTTTCACTCATTTGCCTCATTTTCTCTCGCGCAAGTCTCACGTGGGAGGTACGCGGGCACCCTCGTGAGTGTTTTCTGCCCCGGTCGTTTGAAGCTTTCCTATCCGAGTCTGCCACGGGAGCACCCCTCCCAGTCTGTGCCCCACGGGCATCGCGATGCGAGCACAGGACCTGGGTCGGCCGCCCCCACAACCGAGACCGGAAGCTACCTCTCCTGACTAATCCTTGCAGGACATGAAGCGCACGGCGAGGCCTCGGCTTCGGGAGGCGAAGACCGCGACAAGCCTCCCCGAGCTAAGTAATTCCCGTACACGGGCAGGCGGCACGGAAACATAGCACAGAAATAGCGGAAACAATACAATAATTAACAGCAACAGTTCAACACGCCCCCGCGGGGCCCTATACTACTTTCTTTTTGCGCAGGAAAGGAAGAAAAACTAAATAGGCACAACTTGCTCGGCACCAACTCGCGGCGAGGGCTCATACTGTCTCCGGAGCTCAGTCAGATCACTCCTCTCGCTTCACCGGGGCGCGGCGGCGGACTGACCCGCTACCTTCCCCAGGCGGGCGCGACGGCGCAGGGGCTAGTCGCGACCACCGTTGGAGGAGCTGCTGTCTGAAGGAGAGTCGCCAAAGCTTGGCGAGCCCCAAGCGCCGCTGCCCACGTGCCTGTCGCCATCTTCGTCCTGATCAACGCCGGGGCTGGGCACACGGCCGCGGTCATCGTCTTCGGGGCAGCACCCAGCACGGCGACCATCTTCCTCGAACACCCTCACGTAGAGGGTGGCGTTGCCGTCGAACTTGAAGTGCAGGGTGCACCGCCGGCTCAGGCCACGCGCGCGGGCAAACGTTTGCCTGCCGCAGGTCAGGGCCGCATTCCCGACGACGGAGACCTCCAGCGAATCCCAGGAGGCCTTGCTGCAGCACCCGTCTGCCTGAAGCCAGAGGCCGCCCGGAGCGCCGGACGGAAGTTCACCTACAAAGAAGCGGGGGAGCTGGAGCCAGGTGCTGGTCGGGTCCGCCGACCACATGAAGAACTCCGGCAGTGCCTCCCATCGGCGACCGGGCGCTCATTGCCGCGCAGGGGACCGCCTCCACGACCACGGGAAGCCACTACGGGGGCAGCAGGATGCTTGCGAGGGCGGCCCCAACCACGTTTGGTCGGAGGAGAGTCAGACCCTTCCTGATAAGCCTTTCCCTTCTCCACGGCCGAGAACCTCTTCGGCGGAGCCATGGGGATGGCGAGTAGCCGGGATGGAGAGAAAAGAGTAGCAGGAAGGAACGGACTGAAGGGGCTCACGTCATTCCGTACTTATAGCCGTAGAAGGCCAACCGCCGGCCTCCACGATCGCAGGTAATCATGACCCGTTTTTGCATGCAGGGACTTGTCAAGTCATGCGGTTGCCGAGGCGTCGTGGGGAAGCGGAGACGCCCACGTACAATCAATCGCCACGCGGTGCCCAAGGCCACAGGCTATTGGGGCCCGCGACGCTTCGCACTTGCCCCTTCGCTTTTTTGCTATGCCATGTCCGAGCGCGCCTTGGGCCTGGGGGCTACTGTCGGTGTTCTGGGAACGGGGGTCCCCAGACTTGCCTACCTGCGGCCTGCGGCGTGGCTCAAGTGGGGGCCCAGCACAACCCAGCTTCATCAG
This sequence comes from Triticum aestivum, assembly GCF_018294505.1. NCBI lineage: Eukaryota > Viridiplantae > Streptophyta > Magnoliopsida > Poales > Poaceae > Triticum > Triticum aestivum. The sequence goes on along the minus strand of NC_057798.1, from coordinate 517,461,941 downwards.
CTCAAGCTCAAGACCCTCGCGAGGGGCCAAGCCTCGTGGGGCGGACGACAGGAAGCTTCCTCAGGAGCAGCCTCGTCAGGCAGGCTCGCGAGGAGGCGGAGAGACCAATGCAGGCACCTCGCGAGGAGCCCGTGACGCGAGCCGTGACAATCGAGGCCAGGCGGGCGCCAGGCGGGCGCCGGCCTGTGCACTGTCCTTGTTTCCCGTTTGGTGCAAAGGGGGCAAGCACAGGCCAAGGCATCAGGCCAAGGTTACCATTTCGGTGCAACAAGACCAAGACCAGTAGAACAACAGGATGGAGGTCATCGTGGAGCCCAGGACGGCGTCATCGTTAGAGCCTTTGGCAGCCGTAGACCAACTTTAGTCAGGATAAGTGTACTAGATGCTCCCCTTCAAAACGGCCAATTGTTGGCACCCTTCCGGTTCTCTATTTGGGAAGAGGCCCAGGGCCTCCCTCTATAAATAGGACTAGCCACCGCAGTTAAGGGGGACGGATCAATCAGAGAGAGAGAGAGAAAGAGAGAGAGAGAGAGAGAGAGAGAGAAGCGATCAAACTCACCCAAGCAGTTCATCGCACCAGCTCAAGAACAGCCCCTCGCAAGGCTGTTCTCCCTTTGTATTGTTCATCATCAGCCCCTGAGGCAATCCACCACACCACACACTGGGATAGGGTATTACACCATAATGGTGGCCTGAACCAGTATAAATCTCGTGTCCCTTGTGTGTTCTTCTTTCTAGCCTAGATTCTTTGCAAGGCCTCGAGACGCGAGCTGGTAGGGGAAAGATCTTCGTGCGCACCCCAGAGTTCGAACCTCAAGGGTCTGCCGGAACCCGAAATCCGACATCGACCGGCTATAAATGAGCAATTTTTTTTGCCTACTCCGCATGCATGATACTCCCTCTGGTCCTTTTTACTCCCGTCAACCGTTTGCAAAGTGTTTGACCAAATTTATACTTTTTTTGAACACCACCTTATATTAATTAACCAGCCACACCAGTACACTCATTCGATACAATATTCACCACACAGGGCGGTACGTTATTTACAAGAATACCATCTAATCTATTGTCAAAGCTATACTTAGCGATTAAGTGTGCCACCTTATTGGCCGAACGGCTAATCTTTGACAATTGAAGATTGTTGATCAACTTTGAGATGCTCAACACTTTCATCTTCAGGTCACGCATTGCAGACCTGTCATAGTCCCCCGATGCAAGGGACGCTACCACACAAGCGCAATCAGTCTCTAAAATTACAGGATTATGAAGAGAAATACCTATGTAGAGACTGTCAATGCAAGCCCTAAGCTCCTCTTCCTCCACGCTTTGACAGGCATCAATGAAATCCCACGACCAAATTTATAGTAAAATATCAATATCCACAATACTGATTATAATGAGTATAAGAACTACGTTTTATAATGAGTGTAAAAATATTGATTTGACATTGTGAATGTTGATACATTTTTCTATAAGTCTGGTCAAAGTAGAGGTAAATTGACTTCAGACAAAACTTAAATGCACAATGCAGACTAGTTCCTCCGTCCAGGTGCGTGCCATGTCCTATCTTGTCATCACAACAAGGTTAGCTATTAGAGTACCACTACCTCTCTTCTCGTTTAAAGGGCTCGATTCAAAAATTTCACCTACTCTTAGCAAGATAGTAGAGGCGGTGGAATAGTTTTTGAAGTCTGCAAAAGTACTCAACTAGTGCTGTCGTTCTTCACAAAAAAATGTGTTTACCAATGCATGCATGAACACTAGTTACTCTAACCCCCCTCTCTTCTTTAATTCTTTGCCACATCAGCATGTTTGCTATTCCCGTGTGCATGATACCAGCTAAGATACCACCATTATGGCCAGCCTTAATCATCGCATGCAATAATTTAGTGCACCTTGAAATATGAACATGTGGCGGGCGTGTATGTTTTTAAAGACTTGAGACTGTACCTAGCCCGGCATGCAAGATGACTTATTATGCACCGTTCCCCATACCTGCAGGAAGCCCGTTCGTCTCCAAATCTTTTCCTCTCCATGTGTGGAAACAATATGGCTGCCAAACTCTCCTTCTACCTCCGACGGTCCCACCACTCCACCCCGTGTGAAAAAATCTGCATGCATGACTCTCCTCCCCCCACGCTCGTCCAATCCATTGTGACCAACAATATTTCCACCCCTTCGCTCCCCCGTAATTTACTCCAACAAATATGCCCACGTAGCTGTTACTTCACTGCAGGTGCATTGGGTCACTGACATATGGGCCCAACAGGGGTTCGACCCACATGTCAGTGACGCAACTGGACCTGCAGTTAAGTCACTGCAGCTCAGTCCATATCTTAGGTAGGTGTGCCATTGCTCGCTATAAATACTGCGCCTCCCACGACATCGCTATCACCTCCCCCTCACATTCACGTTCATCGCTATCTCCTCCCCCTCCCTCTCACGTCGACCACCATGGCATCGCCCCTCCCAAGCCCTAGGAGCCCCTCGCTGGACCGCGCGGATGGTCACGTGCCGCCATTCTGTTCCTTGCCGCCACTAGTCGAGGAGGACGCGTCGGTGTTCCGCTCCTCGCGGCTACGCGACACGTCACCGTTCCATTCCTCGCCGCCGCCACTAGTCGAGGAGGACGCGTCGGCGTTCCACTCCTCGCCGCGACGCGACGCGTCGCCGTTCTGTTCCTCGCCGCCACTAGTCGAGGAGGACGCGTCGGCGTTCCGCTCCTCGCCGCGACGTGTCGAGGTGGACGCGTCGGCGTTCCCAATCTCGCCAGCACGCGCGTCGGAGGACGCGTCGGCTCCCCGCTACAAGGAGAACGCCACGCTGCCCGCCGAGCCCCCCAGCCTTGAGGAGCTTTGGAAAGAAATGGATGTTGCCTTGTGGGAGGCATTGCCTCCAGCAGAGCGCGCCAAAATAGAGGCGGAGAAGAAGGCTGAGGAAGAGAAGCGCACCGCGGAACAAGCTGCCTGGGAGACCTATGTTGCGCCTGAGAGAGTCAGGCAATTGGCTCTTTGGTAGAAGGCTCGTGCGAGGGCCGTGAGGGTGGCAGAGGATGCATGTGCTGACGCCCTGAGTGCAGTCGGGCCCAAGCGCCTCAGCTATGCTTGGCGGTACATGGACCGGGTGCACGCTGCCAGCGAGGCGGAGTACCTGTTGGCACCGGGTCACCACACCGGTGAGATCGCGCTCGCCCGCCGACAAGCCGCCTATCAGCACCTCGCGAGTTGCGAGGCTGAGGAATAGGCGTTGTGTCGGCGCGCTGGGAAATGGCCGCGCACCAGGGCACTCATGGCGCGCCGCAAGCGCTCCTGCGAGCGCTGTGGCTTTTAGGAGGAGTATAATTTTTGTTTCGTAAGGTGATCTCATTAGTTTTGGGACGCAAATGATAAATCCCAAATGTTCAGGAATTTTTAGCATCCTTAATTAAGTATGTAAAAGGGAAAGTTTGGAAACCTTGTGTATTCGTACGCATTTTGCAAGTACGTGCATATAGCACAAAATTTACTATATACTATCGCACTACACGTCTCTCTCGATATATGCTTGCAGACTGTGCTACTCCCTCCGTCCAGGTCAATAAGTCATCTTTGGTTGTGCACCGTGACTAAGAAGGAGGGAAGACTTATACACCTAGACGGAGGGAGTACTACTATTACTTATGTACGTGCAAATGCATGTTTTAACATTACGATGCGGTTTTTGTAAAAGTAGAAAAACAGCACAAGTCAAGCTTGTGAAATGATTCAATGCAAAACAAATGCAAAAATGCTCATTTGATTGTTTACTTTTAGCTTCCTTCTATGTGGTTATTTCTCTGTCGTACTTTGTACGGAGTATCTCACTGGTTGGAAAGGCATGCAAATTCCCAAACCGCTTCCTACACCCTGTATCGATTTTTTTGCCTAACAAGTTGTGTCGTGCAATTGGAATTCCAACTTGAGTACTACTACTAGTAGGAGTACCAGGGGCCAGTTCTTTTTGGCTTCTAGTTTAGTAATCCCATAACTACTACCTTCGTCCTGGTTTATTGGTCCCCATTGTAATCTGCGTCAAATTTTGATCATAAATTTAACTAATGAAATGTTAGTGCATTTCACATGCACTACTCCATCCGTCTAGGTGAGTAAGTCATCTTAGGCTGTGCACCGTGACCAAGGAGGAGGAGAAAACGAGAAATGCTAATGTTTACTTGCTAATTAATAGTATTGCATGCAATGAACTAACCACTTCATGTCGTGTTTGATATCTCAAGTCATTAAAAGCATGCACACTCTTTATCTCTTATTGGTTGATATGTCAAGAAACAAGAAACGAGGTAGAAGTTAATGCACCACGCCTAAGTGTTTTGGGATTATTTGGTTTTCGTAAGATGACTTACACACCTAGATGGAGGGAGTAACATTTTATTAGTTAAATCTTTGGTCAAAATTTAGCACAAATTACAATGGTGAGGAATAAACCAGGTCGGAGTAGTAGTTTAGAAGCCCAAATAAATGAGTGAGGCGCCTTATTGTTACTCTCCACTGTGACTAGTCTTGTGGGAAAAGCTGGGGAAGCCGCCAAAAGAACTGGCCCTAGGAGTAGTAGCTAGGGGTCGAGTGTGTGAGATGAACCGGAGAAAGTAAATGCAGAGAGATGAAATGCAAAAAAGACGGAGGGATGTGATGGTTGCTTGTCCGTTTATTTTACCAGGCCACTTATTATTGGGAGTGGTTGGGTTTTGTGATATGACGGCTTTACTGCCGCGCCACGAGCAGGGTGAGAGGTGAGACTCCCGTGCAGCACCGCCCTCTACACTTGTACTACATCGGTCGTGGTTTATTAGTCCCCCATTGAATTTGACTGAAGATTTAACTGACAAAATGTTAGTGCATGTCAACAAAAACTATATCGTTGGATTCGTATTTGAACATACTTTTGAATGATATAATTTTAGGTGACATGCATCAGTATTTATCGTACTATATATAATGTTAGTTCAATTTCTGGTCGTACTAATCTATAGTAGTAAGGTGCCCGTGCGTTGCACCGAAGAGTGAAATGCATTGATCGGGGAGTTGTTTATTTTGACAAAGGATGTCATCTCATGTGTAACGGGTATCGATAGGTTTCTTCAGATATTGTCTCATCTCTAGAGCTCACAAACAATCGGGTGAAATAGATAAAAAGGTATCTTTTGCAAACAAAAGCGTTCAACTGTTCAACCTGCATCGAAAACTTGTGAAGAAATAACACTTATTCTGCTTTGCAAGAAATGATCTTTAAGAATTAGTTTTTGAGTATCGATTGTTATACGTGTTGGCTACAGATGACATGGCACTTTCTTATAGTCAATAGTTGGCTATACTATTAAGTAATATTAACCATGCCCTTATACACCTAGACGGAGGGATTAAATCAGGATGACTTGCAAGGGGGCAGAGGAGATGTAAGAAATGGTTCATCGTAAGTCTTTCACCAGTACTGTAGTAAAAATTCATACATGGAAGATTCTAGACTAAACCGTAAACGGATACACTTTTATTCATGCACAATACTCCAATAGAGCAAGATCCTGCATGGAAGTCTCCACATGCTTAGACAGCGGATTACATTGAGCGAAGACTGATGATCAACATTTAACTTGATAATGCGTATTTTTTTTAGAAGACCAGGGAAGCTCCTCCCCGGTTCCATTATCAAATGAAACCCAAAGTGTCTTACATCAGCTCACTGAGAGGAGCAGTTCAAAGGAAGGACTGCGGCAAAAGTCACTCAAGTTTAACGACAAGCTTACAGAATCAAAAGCGGCAAAGACACGGGCCATAAGTGCCCCCCACACACTACATGTTCTCTAAGTGCACTTCATAATGCGTATGTCCAGGTGAACCTCCTTGGAGTCCCCGTGCATCGCGTCGGCAGGTAAAGGATGCCATGGGTCTTCCAAGTCCACATTGGCGGGATAGTCCCAGCTCCCGAGAGTCCAAGTCTGTTCGATGAGGCCGGTGTCGCCGCCCACGCGACCCAGAGGGGTAGTAACACTGACCACGCACCCGTACATCGGCCTCGTGTCAGTGTCAGCGTCAGCGGCGTCGCCCCTGACGCACATTACAGAGACGGGGCGGCGGCCTGCGTGGGCCTCGCCGGTGCCCACGATCAAGAGGAAGACGCTGCCGTCCTCCTCCAAGACTAGCAGGCGGCGGTGATCCTCCAGCGACTCCGGCATGGTGAACCGGTAGCACATCTCGTACTTGATGTTCTCCGCCAAGGGCCAGCAGTGACCGCTGCACGCATCCGTGAGGTGATGCACCATGTCCGCCGGCGAGCCACAAAACGGCATTGGGCACTCATAGCAGTGGACGAAGGGCTCCTTGGAGGCATCGACCAGGCCGTCCATGAAACGGGAGTGGTTGTAGGGGACGTTGCACCAGTTGAATATATGAGCAAGTTACTATGAGATTTAATCCGAATAAGCACAAAATAAATCATGACGGCTATAACAAAGATGAAACTAATCATGTGGACTAGCATAGTAGTAGGATATAGAGTAGAAACATGAATTCTACCACGATTTCGAATAGGAAGCACAAAAACACATACGGTGCAACGGGAGCAGCACCGTTGGCGTTGAGGTTGTCGCCCATGTTGTTGAACAAGAGGTTGCCGAGGTCGAGGAAGAAGTCATCGTCGGTGAAGTCGTGGCTGCCAACAGTCGCGAGAGTGCGCTCCCCAGATTTCAACAGCGCCTGTCGAATGGAGTGCGGGAGGGAGTGGCTGTAGGGGAAGTTGCGGCCGCTGAATGGAGCGTAGGAGTAGCACACGAAGTAGTAGATGGTGTCCTTGCTAGTACTCCCTAGTCTCTATCTATCTATATCTATATGTACTCTTATAGAAAACCGAGTTGGTGATGATGGTATGCCTGCCATCTTGTAATATAGACCGCCCGATCTATATCTGACGGATAGAAAGCCAACTATGACAATTTTACAAAAGATACCCGCACCTCTCTCCACATTTGCAGATAAGGCCTTGCCTCGTTCATCCTTATCTCCCACAACCTCGTGCTCCTCCCTATGTCTCTATCTCTACTACTCTTCTTTGTTTTTTATAACAAATCGAATAGTGCTGCGCCGTCCGCTGCACGCCCGGCTGAACACGCCTCCTCGCCTCCATCATCACCAACTGAGTCTTTTATAGGAGTAGGAGTAGAGAAAAAACCGAGTTGGTGATGATGGTGTGCTGTGCAATGCATGGGCATCTTGCTATTTTTTTTCCATATAAGTCCAAACACCACGTAGACACAGTCTTTGAGCATGGTTCGTAGTCGTTCCACGCTCGGGCATTGAAGTTTGTAACTATTTTAGATTAGAATATACTACTCCTCCGGTGCTAGTAGTAGAGCAGAGTCCTACTCTACTACTCTACTTAAGCAAGTTAGGGCATAATACTGTAGTAGGTACTGTAGGGAGTACCAGTACTGTGATCACTCAAGCAAGTTGTCTGGCATCGATATGACCCTACGCTGCTGGTATGTGTCTTGTAAGTCAAGCGGTGTGCTGTAATCATCATCACCTATCCACTTCCCGCAGCACATATTCGCTTCTCCATCTTTGTCCGCACATAATCTCGTCCAAGCTTCCATCCCCGCTAAGGCGCCTCCCCCCCCCTTGTCCGAAACCCAAGCACTAACAATGGCAGAACCGAGCAGCGTCCGCCGAAAGAGTGGCTGGAATTCGCTCCCCACAGAGGTAATCAAGCTCATTGTTTCGTGTGTGGACAATCTCAGTACATGCCGCTCGCCGCGTGCTCGTCGGGGCTATACCCTTTACTCAAAGCCCTCAGGCCGGAGCTTTTTAAGCCAGCTCCTTGCTTGCTGAGGCCGCCTGATGTTTAGAAATGGTGTGTCACGCAGCATAACGATCGTAGGGTGGCGAGAATCAACCCCCTTCACTGTGATCCGATCCCCGTTAGCCTCAACTACATTAATGGTATGTACTGGTTTGGCATGAACACGTCTTGGATGGTGCTCGTCGACGGTCGCGGCAGCTGGATGCTCATGGAGGTCTACACCCGGCGATTGATCCCCCTTCCTTCGATTAACACTACACTGCTTTGGCACCGCGGCCCAGAATACTCGGAATCTTACAGTAGCCAACATGATACCAAGTTTGATTTGCTCAAGGTTGTAATCTGCCAAGTGCCCACAAGATCTGCAAATTATAAAGACTTCAGGCTAATTGCATTCTTCAACCGCGGTCTCGCCTATCTGACAGGTCACTGCGGTAAGTGGATAAATCTGCACGTCCATCGCAGGATCATACATCCTCCATGGTTCTCTGATGCCATTGAACACAAGGGCTTCATTTACGTTGTCGACTCCTTCTATGGCTGGACGTATTGCTGGCCTACTCCAGTCATCGCTACAAATGGCTGTTACAGTAGTATGTTACTTTCCTATGATATCATGATGGCTTGCTTATATATTACAGTCAACATTTACTGAAAAAATATTCATGCTCATAACATGTTGTTCTTAAGATTGACTAAATCAAGAGCCCTTTTTTATTTGACTCCAACTTGATATGATGTTGTAGGCCGCCTGGTGTCCCTACCCTTCCTAATCCCAGAACCTTTCAAAGAAAAGCAGCATGGCAGTTGCAGGTGGTTCCTGGCTCAATCAGACGACGGCGAAAGATTGATGATCGTTCGCATGTACCGGACGTGTTGTTTCACGGAATACAATCATAGTCACTGCAAGGTCTTTGAGCAGGATCCCAGCTTCTCTGGGCCTTCAGGAGTTTTTGACTGGAGGCTGGTAAGTAGCCTTGGTACACGCTCTCTGTTTGTCGGACTGAATTATCCGATTAACCAGGTGATAACCGACGGCAAGGATCATGATGGCAGCGCGGTTTCGTTCATCAGGCAAAACTGTGTGTACACAGCGTACCATGCGTCTCTGCACGCACCATACGCTGATATGTGCCGCCACGCTTTGCAGCCCAAAGTAGGAGAGAGGGTCGCAAGTATCAGACTTCGACCTGCTGGCTGGAGTTTCCCCCATCAGGCACCCATCTGGTTCAAGCCGTCAGCCAATCTCCACAGCTTAATAAATAGTAACATCTAACTGAGCCAGTTAGTTAGATGCGTACACTTGGTGTAGTAGGATCTTTATTTAGTTTGATGCATACACTTGTTCTTTTTTGGTAGCCCTTTTGTAATGATGGCTGATGTTTGGTTTGGAAGAGAGAGCTGCGCCTTCACTCTTCTGGCCTGATTACTGCTTCTGCTGCACCCCCCAGCCCTGGTTGCTGCTGCTGCTGTTTTCAATGTACAAATCATATATTTCGTTTGTTGGTTGAATAAATGTGTTGTTAGAACGACAAACACAATGTTTTGGAAGTCGTTGCACGGTTCGATCCTTTAGTGCCCCGTACCGTACGTAGCTCATACTATTTTTCGTACGGAACACATTTTCCACTTGTTGATAACATGCAGCCCACTGATGAAGGCCCAATAGAGAAGCCCACAATTAACTGGAAGGGAGGCTCTCACATGAATCCGGCCCAGGTACATGCTCATGGTCCCCTAAACATAAATAAGTAAATAAATAAAGCTAAATGCTCATGCACCAGTCCTTTGGGAAAATAGGTGGCCCAGAATTTTTTTTGAAGAATACCCAAGCTAGGCCTATTTGTTTTCTCCGAATTACTGGGCTGCAAATCTTTCAAGACGAGGAGGGATGCATTCCATCCTGGCCAAAGAGTATGGTCAATGTTTGTTAAAAGTAATATCAAAAGGGGTTGAAAATTCCAAAAAAATTATAGCAAATGGGATATTAGTTTTTTTGTTTTTGTTCTTCACTGATATCTTATACATATTTCATTGGATTTAACATGACATAGTACTAATTTATTTTTATATTTTTTTTAGTATGGCTATTAATTTTTGGATTAAGAATATTTTGTTCCCCAGCAAAAATTTGCTAATTTTCAAAATTTCCCACATATTTAGTTAATTTTTTGACCCTGGTACTAACCAAAATGGCCAGCAATTCTAAAAATGGAAAACGGGCTGCAATAAACTCCATATGAATTAGCAAATGAGTAAAAATTATAAAAATAATAGCAAATGGGCTGTACACGCCACAGATTTCGAGGCTGACTTGTTTACGCAAGGCTTTGTCAGTGAACACACAATTCTAGCAGAAGTGACTGTTGGATGTCCATCCAACGGCAGACGTGCTTCTTCAATCTCTGATCTTCCTGCTCCAGCCGCCTCAACTAGCACCAGCGGTACTGCCTGCTCCCTCCTCTCGTGGCCCTATGTGATGCCGCGCAGGCTTCCCCGGCCCACCCTACTCCCTCTGCTGGCCTGGCCGCACGCAATCAACTGCCTCCTTATTACGCGAAAAATGATTCCTCCCACTGACATCTGGGGCGCACCGGTTGGGAGGCTGACCTATGGGCCTACTAAGTTGACGCGTACGCAGGGCTTGTCAACTTAGTCAACAAACGATTCTAGCAGCAGTAACCGTTGGATTTGAATCAAACGGTCCTGCTGCTTCTTCAATCGCTGCTCTTCTTGCACCAGCCGCCGAAACCAGCATCGGGAGGACCGCCTGCTCCTGCCTCCAGTGGTCGGCTGTGCTGCCGTTGAGGCCTCATCGCCCCCTACTACTCCCACCGCTAGCCAGGACCTGCAGCGACGGCAGCCTCACGCCACAGCCGAACCAGTGAACCCTCGTACTCTTCTCCACGTGGGCATCCAATGCCGCGTCTTCCCCGGCTCTGCGTCGTCCCCTTCCTAGGCCTCGCCGTCGTCCACCGCCTTGGTGCTCTCGGCGCAGCGTGGTCAATGTGGTCAACGACATTCCATCGGAAGAGTACTGTACGTGGAGAGGCTGACAGCTGGGTCCACGGCCACAGCCCAGTTTTTTTGTGATTTGCCAAGTAAGTCACTTTGTCAGGCCTGTTGGGCTGCAAATCTTTCAAGACGAGGAGAGCTTTCATTCGGCTGGCCGAGAAAATGGCCCATCAGTAATGAAAAATGGGTTGTACATTTTTAAAACACATCAAACCGACAATTAGTTTCAAATATCTTTTTTTCATTTTGAGATTTTAAATTACATTACTTTTTATGCGTGGAGAATTTGTTGGATTTTATATTGATATGCATTTATTTTTAAAATTAGTTTGAATGTGAGTCGAAATTTCGGGATTAAAAACAGTTCAGACCGCATCGAAATATGCAAAATTTCGTATAAGTTTTTAACCGTGGCCACAATATGGGCTTTAATGGTAACAAAAAGAATATGGGCTCCAAAAATAACCTTAAGAATTAGCAAATGGGCTGTAAATTATTAGAAATAATGGCAGATGGGTTGTATGCTGTTTTCCACAGATTTGAGGCTTTCCTAAAAAAAGGTTGAGGCACAAGCAGTGACTGTTGGATGGCCATCCAACGGCCGTCGTGCTTCTTCAATCTCTGCTCTTCCTGCTCCAGTCGCTCAAACAAGCGCCGGCGGGACTGCCTGCTCCCTCCTCCCCGCGGTCGGCTCTGACAGCTCGGACCCACCAGCTATATCTTTGCACGCAAGGAAGTGCCTCCTTATTACGCACAAGAAAATGAATACCCCCTGTTAGCTGGGACCCAGTATAGTGGCAGGCTGACTTGTGGGCCTACTAAGTCGATGGGGACGGAGGGCTTTGTCAACATAGTCAAATGCATGATTCTATCTCCTATGACCGTACGATGTCCATCCAACGGCCGTAGTGCTTCTTCAACCTGTGGTCTTCTTGCTCCAGCAGCCCAAACCAGCGCCGGTCGTGCCTCGTGCTCAAGCCTCCCGTGGTCGGCTGCGATGCGGCGGAGGCCTCACCGCCCCCTACTACTCCCACTGCTAGCCAGGTGATGTCTACTACACAACCTTCTTCTTGTAGACGTTATTGGGCCTGCAAGTGCACAGGTTTGTAGGACAGTAGCAAATTTCCCTCAAGTGGATGACCTAAGGTTTATCAATCCGTAGGAGGCGTAGGATGAAGATGGTCTCTCTCAAGCAACCCTGCAACAAAATAAAAAAGAGTCTCTTGTGTCCCCAACACACCCAATACAATGGCAAATTGTATAGGTGCACTAGTTCGGCGAAGAGATGGTGATACAAGTGCAAAATAGATAGTAGAAATAGGTTTTTGTAATCTGAAATAATAAAAAAAGCAAGGTAACTAATGATAAATGTGAGCGTAAACGGTATTGCAATGATAGGAAACAAGGCCTAGGGTTCATACTTTCACTAGTGCAAGTTCTCTCAACAATAATAACATAGTTAGATAATATAACAAGCCCTCAACATGCAACAAAGAGTCACTCCGAAGCCACTAATAGCGGAGAACAAACGTAGAGATTATGGTAGGGTACGAAACCACCTCAAAGTTATTCTTTCGGATCAATCTATAAAAGAGTTCGTACTAAGAATAACACCTTAAGACACAAATCAACCAAAACCCTAATGTCACCTAGATACTCCATTGTCACCTCAAGTATCCGTGGGCATGATTATACGATATGCATCACACAATCTCAGATTCATCCAACCAGCACAAAGTACTTCAAAGAGTGCCCCAATGTTTCTATCGGAGAGTCAAGAACGTGTGCCAACCCCTATGCATAGGTTCCCAATGTCACGAAACCCACAAGTTGATCACCAAAACATACATCAAGTGGCACATGATATCCCATTGTCACCACAGATAATCACGGCAAGACATACATCAAGTGTTCTCATAAAAGACTCAATCTGATAAGATAACTTCAAAGGGGAAACTCAATTCATCACAAGAGAGTAGAGGGGGAGAAACATCATAAGATCCAACTACAATAGCAAAGCTCGGGATACATCAAGATCGTGCCATCGAGGGAACACGAGAGAGAGAGATCAAAACACATAGCTACTGGTACATACCCTCAACCCCGAGGGTGAACTACTCCCTCCTCGTCATGGATAGCGCCGGGATGATGAAGATGGCCACCGGTGATGGGATCTCCCTCCGGCAGGGCGCCGGAACGGGCTCCCGAGAGGTTTTTGGTGCCTACAGAGGCTTGCGGCGGTGGAACTCCCGATCTATCTTCTGTTCTGGAAGTTTTAGGGTACGTAGGTATATATGGGTGCAGGGGGTACGTCGATGGAGCTACGGGGGCCCCACGAGGCAGGGGGCGCGCCCGGGGGGTGCCCCCACCCTCGTGAGCACCTCCCGTATCTCCTGACGTGCACTCCAAGTCCATCAGGTGGCTTTCCTTCCAAAAATAACTTCTCCAGTTGATTTCGTTCTGTTTTGACTTCGTCTGATATTCCTTTTCCTCGAAACACTGAAATAGGCATAAAACAACAAATCTGGGTTGGGCCTCCGGTTAATAGGTTAGTCCCAAAAATAATATAAAAGCGGATAATAAAGCCCAATATTGCCTAAAACAGTAGATAAAGTAGCATGGAGCAATCTAAAATTATAGATACGTTGGAGACGTATCAAGCATCCCCAAGCTTAATTCCCGCTCGTCCTCGAGTAGGTAAATGATAAAAAAGAATTTTTGATGCGGAGTGATACTTTGGCATAATTTCAATGTAAATCTTCTTAATTGTAATATGAATATTCAGATCCGAAAGATTCAAGACAAAAGTTCATATTGACATAAAAATAATAATACTTCAAGCATACTAATCAAAGCAATCATGTCTTCTCAAAATAACATGGCCAAAGAAAGTTCATCCCTACAAAATCATATAGTTAGGCTATGCTTCATTTTTGTCACACAAAGATGTTCCCAACTTATATACCCCCGATGACAAGCCAAGCAATTGTTTCATACAAAAATAATCTCAAACTTTTTCAGCCTTCACGCGAGCGCGAGCCATGGATATAGCACTATGGGTGGAATAGAATATGATGGTGGGGATTGTGTGGAGAAGACAAAAAAAGGAGAAAGTCTCACATTGATGAGGATAATCAACGGGCTATGGAGATGCCCATCAATTGATGTCAACATGAGGAGTAGGGATTGCCATGCAACGGATGCATAGAGCTATGAATGCTCAACAAATGAAAACTAGTGGGTGCGCATCCAACTCGCTTGCTCATGAAGACCTAGGGCATTTGAGGAAGCCCATCGTGGGAATATACAAGCCAAGTTCTATAATGAAAAATTCCCACTAGTATAAAAAGACAACTTATGAGACTCACTACATGAAGAACAAGGTGCTACTTTGAAGCACAATATATGAGACTCACTACATGAAGAACAAGGTGCTACTTTGAAGCACAAGTGTGGAAAAAGAGATAGTAGCATTGCCCCTTTTTTTGGGCCTTTCTTTTTTTCTATTTTTTTTTGGCCTTTCTCTTTTTTTTGTTTGGGCAATGCTCTAATAATGATGATCATTACACTTCTATTGATTACAACATAAGGATTACAACTTGAAACTAGAACAAGATATGACTCTATATGAATGCCTCCGGCGGTGTACCGGGATGGTGCAATGAATCAAGAGTGACATGTATGAAAAATAATGCATGGTGGCTTTGCCACAAATATGATGTCAACTACATGATCATGCAATGGCAATATGACAAAACTAATGTATGTCATGATGATGATGATGGAAGTTGCATGGCAATATATCTCGGAATGGCTATGGAAATGCCATGATAGGTAGGTATGGTGGCTGTTTTGAGGAAGATATAAGGAGGTTTATGTGTGATAGAGCGTATCGTATAACGGGGTTTGGATGCACCGGCGAAGTTTGCACCAACTCTCAAGGTGAGAAAGGGCAATGCACGGTACCGAAGAGGCTAGCAAAGGCAGAAAGGTAAAAGTGCGTATAATCCATGGACTCAACATTAGTCAAAAGAACTCGTATACTTATTGCAAAAATTTAGAAGCCATCAAAAATTAAGTACTATGCGCATGTTTCAAATTTGTTACACAACTTTAACCATACGTGCATGCTATGGGACTTGCAAACTTCAACACAAGCATTTCTTAAATTCACAATTACCCAACTAGCACGACTTTGATATTATCACCTCCATATCTCAAAACAATTATCAAGCATCAAACTTATCTTAGTATCCAATTCACTCAAAAGAAAGTTTCACATATCTTGAATACCAAGTATGTTAATATTAAGCAAATTACCATGCTATTAATGACTCTCAAAATAATCTAAGTGAAGTATGAGAGTTCATCTATTTCTTCAAAATAAAACTACCACTGTGCTCTAAAAGATATAAGTGATGTACTAGAGCAAATGACAAACTACTCCGAAAGATATAAGTGAAGGTCAATAAGTACCTAAATAATTATGCAACTATGCGAAGACTCTCTCTCATTTAATAATTTCAGATCTTGATACTTTATTCAAACAGAAAGCAAAGCTAAAGAAAACTACATTGCATGGATATCACAACTCATGTGAAGAAGCAAAAACTTAGGCTCAACCGATACTAACCGATAGTTGTTGAAGAAGAAAGGTGGGATGCCTACCGGAGCATCCCCAAGCTTAGATGCTTGAGACTTCTTGAAATATTATCTTGGGGTGCCTTGGGAACCCCCAAGCTTGAGCTTTTGTGTCTCCTTAATTCCTCTCATATCATGGTTTCTCTTTTTTATCAAAAGCTTCATTCACAACAAACTCAACAAGGACTCGTGAGATAGGTTAGTATAAAACAATGCAAAACCTTATCATTTTCTACTGTAACAAACCACTTAAATAATTATTCAACATTGCATACTAAATGCCTCAGCATATTTAATATCCTATCCTCAAATAGAATCATTAATCAAGCAAACATATGCAAACAATGCAACCATAACAGCAATCTGCCAAAACAGTACAGTCTGTAAAGAATGCAAGAGTATCAATACTTCCCTGACTCCAAAAATTATGAACTAAAATTACCACTGTAATAAATTTATCATAGCTCAATATGCAAAAATATTCAACATTATACCACTCTCTTACTTTTCTAGGGAATTTTTGCAACAGCGGTAAACTTTCTGTTTTTCAAACAGCAACATGTATACTAGCAAAATAAGCATGGCAAAGGCTATCCTTGACTTCTTTTTTGAAACTAAAGATACAAAATATTAATCTAAATAGCAGCAATCAAATACTAACAAAATAAAATGACGCTCCAAGCAAAACACATATCATGTGGTGTCGGTGTACTAAAGTAGGGGTACCTTAGTACCCTGAACTTGGGCACGGGCAGTCGCAGCGTCCCGCGGCAAGGCTTGCCGGGCGTCCGCCAAGATCCTTTGTCATTCCTATTAATGCCATTCAAGAACAAAGTGTTAACTGAGAAGACAAGGCCCCGGCAAGAGGAGCTTGCCGGGAAGGACAAGACCCCGGCAAGAGGAGCTTGCCGGGAAGGCCAACTAAGGTACTGCGAAGAACCTGCCGCGACGCGCCGCGCGTCCCGGCAAAGGACCGGAGAGCGACAAGCTCGCGGGTGCGACAAGACAACAACCGCGGCAAGGCGCTTGCCGCGGTTGAAGCCACCACACTGCATCCACGCTCCAGCGCATCCAACGACGTGTCGCCCCAAGATCATTCCTGGCGCACGTGTCGGGCGGCTGTGCAGCCAAGCGGTGCGAGGTGGCGGATGGAGCTGACAAGGAGGCCATCGTGGCGATCGGTGGCGCCCCTAACGGTCGCTTCCTGCACTGTTTGGGCGACCGGACGGGCATTAAATGCCCTTGTCCCCTACCGTCAGAGTTAGGTAGGGGGCACTGTTGATAGCGGTTGTACCAACCCCCGTTTTTACTTTTTTTTACCCCTCTCCTTGCGTTGCCACCTGTCGGTGACCCCTTTAGACTATAAAAAGGAGGCCCATGCACACGTAGAAGGGGTTCGACTCATTCGACACTACAACTCACCCACGCTCTTGAGCAAGAACAGAATAGAAAACACAAAGCAGCAGTAGGAGTTTTATCTCTCTGGAGAGCTCCGAAGCTGGGTAAAATCCCTCGTGTGCCTTCGCCTCGATCTGCTCTTCGTGCACCCTCCGCTCCCTTGCCGCACCGAAAAGGGGCCCTGCCCCATAGGTGTTCGTAAAGATGTCGTGGGAAACTAACAGCTATGGGGCAGGGCCCCTTTTCGGTCCGGCAAGGGAGCGGAGGGCGCACGAAGAGCAGATCGAGGCAAAGGCACGCGAGGGATTTTACCCAGCTTCGGAGCACTCCGGAGAGATAAAACTCCTACTGCTGCTTTGTGTTTTCTATTCTGTTCTTGCTCAAGAGCGTGGGTGAGTTGTAGTGTCGAATGAGTCGAACCACTTCTACGTGCGCATGGGCCTCCTTTTTATAGTCTAAAGGGGTCACCGACCGGTGGCAACGCAAGGAGAGGGGTAAAAAAAGTAAAAACGGGGGTTGGTACAACCGCTATCAACAGTGCCCCCTACCTAACTCTGACGGCAGGGGACAAGGGCATTTAATGCCCGTCCGGTCGCCCAAACAGTGCAGGAAGCGACCGTTAGGGGCGCCACCGATCGCCACGATGGCCTCCTTGTCAGCTCCATCCGCCACCTCGCACCGCTTGGCTGCACAGCCGCCCGACACGTGCGCCAGGAACGATCTTGGGGCGACACGTCGTTGGATGCGCTGGAGCGTGGATGCAGTGTAGTGGCTTCGACCGCGGCAAGCGCCTTGCCGCGGTTGTTGTCTTGTCGCACCCGCGAGCTTGTCGCTCGCCGGTCCTTTGCCGGGACGCGCAGCGCGTCGCGGCAGGTTCTTCGCAGTACCTTAGTTGGCCTTCCCGGCAAGCTCCTCTTGCCGGGGTCTTGTCCTTCCCGGCAAGCTCCTCTTGCCGGGGCCTTGTCTTCTCAGTTAACACTTTGTTCTTGAATGGCATTAATAGGAATGACGAAGGATCTTGGCGGACGCCCGGCAAGCCTTGCCGCGGGACGCTGCGACTGCCCGTGCCCAAGTTCGGGGTACTAAGGTACCCCTACTTTAGTACACCGACAGGAGCCCCCGGGCCTAGGCCATACAAGGTGCCGAGCGCTGTTGGGCCAGGCCCAAAATAGGGCACGGGCACGCGTGGCCTGGGTCCAAACCAAATCTACTCCGTATCCACCGCGTCCTCCCGTAACGGCACGCGTCAATCGCGGCGTCGTGGGAGAGATCGTGGGCAATACTTAAATCAGGAAATGCGTAACGTTCGCCTCCCCTGTTTATAAGCAGAGGAAACAGAGCCGTTCCCCCACCTTCGCCACTTGCAGTTCCTTCCTCCGAAAGCTCCGCCGCTCCCGTCCGCTTCCCAAGCCAAAAGAGAACAGCGCTCCGCCGCCCGTCGCCGCCATCGCCCTCAACACCTCCGCGCTCCTCCGCCGCTTCCGCCATGGCTCTGAAGACCGGCAAGAGCACAAAGTCGAGCACAAAGTCGGCCGAGGCGTTCGGCTTGAGGCGCTGCGCAAGGAGCGAGTGCTTTTCCCCCCGGAGATCACCCCAAAGGCGCTGCAGGAGGAGTTCTACCTCTTCTGGTCGACGGAGACGCGGGCGCATCCGCACACGCCTGTGCTCTCCGCCGAAGCTTCCAAATCGAAGCGGTGCCCAAAAGGGTACTATTTCTTTCCGGTGTTCTTCTATTGCGGGCTCTGCCCACCTTTTTCTGATTTCCTCTGTGACATCATGAATACCTACGGGTTTCATCTTCTTGATTTCACCCCCAACGCCGTTCTGACAATGGCGGTTTTCGCACACCTCTGCGAGAACTTCGTTGGCATGCACCCAAATGTTGCTCTTTTTCGCCACTATTTCACCCCCCGAGCCGAGAAAGGAGAGCCATTGGCTGGCGGAATCGCCTGGACCTCACGAATCGGCATGAAGGAGGTGTATCTGGCAGGCGAACTCCGCAGCAAGTGGGATGAGTGGAGGGTTGAGTGGTGCTGGATCGTTGACGCCAACCCGCAGCCATTCACCAACCTGCGCCAGACCCGGGTAGTGCGCGGCGGCGATTGGAGCTCTTTGTCGCCGGACGACGCCAAGCTGAAGATCGCCACCACCCGAATCCTCCGGCTCAGGCTTGCTGGGCTCACAGCAGGGGCAGTTGGCGCGGATTTCCTTCGCCATCGCATCGCCCCTCTGCAGAAAAGGGGGAGGCCCGCCTGGCTGTTTGGCGGCCCGGCGGATATCATGAGGCTGCGTCCAGGCCTCAACTTCAACTTCACAGTTCTGGAGCTTGACGGGATGCTGAAGGAGCTGTTCAAGCATGACGCCAACCATCCAGAGTGGTTCAGGTTGCCGCAGGGCGTCATCCCATTATGCAACAACTCCCAGCGCGATCGCATCTGTGCAATGATGCCAGAGTGCGACTCACACAGGATAAGCCCAACTTGGATGGAGCCCGCCGACGACGTCGTGCGGCAATTCTTCGATGGCTTGACGGAGATAGCAGTCAATGCCGACGAGCAGAGGCTCCTCACCCGCGACACCATCGACGACGAGATGAGGTACATCGCCAGCAGGGCCGAAGAGGCAGCGGCAGCCGCTGCCGCGGGCGAGTTCGGCTTCATGTTGGAGGAGGCAGAGGCGGCCAAGGCAGCAAGCCTTGACGACAAGGAGGATCTTGCCGGAGAGGTCGTTGGCGAGGGGGAGCCCGAGGCCGAAGCGAGCGAGCCCGCCGAGGGCGCGAGCGGCCAGCCGTCTTCGAGCAGCTTGCCGCAGGCGGAGCCCCCAGCGCAGCCCCAATTCCAACCAAGAAGGCGCCTCCGTCGAGTTGGAGATACAGCATGGCGGCAGGCAGGCCAACAGCCGCAGCGTCGTGGGACGCGCTCCACCGTGGCAAGTACCGTTGCCGCGGGAGCATCTCAGGCCGTGCCGGCAACTGAGGCGGGGTCTTCCCGGGCTGCCACGCCTGATTCTGCCGCAGCTCCCGGCAAACGTCGAAGGGAGCCTACTCCTCCGCCACACCGCGCAGAGAGGGTACCGGACTTTGACCTCTCCGCGCTGAGCTCCGATGATGATGAAGAGGAGGAGGAGGAGGAGTAAGACTTTTTCCTTGTTGTACTTGTTCTTCTTTGATCTTTGTTGCTGTTTGTCTTGTATCTGATTTGCTTCTCTCTAAATCCCTATTCTATTTCAGGACTCTGGCCGAGAGAGCGGCGAAGAGGGCCAAGGTCCCTGTGGTTGTCATCGAGGACGATCCTGCTGTGATGGCAGAGGACACGTCCGAGACTACCTTGACGGACCCGGTTCCTTCTCCTCGCAGCAGCCCCCAGCACAGCCCCCAGCGTAAGTGTTTGGTTCACTTTCTGTTGTGGGGCGTTCATGGGTGCTTCTTCTTTTGCTGACATCTTGATTGCTGATTCATTCGTGTAGGAGCAGAGCAGGCCCATCAGGAGCAAGCAGAAACCGCCCCGGAGGTGCTGTCTGCTTCGACTATGCCGCCAAGGGGCTATTCCCCGACAAGGGAGCGCTCCCCGGCAAGGGAGAGGTCCCCGGCAAGGGACGGCACCAGTGAGCCCTTGGTGGAGGAGCCCATGGTCACGGAGCACATCACAGGTAACCTTCCTTGTCGGAAATCTTCCCTTGTGTTCTTCTTCTGATCTTCTTTCTTCTTTTTTGGATGTTTGCTTGACTTTTCCTTCCTCTCCCTGTCCTCAGATCCCCCTCTTATAGACCCGATGGAGACCGAGGCCACCGACGAGGAAGGCGCACGCGGCAATACTGAAAACGCCACCACTAATGAGGAATAGGCCGGCGCTGATGAACCCGCCGACGAAGAAGCCGCCAAGGCTGCTGGTGCAGGAGCTGGCGAGGGGTCCGGCGATCGTACTGACGACCCGGAGGGTGCAGGAGCGCAAGGCGCTGCACCGACCGCCGACCCCTCCACCGCTGGTGCAGCGCCGGGCTCCGAGGAGCCCCAGCCAGGCGCCTACTTGAAGGCCGGCGAGGGTGTGTACATCAAGCTTCCCTGGGCGTCGAGTTCCAGGGCGCCGGTCGAAGGAGAGGAGTTTGACGGGGAAGTACTCGCCTCTGCTGGGCTGGCAGTGGTTGACGCGCCAAACAGCAGCAGCGGCGAGTCCGAGGAGGAGCAGTTGCTCCGAAAGCTGGTGTCACTCTACCGCGCCCGGCAAGCGAAGCTTGAGTCTCGGGAAGCGCTTGTCGCGCGGGCGGGAGTTGACATAGAGAAACATGCGGAGGAGCTCAAGAACCGCAACCAAGTGGCCCTCCGATCCATTGCGGAGGAAAGGGCGCAACTTGACGAGGAGGAGAAGGCGTTCATCCTGGAGAAGGCTGAAGCCGAGGAGCAGCAGAGGCTCGCCGCCGAGGAGCTGTCCAGGCGGGAAGGTGAACTGACACAGAAGAAGGTCAACCTGGATAGCCACAAGGAGGAGCTCGAGGCACGGGAGCAATCACTTGGCGGGGCACTCAAGGAGGCGAAGGATGCGGCCGCGGCTGCTGAGGCCGCCAAGAAGGAGTTAGAGGTGAAGGTGACGCAGCTGGAGACGGACATGAAAGGGAAAAACGAAGAGCTCGCCGCACTCCAGCGCGAGCGTGAGAAGGATGCCCTTGCCCATGGCGATCTGCAAGTTCAACTTGCCGACAAGATCAAGGAACTGAACGCCGCCAAGGACTCGAGCGCTGATCTGGAGCTGAAGCTGGCCACCTTGATGGAGACGCTGGACGCCTCCAAGAAGCGAGAGGATGACTTGAAGAAAGAGGTCAAGGGCAACGAGGAGTTGCTGACGAGGGCCGCCGAGACTCAGAACACCTTCAAAGCCACGGTGGAGCTCTGGACGCAGGGCCTCGTCAACATTGCTGCAGCCATCGACGAAGAGTTGGCGGAGCTGGACTTGGCGGGCTTCGGGTACTCCACCGACAAAAACCTCCAGCCCAGCGCCAAGCTTACTCTTTTCTTCAAGGGCGTGGTGACGGCTCTCCAGCAGCTCCGGGAAAGGATCCCGAAGAAGCTGGCCAACGAGTCGCGCGCAATCTGCGCCAAGGTCTTGGAGAAGGTGTTGGTGAAGATACTCTTCCGCAATCCGGGCCTCGACCTTTCCCGTGTCCTCAAGAAGCTGCCGGCGGGCGCTGATCTCGAAGAGCTCAAAGCCATTGTCGCACCCATCGTGGACAAGGTGAATGAGGTCAGGAGGGTTGACGGCGAGCACGTGGATTAGGCCACCCTTTTTCTCCCTTCCTTCTTCTTGCCGCTGCTAGATATGTCATAGGAACAATCTATTAGAGCGCGGCAAGTTATTTATTGTAATATAACTTTATTCTGGGTACTATCTGCTATGTTACTTCCTTTACTTGATTCCATCCCTTGCATGTTTTTGCCCTACGCTTTTAGGGAACTTGCCGGCGCAAGCACACTTGCCGCGAGTGCTGAGTGTGGAACATCAGCAGTCTGTTGGCGGTGTTGCCTCCGGCAAGAAACCTTGTCGGGACTAGTCGCAGCACACTTTCATTGTTGAGCGGACTCGAAACAAAGTAAAGGCGCAACTTAGCCACGAGCCGGTTCCTCCGTGCACATGTTTTCCATACAAGGCACGGTCGTTCAAGGAATATATCTTTAAAAATTTAAAACTGACTATGCTTGAACTTTGGCAACTTAGCTTTTCTGTCTTCTGCGTCCCGGCAAGACTATACTTTTTGAACGACGCCTGGTCCACACCTTTATCCTCTCCCCCCCCCCCCCCGGGTGAACTTGTGGGCGGAGGAACCTTCTTTTTGAACAAAAGAAAGAAGAGAAAATAATGATATGGAACCTTAAGGTTCGTTATTGCTTACCGGGGGCAAGTCCTGCACAAAGTGTCAGTGTGTACATGCTACAAAGAAAAAGGCATGAAATTTGACAACTTTTGGCATAGCATATGATCTTTATTTTTGCTCGGGATCTGCGCCTGGCTTTGTACAAAGGGTTACATGCAACAGCGGCAAGGCTTGTACAAAAGGTGGTTGCCGGAACAGATTCCGGCAACCGCGCCTTATGGGTAAAACTTGCGAAGATGCTCTATGTTCCAGGAATTTCTTACCGGAAAGCCATCTTCGGTCTCAAGGCCGGCAGCGCCGGGCCTAGTGACTCGTTTCACCCGATAAGGGCCTTCCCACTTCGGTGTCAACTTGTTGGAATTCTTGGCGGATTGAACGCGCCGAAGAACAAGGTCGCCTTCCTCGAAGCTTCTGGCATTAACTTTGCGGCTATGGTAGCGGCGCAAAGCTTGCTGGTAGCGAGCAGCTCGTACAGCAGCCTGAAGACGATCCTCCTCGAGGAGCAGCGCGTCATCTTGCCGCAGCTGCTCTTGCTCAAGCTCATCATAAGCGAGCACTCGAGGCGATCCGTACACGAGTTCCGTGGGGAGAACTGCTTCTGCTCCATAGACAAGAGCAAAAGGTGTCTGGCCAGTGGCTCGATTTGGCGTCGTCCTGATCGACCAAAGAACCACCGGCAGCTCCTCGATCCAATTTCTTCCGCACTTGCGCAGCCTGTCGAAAGTTCTGGTCTTGAGCCCGCGCAGCACTTCAGCGTTTGCCCTCTCCGCTTGACCGTTGCTTCTCGGGTGAGCAACAGAAGCGAAGCAGATCTTGGTGCCAAGATCTTGGACGTACTGCATGAAGGTGCGGCTCGTGAATTGTGTGCCATTGTCGGTGATGATCCTGTTAGGGACTCCGAAACGGCAAACAATTGACCTGAAGAACTTGACTGCTGACTGTGCTGTCACCTTCCTCACTGCTTCCACCTCAGGCCACTTTGTGAACTTGTCGATTGCAACGTACAAGTACTCAAAGCCCCCGACAGCTCGGGGAAAGGGGCCGAGGATGTCGAGCCCCCAGACCGAAAATGGCCAGGATAAAGGGATTGTTTGGAGAGCTTGAGCTGGTTGATGTATCTGCTTGGAGTGGAACTGGCACGCTTCACACTTGGTTACTTGTGCAGTTGCATCCTGGAGGGCTGTCGGCCAGAGGAAACCTTGCCGGAAGGCTTTGCCGGCAAGTGCTCTTGCGCCAATGTGGTGGCCCCATATGCCTCCATGTATCTTCGCCAACAGCTCCTGTCCATCTTCCCGGGAAATGCACTTCAATTTCACTCCGTTGAATCTTCTTCTGTACAATATGTCATCGACAAACTGGTACATACTTGATTGCCGGGCTACTCTCTCCGCTTCTTCTTGTTCTTCGGGAAGTTCTCCTGTTTGAAGCTAATGGACGATCTGCTGCGCCCATGCCGGAGCTTGTTGCTCAACGACAAGGACTAAAGGCGCAAATGCTGCTGCGGGAACATCTGCTTCCATGGCAAGAATCTGTGATTCAGCCGGAGCGTGATGCTCCCCGGCAAGCGTGTCGGGACACAGCTTGTCGGGAGCGTCTGCTTCAATGAAACAAACCCTAGGGCTTGTCGGAGCAGACTGCTCCTCAGCACTCTTCGTGTTGATCTTGGGGACCTTCTTGACGGCGGCTTCGGGGAGCTCTGCCAGAAAGTAGTCGCCAGTAACTATCTTCCTCTTCTTGCTCTGCCCAGTTGATGGTGTGACAGATGGTTGAGTCAGCTTGAGCACAAAAATTCCTGGTTCCACAGGTAACTTGAGTGTAGCGCACTTTGACAGGCCATCTGCAATGTCATTATGGGCTCTTGGAACGTGTTCCATCTGCAGGCCGTCAAAATGTTCTTCTAGCTTCCTCACTTCATCAATGTAGGCTTCCATCAACGGACTCTGATAATCCTTGTTTACTTGACGGACGACAAGCTGCGAGTCACCCCTGACAATAAGCTTCTTGATCCCAAGGTCTGCCGCGATCCTGAGTCCGGCAAGCAAGCCTTCATACTCTGCAGTATTGTTTGTTGCTTGCTCCGTGGGAAAGTGCATTTGAACCACGTACTTGAGGTGCTCTCCGGTGGGTGCGACAAGTAGCACACCTGCACCGGCGCCTTGCAGCGAGAAGGCACCATCAAAGTACATGATCCATTCTTTGCTCGCTTCCTTGTCGGGGATGCTCTTCTCCGGATTTTCTTCATCAGGTGTTGGCGTCCACTCTGCTATGAATTATGCCAATGCTCGGCTCTGGATAGTTGAAGTACTTTCAAACTTGAGGCCAAAGCTTGACAATTCCAGTGCCCACTCGACAATCCTGCCTGTTGCTTCTGGATTCTGCAATATCCTCTTCAACGGAAAGCGAGTGACAACTGTGATCTCGTGTGCCTGAAAGTAATGGCGCAGCTTCCTCGAGGCCATGAGAAGGCCGAAAAGCAATTTCTGCACACCAGAGTACCTTGATCTAGCCCCCTGCAGAAGGGAACTGACAAAGTAAACTGGGCGCTGCACCATCTTCTTCTGTTTCTCTTCTTGTGGCTGCGCAGATCCATCCTTGCCGGAGCCAGAACTTGTCGGGGAAGCCCCCTGCTTTTCGCTGGACTCGCTTGCCGCGGCCGCTGGCTCATCATCCGCCTCCCTCTCCGCCACTAACGCAGCACTAACCACTTGATTGGTTGCCGCCAGATATAGCAGCAACTTCTCTTGTGGCTTAGGTGCGACAAGTATTGGAGTGGAGGATAGGTATCTCTTCAAGTCCTGCAGCGCAGCCTCCGCTTCCGGAGTCCATTTCATTGGACCTGCCTTTTTCAAAATTTTGAAAAACGGCAGGGCGCGCTCAGCAGACTTAGAGATGAACCTACTGAGAGCAGCAACACAGCCGGCAAGTCTTCGCACATCCTTGACGCGCTTCGGTGCTTCGATCTGTTCAATGGCCTTGATCTTGTCGGGATTGGCTTCGATCCCCCTCTGGGATACAAAGAACCCGAGAAGCTTGCCGGAAGGAACTCCAAACGCGCACTTCTCGGGATTTAACTTGAGATTGATCTTGCGCAGATTTGCAAAAGTCTCGTCCAAATCTTGGATCAGAGTTTCCCTGTTTCTGCTTTTGACCACTATGTCATCCATGTAAGCTTCTACATTTCTGTGCAGCTGTGGCTCAAAAGCATGACTGACTACTCTTGCAAATGTTGAACCAGCATTCTTTAGTCCGAAAGGCATCCGTACAAAGCAGTACGTGCCACATGGAGTAATGAATGCGGTTTTCTCTTCATCCTCTTCTGCCATGAAGATCTGATGATATCCTGAGTATGCATCAAGGAATGAAAGGAGATCACATCCTGCCGTGGAGTCGACAATCTGGTCAATGCGCGGCAAGGGAAATGGATCTTTGGGACAAGGTTTATTAACATCAGTGAAGTCAATACAAAGCCTCCACTTCCCGTTCGCTTTGCGCACGACTACTGGATTGGCTAACCACGTTGGATGGAGTACTCCCCGGACCAGGCCTGCTGGTTCCAATTTCTTGATCTCCTCAGCAATGAACTCTTGTCGCTCTACTGCTTGCTTCCTAACTCTCTGCTTGATGGGCCGCGCGTGAGGGCAGACGGCAAGGTGGTGCTCAATTACTTTCCTAGGAACACCGGGGATGTCAGATGGTTGCCAAGCAAACACATCGACATTCGCCCGCAGGAAAGCAACGAGCGCGCTTTCCTATTTAGGGTCAAGCGTGGCACTGATGGTGAAGGTACCACCAGTGCCGTCCTCCTTGGCGGCCACTTTCTTGGTCTCTGGTGAAGCTTTCTTTGCCTTCTTGCACTTGCCGGTGGAGCTCGATGGTGCGTCCTCGACGGTAGCGCAGCACTCCGAAGAGGTGCGCTTGCCGGAGTGGGCATCAGAGCTACTCTTGCCGGACTTGGTCTTCTTCTTCCCCCCGGGAGCTTCAGCGGCAAGTAGTTTGCGTTCTGCTGCGACTTCTGCTTCCCGGTAGATCTTGTCGGTACAGATAAGTGCATCTTTCTTGTCGCCATGGACAGAAATAACACTTATCGGACCAGGCATCTTGAGCACATTGTATGCATAGTGAGAGGCTGCCATGAACTTGGCAAGTGCTGGACGACCGAGTATCCCATTGTAGGGCAATGGGAAATCAGCAACGTCAAACGTGACTCTCTTTGTCCTGAAATTCAGCTCGCTGCCAAACGTTACTGGCAGTGTAATCTTCCCCTTCGGCTTGCTCCTTCACGGGTTGATTCCTTGAAAGGTACCAGTTTCTTCGAGCTCGCTGTCGGGGATCTGGAGCTTCTTGAGTACCGCTGAGGAGATCAGATTCAGGCCGGCCCCGCCGTCAACCAACATCTTTGTGACCTTGAGGTTGCGGATGGTCGGCGAAACCAACATCGGCAAGCACCCGACCGCAGTGATGCGATCAGGGTGATCCTCAACGTCGAAGATGATGGGCGTGCTGGACCACATCAGGGGTTTGCGCGACTCAATGGACGGTTCTGCTGCGTTCACTTCCCGCACCCACTGTTTGAGTTGGCGGTGCGAGGTATGCAGAGAGGCACCGCCGTCAACGCACAAAACCTCCGTCGCCTTCTGAAACTCTTGCTCATCGGTCTCATCCTCCTCCATCTTGTCATCTTCGTCTTCGTCTTCGTCCTTGTCGCGGCCACGGGGAGGTCTGTCTCCTTGCCGCTGCTTGGCCTTGCCGCGGCGCCCACCCCGGGCGGGACGCTTCTTGCCGGATCCTCCGCCACCTTCCTGGGCCTTCTCCTTGTCGCGGCGCTCGTATTCAGCTTTCTGTAGCTCTGCCATCTGCTCAACCTTCTTGCAGGCTTGGAGGTCATGGCCCTTGGTGCGGTGGATTTTGCAGTACTGCTTGCCGGAGCGGTCCTGCTTGCCGGCGGCCACCACAGCCTCGCCGGAGTCACCAGCTTTGGCCTTGTCGGCGCCGCCTCCGTTGCCGGATTGCTCAGCAACTAGCACATCCTTAGCCAGCTTCGGAGCTCTCCGGAGAGATAAAACTCCTATTGCTGCTTTGTGTTTTCTATTCTGTTCTTGCTCAAGAGCGTGGGTGAGTTGTAGTGTCGAATGAGTCGAACCCCTTCTACGTGCGCATGGGCCTCCTTTTTATAGTCTAAAGGGGTCACTGACAGGTGGCAACGCAAGGAGAGGGGTAAAAAAAGTAAAAACGGGGGTTGGTACAACCGCTATAAACAGTGCCCCCTACCTAACTCCGACGGCAGGGGACAAGGGCATTTAATGCCCGTCCGGTCACCCAAATAGTGCAGGAAGCGACCGTTAGGGGCGCCACCAATCGCCACGATGGCCTCCTTGTCAGCTCCATCCGCCACCTCGCACCGCTTGGCTGCACAGCCGCCCGACACGTGCGCCAGGAACGATCTTGGGGCGACACGTCGTTGGATGCGCTGGAGCAAGGATGCAGTGTGGTGGCTTCGACGGCGGCAAGCGCCTTGCCGCGGTTGTTGTCTTGTCGCACCCGCGAGCTTGTCGCTCGCCGGTCCTTTGTCGAGACGCCCGCAGCGCCTTCGGGATGAGCTCGGGGGGGAAAAGCACTCGCTCCTTGCGCAGCGCCTCAAGCCGCAACGCCTCGGCCGACTTTGTGCTCGACTTTGTGCTCTTGCCGGTCTTCGGAGCCATGGCGGAAGCGGCGGAGGAGCGCGGAGGTGTTGAGGGTGACGGGGGCGACGGGCGGCGGAGCGCTGTTCTCTTTCGGCTTGGGAAGCGGACGGGAGCGGCGGAGCTTTCGGAGGAAGGAACTGCAAGTGGCGAAGGTGGGGGAACGACTCTGTTTCCTCTGCTTATAAACAGGGGAGGCGAGCGTTACGCATTTCCTGATTTAAGTATTGCCCACAATCTCTCCCACGACGCCGCGATTGACGCGTGCCGTTACGGGAGGACGCGGTGGATACGGAGTAGATTTGGTTTGGACCCAGGCCACGCGTGCCCGTGCCCTGTTTTGGGCCTGGCCCAACAGCGCTCGGCACCGTGTATGGCCCAGGCCCGGGGGCTCCTGTCGGTGTACTAAAGTAGGGGTACCTTAGTACCCCGAACTTGGGCATGGGCAGTCGCAGCATCCCGCGGCAAGGCTGGCCAGGCGTCCGCCAAGATCCTTCGTCATTCCTATTAATGCCATTCAAGAACAAAGTGTTAACTAAGAAGACAAGGCCCCGGCAAGAGGAGCTTGCCGGGAAGGACAAGACCCCGGCAAGAGGAGCTTGCCGGGAAGGCCAACTAAGGTACTGCGAAGAACCTGCCGCGACGCGCCGCGCGTCCCGGCAAAGGACCGGCGAGCGACAAGCTCGCGGGTGCGACAAGACAACAACCGCGGCAAGGCGCTTGCCGCGGTCGAAGCCACCACACTGCATCCACGCTCCAGCGCATCCAACGATGTGTCGCCCCAAGATCGTTCCTGGCGCACGTGTCGGGCGACTGTGCAGCCAAGCGGTGCGAGGTGGCGGATGGAGCTGACAAGGAGGCCATCGTGGCGATCGGTGGCACCCCTAACTGTCGCTTCCGGCACTGTTTGGGCGACCAGACGGGCATTAAATGCCCTTGTCCCCTGCCGTTAGAGTTAGGTAGGGGGCACTGTTGACAGCGGTTGTACCAACCCCCGTTTTTACTTTTTTTACCCCTCTCCTTGCGTTGCCACCTGTCGGTGACCCCTTTAGACTATAAAAAGGAGGCCCATGCGCACGTAGAAGGGGTTCGACTCATTCGACACTACAACTCACCCACGCTCTTGAGCAAGAACAGAATAGAAAACACAAAGCAGTAGTAGGAGTTTTATCTCTCCGGAGAGCTCCGAAGCTGGGTAAAATCCCTCACGTGCCTTCGCCTCGATCTGCTCTTCGTGCGCCCTCCGCTCCCTTGCCGGACCGAAAGGGGCCCTGCCCCATAGGTGTTCGTTTCCCACGACATCATTGGCAACTCACGTCGTCACCAGGTCCAAGGACAAGGCCCCGCAAGCTTCAGCGTCTGTACATCCACCGCACCCCTTCCAGGAGGTGCAAGATCGACAACGCCACGGTGCTCCTAGCACCGTGCTCGCGTTGGAACAAGGCCAAGCCGGCGGATCGCGGGACGCTCAAGGCCAACATGCACGCCAGCACGCTGGCACGAGCGCAGTACGGTCGCCTGGGCGAGATGTTGCTCCTTCTAACACTGTTAGAAGTTTGAGCATATCCTGCACCTCGTGCCGCTCGCCACCGCCACCCAAGACTCCAGAGGAAGCGCTGGCCCGAGTCCAGCTGCTTCTAGATTACCCTCCAGCGCCAGACAAGATCGACGACTAGAGGATCACCATTCAGAGCCTCATCGGCTTCGCCAACGGCGACAAGCCCCGGCAACCGAGCACATCGAAGCCCCGGAAAGACGCCCAGGCGCAAGCCGATGCCGACAAGACCGCTGGGGGTGCCACCACCGTGCACTCCCCGCCCCGAAGGCCAAGATTGCCAGCTCGCCAGGCCAACCTCGACACCGATTCCACCGCGTCATCGGACCCGCGAGCTCGCCGCGATCAACGCCAAGTTCTCCAAGAACGACGACACAAAGACGCTCGTACTCGCATCGAGCGCAGAAGAGAAGCGCGGCGTCAATCTGACCAGCGCGCTGGGCCCACTGTCGATATGCATGCGCCAGGGGAACCAGGCGACTTGCCGTACGCGGCAGGTTGCCCTGCGTTCACCCGTGAGCTGCGGCAAGTCAAGTGGCCCAGTACCAAGAACTTCAAGCCAGATGTACCAGAGAAGTATGATGGCAGGTTGCATCCACCAGAGTTCCTCAGCATCTACACCATCGCGGTGCAGGCTGCCGGGGGACGCGACGACAAGATCCTTGCCAACTACTTCCCACTGGTGCTCAAGCCCAATGTCAGATCTTGGCTCATGCACTTGCCGGACAACTCCATTTCCTCATGGGCGGATCTGTGCCATCAGTTTGTCAGTGCCTTCACAGGCGTCCACAAGCCTCATGGCCAGGAGAGCGATCTTCATCTGCTCGTCCAGAAGGAAGGAGAGCCCCTGCGCAAGTACATACAAAGATTCAGCCAAGTACAGCGCAACATCCCAGATGTCCACCCCGCCGCGGTCATCAGCGCGTTCCATCAGAACGTGCGTAACCGCAGGATGCGGGAGGAGATGGCGATGTGCAAGATAAGAGACGTCAGTGAGCTCTACGCCCTGGCCGACAAGTGTGCACGTGCTGAAGAAGGGAGGAAACTCCCGGAGAGAACACAGGAGCAGGGCGGTCTGACAGTGAGGACGCCCCTCCGGCAAAGAAGAACCGGAGGCGGAATAACAGAAAGAGAAAGTCTAAGGATGTGCTAGTTGTTGAGCAGTGCGGCAACGGAGGCGGCGCCGACAAGGCCAAAGCTGGTGACTCCAGCGAGGCTGTGGTGGCCGCCGACAAGCAGGACGGCTCCGGCAAGCAGTACTGCAAAATCCACCGCACCAAGGGCCATGACCTCCAAGCCTGCAAGAAGGTTGAGCAGATGGCAGAGCTACAGAAAGCTGGATACGAGCGCCGCGACAAGGAGAAGGCCCAGGAAGGTGGCGGACGATCCGGCAAGAAGCGTCCCGCCCGGGGAGGGCGCCGCGGCAAGGCCAAGCAGCGGCAAGGAGACAGACCTCCCCGTGGCCGCGACAAGGACGAAGACGAAGACGAAGATGACGAGATGGAGGAGGATGAGACCGATGAGCAAGAGTTTCAGAAGGCGACAGAGGTTTTGTGCGTTGACGGCGGTGCCTCTCTGCATACCTCGCACCGCCAACTCAAACAGTGGGTGCGGGAAGTGAACGCAGCAGAACCGTCCGTTGAGTCGCGCAAACCCCTGAAGTGGTCCAGCACGCCCATCATCTTCGACATTGAGGATCACCCTGATCGCATCACTGTGGTCGGGTGCTTGCCGATGTTGGTTTCGCCGACCATCCGCAACCTCAAGGTCACAAAGATGTTGGTTGACGGCGGGGCCGGCCTGAATCTGATCTCCTCAGTGGTACTCAAGAAGCTCCAGATCCCCGACAGTGAGCTTGAAGAAACTGGTACCTTTCAAGGAATCAACCCGGGAAGGAGCAAGCCGAAGGGGAAGATTACACTGCCAGTAACGTTTGGCAGCAAGCTGAATTTCAGGACAAAGAGAGTCACGTTTGACGTTGCTGATTTCCCATTGCCCTACAATGGGATACTCGGCCGTCCAGCACTTGCCAAGTTCATGGCAGCCTCTCACTATGCATACAATGTGCTCAAGATGACTGGTCCCATAAGTGTTATTTCTGTCCATGGCGACAAGAAAGATGCACTTATCTGTACTGACAAGATCTACCGGGAAGCAGAAGCCGCAACAGAACGCAAACTACTTGCCGCTGAAGCTCCCGAGAAGACCAAGTCCGACAAGAGTAGCTCTGATGCCCACTCCGGCAAGCGCACCTCTTCGGAGTGTTGCGCTACCGTCGAGGACGCACCATCGAGCTCCACCGGCAAGTGCAAGAAGGCAAAGAAAGCTTCACCAGAGACCAAGAAAGTGGCGGCCAAGGAGGACGGCACTGGTGGTACCTTCACCATCAGTGCCACGCTTTACCCTAAATAGGAAAGCGCGCTCGTTGCTTTCCTGCGGGCGAATGTCGATGTGTTTGCATGGCAACCATCTGACATCCCCGGTGTTCCCAGGAAAGTAATTGAGCACCACCTTGCCGTCTGCCCTCACGCGCGGCCTGTCAAGCAGAGAGTTAGGAAGCAAGTAGTAGAGCGACAAGAGTTCATTGCTGATGAGATCAAGAAATTGGAAGCAGCAGGCCTGGTCCGGGGAGTACTCCATCCAACGTGGTTAGCCAATCCAGTAGTCGTGCGCAAAGCGAACGGGAAGTGGAGGCTTTGTATTGACTTCACTGATGTTAATAAACCTTGTCCCAAAGATCCA
The DNA here is from genome assembly GCF_018294505.1 of Triticum aestivum. Lineage (NCBI taxonomy): Eukaryota > Viridiplantae > Streptophyta > Magnoliopsida > Poales > Poaceae > Triticum > Triticum aestivum. Next base: position 517,429,223 of record NC_057798.1, on the reverse strand, counting down.
TTTCCCTTGCCGCGCATTGACCAGATTGTCGACTCCACGGAGGATGTGATCTGCTTTCATTCCTTGATGCATACTCAGGATATCATCAGATCTTCATGGCAGAAGAGGATGAAGAGAAAACCGCATTCATTACTCCATGTGGCACGTACTGCTTTGTACGGATGCCTTTCGGACTAAAGAATGCTGGTTCAACATTTGCAAGAGTAGTCAGTCATGCTTTTGAGCCACAGCTGCACAGAAATGTAGAAGCTTACATGGATGACATAGTGGTCAAGAGCAGAGACAGAGCAACTTTGATCCAAGATTTGGACGAGACTTTTGCAAATCTGCGCAAGATCAATCTCAAGTTGAACCCCGAGAAGTGCGTGTTTGGAGTTCCTTCCGGCAAGCTTCTCGGGTTCTTTGTATCCCAGAGGGGGATCGAAGCCAATCCCGACAAGATCAAAGCCATTGAACAGATCGAAGCACCGAAGCGCGTCAAGGATGTGCGAAGACTTGCCGGCTGTGTTGCTGCTCTCAGTAGGTTCATCTCTAAGTCTGCTGAGCGCGCCCTGCCGTTTTTCAAAATTTTGAAAAAGGCAGGTCCAATGAAATGGACTCCGGAAGCGGAGGCTGCGCTGCAGGACTTGAAGAGATACCTATCCTCCACTCCAATACTTGTCGCACCTAAGCCACAAGAGAAGTTGCTGCTATATCTGGCGGCAACCAATCAAGTGGTTAGTGCTGCGTTAGTAGCGGAGAGGGAGGCGGATGATGAGCCAGCGACCGCGGCAAGCGAGTCCAGCGACAAGCAGGGGGCTTCCCCGACAAGTTCTGGTTCCGGCAAGGATGGATCTGCGCAGCCACAAGAAGAGAAACAGAAGAAGATGGTGCAGCGCCCAGTTTACTTTGTCAGTTCCCTTCTGCAGGGGGCTAGATCAAGGTACTCTGGTGTGCAGAAAGTTGCTTTTCGGCCTTCTCATGGCCTCGAGGAAGCTGCGCCATTACTTTCAGGCACATGAGATCACAGTTGTCACTCGCTTTCCGTTGAAGAGGATATTGCAGAATCCAGAAGCAACAGGCAGGATTGTCGAGTGGGCACTGGAATTGTCAAGCTTTGGCCTCAAGTTTGAAAGTACTTCAACTATTCCAGAGCCGAGCATTGGCAGAATTCATAGCAGAGTGGACGCCAACACCTGATGAAGAAACTCCGGAGAAGAGCATCCCCGTCAAGGAAGCGAGCAAAGAATGGATCATGTACTTTGATGGTGCCTTCTCGCTGCAAGGCGCTGGTGCAGGTGTGCTACTTGTCGCACCCACCGGAGAGCACCTCAAGTACGTGGTTCAAATGCACTTTCCCAAGGAGCAAGCAACAAACAGTACTGCAGAGTATGAAGGCTTGCTTGCCGGACTCAGGATCGCGGCAGACCTTGGGATCAAGAAGCTTATTGTCAGGGGTGACTCGCAGCTTGTCGTCCATCAAGTAAACAAGGATTATCAGAGTCCGTTGATGGAAGCCTACATTGATGAAGTGAGGAAGCTAGAAGAACATTTTGATGGCCTGCAGATGGAACACGTTCCAAGAGCCCAGAATGACATTGCAGATGGCCTGTCAAAGTGCGCTGCACTCAAGTTACCTGTGGAACCAGGAATTTTTGTGCTCAAGCTAACTCAACTATCTGTCACACCATCAACTGGGCAGAGCAAGAAGAGGAAGATAGTTACTGGCGACTACTTTCCGGCAGAGCTCCCCGAAGCCGCCGTCAAGAAGGTCCCAAAGATCAACACGAAGAGTGCTGAGGAGCAGTCTGCTCCGATAAGCCCTAGGGTTTGTTTCGTTGAAGCAGACGCTCCCGACAAGCTGTGTCCCGACACGCTTGCCGGGGAGCATCATGCTCCGGCTGAATCACAGATTCTTGCCATGGAAGTAGATGTTCCCGCAGCAGCATTTGCGCCTTTAGTCCTTGTCGTTGAGCCACAAGCTCCGTCATGGGCGCAGCAGATCGTCCATTTCCTTCAAACAGGAGAACTTCCCGAAGAACAAGAAGAAGCGGAGAGAGTAGCCCGACAATCAAGTATGTACCAGTTTGTCGATGACATACTGTACAGAAGAAGATTCAACGGAGTGAAATTGAAGTGCATTTCCCAGGAAGATGGACAGGAGCTGTTGGCAAAGATACATGGAGGCATATGTGGCCACCACATTGGCGCAAGAGCACTTGCCGGCAAAGCCTTCCGGCAAGGTTTCTTCTGGCCGACAGCCCTCCAGGATGCAACTACACATGTAACCAAGTGTGAAGCGTGCCAGTTCCACTCCAAGCAGATACATCAACCAGCTCAAGCTCTCCAAACAATCCCTTTATCCTGGCCATTTTCGGTCTGGGGGCTCGACATCCTCGGCCCCTTTCCCCGAGCTATCGGGGGCTTTGAGTACTTGTACGTTGCAATCGACAAGTTCACAAAGTGGCCTGAAGTAGAACCAGTGAGGAAGGTGACAGCACAGTCAGCAGTCAAGTTCTTCAGGTCAATTGTTTGCCGTTTCGGAGTCCCTAACAGGATCATCACCGACAATGGCACGCAATTCACGAGCCGCACCTTCATGCAGTACGTCCAAGATCTTGGCGCCAAGATCTTCTTCGCTTCTGTTGCTCACCCGAGAAGCAACGGTCAAGCGGAGAGGGCAAACGCTGAAGTGCTGCGCGGGCTCAAGACCAGAACTTTCGACAGGCTGCGCAAGTGCGGAAGAAACTGGATCGAGGAGCTGCCGGTGGTTCTTTGGTCGATCAGGACGACGCCAAATCGAGCCACTGGCCAGACACCTTTTGCTCTTGTCTATGGAGCAGAAGCAGTTCTCCCCACGGAACTCGTATACGGATCGCCTCGAGTGCTCGCTTATGATGAGCTTGAGCAAGAGCAGCTGCGGCAAGATGACACGCTGCTCCTCGAGGAAGATCGTCTTCAGGCTGCTGTACGAGCTGCTCGCTACCAGCAAGCTTTGCGCCGCTACCATAGCCGCAAAGTTAATGCCAGAAGCTTCGAGGAAGGCGACCTTGTTCTTTGGCGCGTTCAATCCGCCAAGAATTCCAACAAGTTGACGCCAAAGTGGGAAGGCCCTTATCGGGTGAAACGAGTCACTAGGCCCGGCGCTGCCCGCCTTGAGACCGAAGATGGCTTTCCGGTGAGCAATTCCTGGAACATAGAGCATCTTCGCAAGTTTTACCCATAAGGCGCGGTTGCCGGAATCTGTTCCGGCAACCACCTTTTGTACAAGCCTTGCCGCTGTTGCATGTAACCCTTTGTACAAAGCCGGGCGCAGATCCCGTGCATAAATAAAGATCATATGCTATGCCAAAAGTTGTCAAATTTCATGCCTTTTTCTTTTTAGCATGTACACACTGACACTTTGTGCAACACTTGCCCCAGGTAAGCAATAACGAACCTTAAGGTTCCATATCATTATTTTCTCTTCTTTCTTTTGTTCAAAAAGAAGGTTCCTCCGCCCACAAGTTCACCGGGGGGAGGAGAGGATAAAGGTGTGGACCAGGCGTCGTTCAAAAAAGTATAGCCTTGCCGGGACGCAGAAGACAGAAAAGCTAAGTTGCCAAAGTTCGAGCATAGTCAGTTTTAAATTTTTAACGATATATTCCTTGAACGACCGTGCCTTGTATGGAAAACCTGTGCGCGGAGGAACCGGCTCGTGGCTAAGTTGCGCCTTTACTTTGTTTCGAGTCCGCTCAACAATGAAAGTGTGCTACGACTAGTCCCGACAAGGTTTCTTGCCGGAGGCAACACCGCCAACAGACTGCTGATGTTCCGCACTCAGCACTCGCGGCAAGTGTGCTTGCGCCGGCAAGTTCCCTAAAAGCGTAGGGCAAAAACATGCAAGGGATGGAATCAAGTAAAGGAAGTAACATAGCAGATAGTACCCAGAATAAAGTTATATTACAATAAATAACTTGTCGCGCTCTAATAGATTGTTCCTATGACATATCTAGCAGCGGCAAGAAGAAGGAAGGGAGAAAAAGGGTGGCCTAATCCACGCGCTCACCGTCAACCCTCCTGACCTCATTCACCTTGTCCACGATGGGTGCGACAATGGCTTTGAGCTCTTCGAGATCAGCGCCCGGCGGCAGCTTCTTGAGGACGCGGGAGAGGTCGAGGCCCGGATTGCGGAAGAGTATCTTCACCAACACCTTCTCCAAGACCTTGGTGCAGATTGCGCGCGACTCGTCGGCCAGCTTCTTCGGGATCCTTTCCCGGAGCTGCTGGAGAGCCGTCACCACGCCCTTGAAGAAAAGAGTAAGCTTGGCGCTGGGCTGGAGGTTTTTGTCGGTGGAGTACCCGAAGCCCGCCAAGTCCAGCTCCGCCAACTCTTCGTCGATGGCTGCAGCAATGTTGACGAGGCCCTCTGTCCAGAGCTCCACCGTGGCTTTGAAGGTGTTCTGAGTCTCGGCGGCCCTCGTCAGCAGCTCCTCGTTGCCCTTGACCTCTTTCTTCAAGTCATCCTCTCGCTTCTTGGAGGCGTCCAACGTCTCCGTCAAGGTGGCCAGCTTCAGCTCCAGATCAGCGCTCGAGTCCTTGGCGGCGTTCAGTTCCTTGATCTTGTCGGCAAGTTGAACTTGCAGATCGCCATGGGCAAGGGCATCCTTCTCACGCTCGCGCTGGAGTGCGGCGAGCTCTTCGTTTTTCCCTTTCATGTCCGTCTCTAGCTGCGTCACCTTCACCTCTAACTCCTTCTTGGCGGCCTCAGCAGCCGCGGCGGCATCCTTCGCCTCCTTTGAGTGCCCCGCCAAGTGATTGCTCCCGTGCCTCGAGCTCCTCCTCGTGGCTATCCAGGTTGACCTTCTTCTGTGTCAGTTCACCTTCCCGCCTGGACCGCTCCTAGGCGGCGAGCCTCTGCTGCTCCTCGGCTTCAACCTTCTCCAGGATGAACGCCTTCTTCGCCTCGTCAAGTTGCGCCCTTTCCTCCGCAATGGATCGGAGGGCCTCCTGGTTGCGGTTCTTGAGCTCCTCCGCATGTTTCTCTATGTCAACTCCCGCCCGCGCGACAAGCGCTTCATGGGACTCAAGCTTCGCTTGCCGGGCACGGTAGAGTGACACCAGCTTTCGGAGCAACTGCTCCTCCTCGGACTCGCCGCTGCTGCTGTTTGGCGCGTCAACCACTGCCAGCCCAGCAGAGGCGAGTACTTCCCCATCAAACTCCTCTCCTTCGACCGGTGCCCTGGAACTCGACGCCCAGGGAAGCTGATGTACACACCCTCGCCGGCCTTCAAGTAGGCGCCTGGCTGGGGCTCCTCGGAGCCCGACGCTGCATCAGTGGTGGAGGGGTCGGCGGTCGGTGCAGCGCCTTGCGCTCCTGCGCCCTTTGGGTCGTCAGTACGATCGCCGGACCCCTCGCCAGCTCCTGCACCAGCAGCCTTGGCGGCTTCTTCGTCGGCGGGTTCATCAGCGCTGGCCTCTTCCTCATCAGTGCGGCGTTTACAGTATTGCCGCATGCGCCTTCCTCGCCGGTGGCCTCGGTCTCCATCGGGTCTGTAAGAGGGGGATCTGAGGATAGGGAGAGGAAGGAAAAGTCAAGCAAACATCCAAAAAAGAAGAAAGAAGATCAGAAGAAGAACCCAAGGGAAGATTTCTGACAAGGAAGGTTACCTGTGCTGGGCTCCGTGACCATGGGCTCCTCCAAGGGCTCACTGGTGCCGTCCCTTGCCGGGGAGCGCTCCCTTGTCGGGGAATCGCCCCTTGGCGGCGTAGTCGAAGCAGACAGCACCTCCGGGACGGTTTCTGCTTGCTCCTGATGGGCCTGCTCTGCTCCTACACGTATGAATCAGCAATCAAGATGTCAGCAAAAGAAGAAGCACCCATGCGCGCCCCACAACAGAAAGTGAACCAAACACTTACGCTGGGGGCTGTGCTGGGGGCTGCTGTGAGGAGAAGGAACCGGGTCCGTCAAGGTAGTCTCGGACGTGTCCTCTGCCATCACAGCAGGATCGTCCTCGATGACAACCACAGGGACCTTGGCCCTCTTCGCTGCTCTCTCGGCCAGAGTCTTGAAATAGAATAGGGATTCAGAGAGAAGCAAATCAGATACAAGACAAACAGCAACAAAGATCCAAGAAGAACAAGTACAACAAGGAAAAAAGTCTTACTCCTCCTCCTCCTCTTTATCATCATCGGAGCTCAGCGCGGAGAGGTCAAAGTCCGGTACCCTCTCTGCGCGGTGTGGCGGAGGAGTAGGCTCCCTTCGACGTTTGCCGGGAGCTGCGGCAGAATTGGGCGTGGCAGCCCGGGAAGACCCCGCCTCAGTTGCCGGCACGGCCTGAGATGCTCCCGCGGCAATGGTACTTGCCGCGGTGGAGCGCGTCCCACGACGCTGCGGCTGTTGGCCTGCCTGCCGCCCTGCTGTATCTCCAACTCAACGGAGGCGCCTTCTTGGTTGGAATTGGGGCTGCGCTGGGGGCTCCGCCTGCGGCAAGCTGCTCGAAGACGGCTGGCCGCTCGCGCCCTCGGCGGGCTCGCTCGCTTCGGCCTCGGGCTCCCCCTCGCCAACGACCTCTCCGGCAAGATCCTCCCTGTCGGCAAGGCTTGCCGCCTCGGCCGCCTCTGCCTCCTCCAACGTGAAGCCGAACTCGCCCGCGGCGGCGGCTGCTGCTGCCTCTTCGGCCCTGCTGGCGATGTACCGCATCTCGTCGTCGGTGGTGTCGCGGGTGAGGAGCCTCTGCTCGTCGGCATTGACTGCTATCTCCGTCAAGCCATCGAAGAATTGCCGCACGACGTCGTCGGCGGGCTCCATCCAAGTTGGGCTTATCCCGTGCGAGTCGCACTCTGGCATCATTGCGCAGATGCGATCGCGCTGGGAGTTGTTGCACAATGGGATGACGCCCTGTGGCAACCTGAACCACTCTGGATGGTTGGCGTCATGCTTGAACAGCTCCTTCAGCATCCCATCGAGCTCCAGAACTGTGAAGTTGAAGTTGAGGCCTGGACGCAGCCTCATGATATCCGCCGGGCCGCCAAACAGCCAGGCGGGCCTCCCCCTTTTCTGCAGAGGGGCGATGCGACGGCGAAGGAAATCCGCGCCAACTGCCCCTACTGTGAGCCTGGCAAGCCTGAGCCGGAGGATTCGGGTGGTTGCGATCTTCAGCTTGGCGTCGTCCGGCGACAGAGAGCCCCAATCGCCGCCGTGCACTACCCGGGTCTGGCGTAGGTTGGTGAATGGCTGCGGGTTGGCGTGATCCAGCACCACTCAGCCCTCCACTCATCCCACTTGCTGCGGAGTTCGCCCGCCAGATACACCTCCTTCATGCCGATTCGTGAGGTCCAGGCGATTCCGCTAGCCAATGGCTCTCCTTTCTCGGCTCGGGGGGTGAAATAGTGGCGAAAAAGAGCAACATTTGGGTGGATGCCAACGAAGTTCTCGCAGAGGTGTGCGAAAACCGCCATTGTCAGAACGGCGTTGGGGGTGAAATCAAGAAGATGAAACCCGTAGGTATTCATGATGTCGCAGAGGAAATCAGAAAAAGGTGGGCAGAGCCCGCAATAGAAGAACACCGGAAAGAAATAGTACCCTTTTGGGCACCGCTTCGATTTGGAAGCTTCGGCGGAGAGCATAGGCGTGCGCGGATGTGCCCGCGTCTCCGTCGACCAGAAGAGGTAGAACTCCTCCCGCAGCGCCTTTGGGGTGAGCTCGGGGGGGGGGGGGGGAAGCACTCGCTCCTTGCGCAGCGCCTCAAGCCACAACGCCTCGGCCGACTTTGTGCTCGACTTTGTGGTCTTGCCGGTCTTCGGAGCCATGGCGGAAGCGGCGGAGGAGCGCGGAGGTGTTGAGGGCGACGGTGGCGACGGGCGGCGGAGCGCTGTTCTCTTTCGGCTTGGGAAGCGGACGGGAGCGGCGGAGCTTTTGGAGGAAGGAACTGCAAGTGGCGAAGGTGGGGGAACGGCTCTGTTTCCTCTGCTTATAAACAGGGGAGGCAAACGTTACGCATTTCCTGATTTAAGTATTGCCCATGATCTCTCCCACGACGCCGCGATTGACGCGTGCCGTTACGGGAGGACGCGGTGGATACGGAGTAGATTTGGTTTGGACCCAGGCCACGCGTGCCCGTGCCCTGTTTTGGGCCTGGCCCAACAGCACTCAGCACCGTGTATGGCCCAGGCCCGGGGGCTCCTGTCGGTGTACTAAAGTAGGGGTACCTTAGTACCCCGAACTTGGGCACGGGCAGTCGCAGCGTCCCGCGGCAAGGCTTGCCGGGCGTCCGCCAAGATCCTTCGTCATTCCTATTAATGCCATTCAAGAACAAAGTGTTAACTGAGAAGACAAGGCCCCGGCAAGAGGAGCTTGCCGGGAAGGACAAGACCCCGGCAAGAGGAGCTTGCCGGGAAGGCCAACTAAGGTACTGCGAAGAACCTGCCGCGACGCGCCGCGCGTCCCGGCAAAGGACCAGTGAGCGACAAGCTCGCGGGTGCGACAAGACAACAACCGCGGCAAGGCGCTTGCCGCGGTCGAAGCCACCACACTGCATCCACGCTTCAGCGCATCCAACGACGTGTCGCCCCAAGATCATTCCTGGCGCACGTGTCGGGCGGCTGTGCAGCCAAGCGGTGCGAGGTGGCGGATGGAGCTGACAAGGAGGCCATCGTGGCGATCGGTGGCGCCCCTAACGGTCGCTTCCTGCACTGTTTGGGCGACCGGGCGGGCATTAAATGCCCTTGTCCCCTGCCGTCAGAGTTAGGTAGGGGGCACTGGTGATAGCGGTTGTACCAACCCCCGTTTTTACTTTTTTTACCCCTCTCCTTGCGTTGCCACCTGTCGGTGACCCCTTTAGACTATAAAAAGGAGGCCCATGCGCACGTAGAAGGGGTTCGACTCATTCGACACTACAACTCACCCATGCTCTTGAGCAAGAACAGAATAGAAAACACAAAGCAGCAGTAGGAGTTTTATCTCTCCGGAGAGCTCCGAAGCTGGGTAAAATCCCTCGCGTGCCTTCGCCACGATCTGCTCTTCGTGCGCCCTCCGCTCCCTTGCCGGACCGAAAAGGGGCCCTGCCCCATAGGTGTTCGTTTCCCACGACATGTGGTGAATAAAAATATAGCTCCAAGTAAAGTTACCGATGAGCGAAGACGAAAGAGGGGATGCCTTCCGGGGCATCCCCAAGCTTAGGCTCTTGGTTGTCCTTGAATATTACCTTGGGGTTCCTTGGGAATCCCCAAGCTTAGGCTCTTGCCACTCCTTATTCCATAGTCCATCGAATCTTTACCCAAAACTTGAAAACTTCACAACACAAAACTCAACAGGAAATCTTATAAGCTCCGTTAGTGAAAGAAAAAAAACCACCACATTGGTACTGTAATTAACTCATTCTAAATTCATATTGGTGTAATATCTACTGCACTCCAACTTATCTATGGTTCATACCCTCCGATACTACTCATAGATTCATCAAAATAAGCAAACAACACATAGAACACAGAATCTGTCAAAAACAGAACAATCTGTAGTAATATGTATCAAACGTATACTTATGGAACTCCAAAAATCCTACCGAATTAGGAAGTCCTAAGAAATTCGTTTACCAATCCAGATAAAAAAGAATAAGATCAGAAGAACGTTTTTGTGAATTAACAAAACTAATTTGCTGGGTGAAATTTTTTCTGATTTTCAGCAGGATCAACACAACTATCACCGTAAGCCATCCTATAGGTCTTACTTGGCACTTTATTGAAACAAAAGCTATAAAACATGATTACTACAGTATCATAATCATGTGAACACACAAAAACAGTAAGGGTAAGTATTGGGTTGTCTCCCAACAAGAGCTTTTCTTTAATGCCTTTCTAGCTAGGCATGATGATGACAATGATGCTCACATAAAAGATAAGAATTGAAATATAACGGGAGCATCATGAAGCATATGACTAGCACTTTTAAGTCTAACCCACTTCCTATGCATAGGGATTTTGTGAGAAAACAACTTATGGGAGCGATAATCAACTAGCATAGGAAGGTAAAACAAGCATAGCTTCAAAACTTGAAGCACATAGAGAGGAAACTTGATATTATTGCAATTCCTACAAGCATATGTTCCTCCCTCATAATAATTTTCAGTAGCATCATGAATGAATTCAACAATATAACCAGCACCTAAATCATTCTTTTCATGATCTACTAGCATAGAAATTTTACTACTCTCCTCATAAGCAAAATTCTTCTCATGAATAGTACTTGGAGCAAACTCAACAAAATAACTACCATATGATTTAAAATTAGGATCAAGATGACAAGTTTCATGGTTATCATTATTCTTTAAAACATACGTGTCATCACAATAATCATCATAGATAGGAGGCATGCTTTCATCATAATAAATTTGCTCATCGGGGACAAAAAATAGCATCTTCATCAAACATAGCTTCCCCAAGCTTGTGGCTTTGCATATCATTAGCATCATGGATATTCAAGGAATTCATACTAACAACATTGCAATCATGCTCATCATTCAAAGATTTAGTGCCAAACAATTTAGAGATTTCTTCTTCTAGCACTTGAGCATAATTATCCTTTCCATCATACTCACGAAAGATATTAAAAAGGTGAAGTGTATGAGACAAACTCAATTCCATTTTTTTGTAATTTTCTTTTATAGACTAACTAGTGCTAAAACAAGAAACAAAAAGATTCGACTGCAAGATCTAAAGATATACCTTCAAGCACTCACCTCCCCGGCAACAGCGCCAGAAAAAAGCTTGATGTCTACTACACAACCTTCTTCTTGTAGACGTTGTTGGGCCTGCAAGTGCACAGGTTTGTAGGACAGTAGCAAATTTCCCTCAAGTGGATGACCTAAGGTTTATCAATCCGTAGGAGGCGTAGGATGAAGATGGTCTCTCTCAAGCAACCCTGCAACCAAATAACAAAGAGTCTCTCATGTCCCCAACACACCCAATACAATGGCAAATTGTATAGGTGCACTAGTTTGGCGAAGAGATGGTGATACAAGTGCAAAATAGATAGTAGAAATAGGTTTTTGTAATCTGAAATAATAAAAACAGCAAGGTAACTAATGATAAACGTGAGCGTAAACAGTATTGCAATGATAGGAAACAAGGCCTAGGGTTCGTACTTTCACTAGTGAAAGTTCTCTCAACAATAATAACTTAGTTAGATAATATAACAAGCCCTCAACATGCAACAAAGAGTCACTCCGAAGCCACTAATAGCGGAGAACAAACGTAGAGATTATGGTAGGGTACGAAACCACCTCAAAGTTATTCTTTCGGATCAATCTATAAAAGAGTTCGTACTAAGAATAACACCTTAAGACACAAATCAACCAAAACCCTAATGTCACCTAGATACTCCATTGTCACCTCAAGTATCCGTGGGCATGATTATACGATATGCATCACACAATCTCAGATTCATCCAACTAGCACAAAGTACTTCAAAGAGTGCCCCAATGTTTCTATCGGAGAGTCAAGAACGTGTGCCAACCCCTATGCATAGGTTCCCAATGTCACGAAACCCGCAAGTTGATCACCAAAACATACATCAAGTGGCACATGATATCCCATTGTCACCACAGATAATCACGGCAAGACATACATCAAGTGTTCTCATAAAAGACTCAATCCGATAAGATAACTTCAAAGGGGAAACTCAATTCATCACAAGAGAGTAGAGGGGGAGAAACATCATAAGATCCAACTACAATAGCAAAGCTTGGGATACATCAAGATCGTGCCATCGAGGGAACACGAGAGAGAACACGAGAGAGAGAGAGAGAGAGAGAGAGAGAGAGAGATCAAAACACATAGCTACTGGTACATACCCTCAGCCCCGAGGGTGAACTACTCCCTCCTCGTCATGGATAGCGCCGGGATGATGAAGATGGCCACCGGTGATGGGATCCTCCTCCGGCAGGGCGCCGAAATGGGCTCCCAAGAGGTTTTTGGTGGCTACAGAGGCTTGCGGCGGTGGAACTCCCGATCTATCTTCTGTTCTGGAAGTTTTAGGGTACGTAGGTATATATGGGTGCAGGGGGTACATCGGTGGAGCTACGGGGGCCCCACGAGGCAGGGGAGCGCGCCCGGGGGGGGGGGCGCCCCCCACCCTCGTGAGCACCTCCTGTATCTCCTAACGTGCACTCCAAGTCCATCGGGTGGCTTTACTTCCAAAAATAACTTCTCCAGTTGATTTCGTTCCGTTTTGACTTCGTCTGATATTCCTTTTCCTCGAAACACTGAAATAGGCATAAAACAGCAAATCTGGGCTGGGCCTCCGGTTAAAAGGTTAGTACCAAAAATAATATAAAAGCAGATAATAAAGCCCAATATTGCCTAAAATAGTAGATAAAGTAGCATGGAGCAATCAAAAATTATAGATACGTTGGAGACGTATCACCAGGCCATCCCTCTACTCACCCACACCCCCTGTTATTCTGCGGCGACGACAGCCTCACACCGCAGCGAACTAGTGAACCCTCGTACTCCTCTACGTGTGGGCATCCACTGCCGCGTCTTCCCCGGCTCCGCGTAGTCCCCTTCCTAGGCCTCGCCATCGTCCATCGCCCTAGTGCTCTCGACGCGGCATGGTCAACGTGGTCATGGAACAGCTTCCACCAGACGTGGACTGCACATGCAGAGGCTGACAGCTAGGTCCATAGCCGCAGAAAGGAAGTGCCTCCTTATTACGCGCAAAATAATTATTCCTTCACCTGAGAGCGCGGACCCACCGGATGGGCCACCGTATTTCGTGAAAAAAACATTTCCCCCTGACTGCTGGGACCCACCAGCTACACCTTCGCACGCAACGAAGTGCGTCCGGGCAAAAAAACAAAACGAGTTGCCCCCCTGTCTGCTGGGACCCACCAGCTACATCTTCGCACACAAGGAAGTGCGTCCGGGCAAAAAACGATTCGCCCCCGACTGCTGGGACCCACCAGCTACATCTTCGCATGCAAGGAAGTGAGTCTGGGCAAAAGACGATTCGCCCCCTGGCTGCTGGGACCCACCAGCTACATCTTCGCACGCAAAGGAAGTGCATCCGAAAAAAAAACGATTCCCCCCTCTGACTGTTGGGACCCACCAGCTACATTTTCGCACGCAAGGAAGTGCCTGACAGTCGGGACCCACCTGGTCGAAGCGTACGTAGCATTGTCATTCTGGTCGCGAATGTGTACGTACATACTGGTCGTTGTAGAGGCGCGCACGTGTCGTAGTAGAGGCGCGCACATAGCATGTACACGTACATACAGCGGCCGGGGTGCAAGAAAGAAAATACGGCCACGTATGTACATACGGGCAGGGTCTTGAACGCCTACTGGCGCATACGTACGGCTAGGTCTCATGTACATGGCTGGGTCAGAATGGAGAAACAACGTCGTCGTCGTGTTCATGGGGAAGCAACGGAATGCGTCGTGTTCATGGGGAGGCAACGGAATGCGTCGTGTTCATGGGGAGGCAACGGAATGCATCGTGTTCATCGGGAGGAAACGGAACGCGTGGGAGCTAACCGGCTGGGTCGGAACAGAACGCGTCGTCGTGTTCATCAGGAGGGCTTGGACGAAACAGGCTATGGAAACGAGGCCTGGCGTACCGCAGAACGGAGGAAACGGCCTTGTGTTCGACCGACCACGTTCAAAACGGGATCCTGTTCATCGGGAGGGGTCTAGCATACCGCAAAACGGAGGAAACGGACCTCCTACGGTCGAAACAGGGGTCCTGTTGATCGGAAGGGTTGTGGCGTACCGCAAAACGGACGAAACAGACCTCCTACGGTCGAAACGGGGGTCCTGTTGATCGGGAGGGGTGTGGCGTACCGCAAAACGGAAGAAACGGACTTGTGTTGGAGCGCTACGGTCGAAACGGGGGTCCTGTTCATCGGTAGGGGTGTGGCGTACCGCAAAATGGGACTCCACGGGATACTATTCATCTCCACCGTCGACCTCCTCCAGCCTCCACGGGCTACTGTCGACCTCCTCCAGCCTCCACGGGCTCCTGTTCATCCAGCCTCCACCGCGCGCTACACCACGGGGTCCTGTTCAACCACCCCTCTACGGGCACCCCTCCACCGTCTACTGTTCATCCAGCCCTCCACACCACGGGGTCCTGTTCAACCACCCTTCCACGGGCACCCCTCCACCGTCTACTATTCATCTAGCCCTCCACACTACGGGGTCCTGTTCATCCAGAGGCAACGCCACCGCTCACTGTTCATCCAACCCCCCTCCCCCCTGCAACGCTCACTGTTCATCTAATTTGGCTTCAGTTAGCAACAGTAGCGAAGGAATCGCTCGATCGGGTTCAGTTAACAGCCATCGATCGATCACTCGGGTTCAGTAACGCGTAGCCTGCAGTGCAATCGCTAGGTTTCAGTTAGAGCCCAACGCCTCGCTCGGGTTCAGTTAGAGCCAATGCCTCGCACACAAGCGCGTACATGTACGAGATAAACGCGCATCGCTCGGCCACTGACCTCCCACCGTAACCGGGAACTCCCTGAAATCCCCTCCCCCCCACACTTCTACCATGGTTTTTTCCGTCATGGACGGCCCAAAGAATGTCATGCAGCTGCGTCTCCGGCCCGCCCAGGACAAAAAGCCCATTTTCTATCATGATTTTTTGTCATAGAAGTAGGAGCCCACCAAATCTATGATGATACCGGGTTTTGTCACAATTATCGTCATAGAAGTGTCATATGTATGACAGAAAAAAAATTCGTTCGGCCCAAAATGTCATGGATGTGTCTTTTTTTTGTAGTGCAGTGGCCCTGCTGACGCCCTTGGCAAGGGCCTTGCCGGGTGGCCCGGCAAGGGTCTTGCCGTGGCGCGCTGTCGTTCCCGGCAAGGACCTTGCCGAAGTTCTTGTGGGTTTCCTTTGCAAGGATCTCGTCGTGGATCGTTGCCTTCCAATCCTCATCTGATCTTGAATATCCTTTGTCTTCACAAAGATCTGCATGCTACCATGGAGGTGCCTCCCGAGCCCTGGCCCAACATAGTTGATGGCGTTGGAGACTGTGGGTTCGAGGGTGGCTCACTCCGCTGGTGTGGGCGAGCCGCCCCGGCAAGGGGCTTGTCGGGGCTGCTGAGGCTGCCCTGGCAAGGGTCTTGCCGGGGAAACCTGCTTCGTCCATCTGCTCTCTGTGCTCTCGGTCTTTGGCGTTGCCTTGATTGTCTTTGCGGCTTCGATTCCTCCCCTTTGCCTTGGTAAGTGTGGCTTCGGCCCCTGGCTTTGACTGCCCGCGCACATGTAAGGGGTACAAAGGAGTGCCCCTACTTTGGTACACCGACACGAGGGGTGTTCTTGAGCTGGTGCGGTGTTCTACTTGGGATGGATTTGAATGTCCCTCTTGGCTCTGGATGAGATGCCTTCTACGGTGGTGGCTATCTCTATTTATAGAGGCCCTGGTCCTCTTCCCAAATATTGAGCGGGAAGGGAGCCAACAACGGCCATTTCAAAGGGGAACAACCAGTACAAGTTATCCTGACTAAAGTTGGTCTTCGACTGCAAAAGGCACCGGCGGTGACGCCGTCTTGGGCTCCACGGTGACCTCCGTCCTGCCGCTCTGCTGGTCTTGATCTCGTTGCACCGATATGGTAACCTTTGCTTGATGCCTCGGTACTCCGCGCCTGCGCTTGCCCCCTTTGCACCAAAGAGGAAACGAGGACACTGCGCAGGATGGCGCTCGCCTAGTCTTGATCTTCATGGCTTGCGTGATGAGTACCTCGTGAGGTACTCCTTGCCTTGATCTCTCCGCCTCCTCGCGAGCCTGCCTGGTGAGGCTGTCCCTGAGGAAGCCTTGCGTCGTCCGCCCCGTGAGGCTTGGCCCCTCGCGAGGGTCTTGAGCTTGGGTTGATGAAGACTGGCCGGACTGGGCCACTGCTTGAGCCACGCCGCAGGCCGCAGGCAGGCAAGTCTGGGGTCCCCCGTTCCTAGAACGCCGACAAAGAGCACTCACCTTCCTTCTTCATCAGAAGGGAAGAAGACAAAGGTTGCAGAAAGGGCAGCTTTGAAGAAGAGGAAAGCATCTGATGCCTCAAATTCTTCAGCTCAGAAGAGATAGAAGACTTTGACAAGCTCATTCCAGAATCCAATTGATGATGTTCCTCTGACAAGTATGCCATCAAAGGAGATTGTTCCCTTTGGTGCGGAATATGTCATCGCTGATGACATTGATGATGAGAATCCCTCTGTTGCTACATCAAAGCAGTTGGATGAAGAAATTGAAGTGAACGCAATCCTTTCACCACCACAGGTATCATCGCCCGTGCCTCAGTTCACTGCTAAAGAGGCAGGCGTTGAAAAAATTGATGCTGAAGATGAGGATGTGGACATCGGGTCTACGACTCCTGTACTGAATGACGATTATTGGGAAAGTCATCATCCTAATTCTCCTCTGACCACTCCTCTGCAGCAAATTCCTCAGTCCCCTGTGCAAACTGAAGAAATTCATATGGGTTCTGATGGACATCAAGCTTTACTTTATTTTCTTCTAGAAGAAGTTCCAGCCACTAGTGTTGATGAAATGCAGAACAATTCCGCAGAAGAAACTGCTCCTGAAATTCCTCAGCATGAGGCTCCCGAGGCTGTGCAACAAGAGGTTGTGAACACTTACACTGCAAATCTTCAGCCCAAGCCACAGAATCCTCACACCAAGAAGCATAAGTTTAAAGATGATGACTTCTTTGCTAAGCATCATTTCTTCTCTGATTTCAATCCATACGACTCTGCTCGACTTTGCCGCAAGCGTTTTTTAACTGCCACTCAGATGAAGTTCTATTCCTCACTGCTGTTTGACAAGGATAACGTTTTTGACCATGAGCACTGAGGGAGTCCTGGACTAGGGGGCGTCCGGACAGCCGGACTATCATCGTCCGCCGGACTCCAAGACTACGAAGATACAAGATTGAAGACTCCGTCCCGTGTCCGGATGGGACTTTCCTTGGCGTGGAAGGCAAGCTTGGCGATACGGATATGTAGATCTCCTACCATTGTAACCGACTCTGTGTAACCCTATCCTCCTCCGGTGTCTATATAAACCGGAGGGCTTTAGTCCGTAGGACAACATACATTACAACAATCATACCATAGGCTAGCTCTAGGGTTTAGCCTCCTTGATCTCGTGGTAGATCCACTCTTGTACTACCCATATCATCAATATTAATCAAGCAGGACGTAGGGTTTTACCTCCATCGAGAGGGCCCGAACCTGGGTAAAAACATCGTGTCCCTCGTCTCCTGTTACCATCCGCCTAGACGCACAGTTCGGGATCCCCTACCCGAGATCCGCCGGTTTTGACACCGACATTGGTGCTTTCATTGAGAGTTCCTCTGTGTCGTCATCGATAGGCTTGATGGCATCTACAACCAACAACGCTGTCCAGGGTGAGACTTTTCTCCCCAGACAGATCTTCGTATTCGGCGGCTCCGCACTGCGGGCTAATTCGCTTGGCCATCTGGAGCAGATCGAAAGCTACGCCCCTGGCCGTCAGGTCAGATTCGGAAGCCTAAACTTCACGACCGACGTCCGCGGAGACTTGATCTTCAACGGACTCGAGCCGTAGCCAAGCGTGCCGCACTGTTGTGATGGGCATGATCTAGCTCTGCCGCCGAACAGTGCCTTGGTGGCCGCACACGAATCTGCTCCGGCCATTAGCCCGGAGCCGATTGCCCAGATAGAGGATCGGTGGATGGACACCGCCTCGGGGGCCTCAACTACCACGGCGATGGAGCCGAACACTAATCTTGTCCCTCGCAAAACTCGTGATTCCGAGGTGCCGGACTCCTTGCCGGAGTCCGAACCTCCCGCGCCCCTACCAACCAAATCGGATTGGGCGCCGGTTATGGAATTCACCACCACGGACATCCTCCAATACTCGCCTTTTGGCGACATCTTGAATTCGCTCAAGCATCTCTCGTTATCAGGAGAGCCCTGGCCGGACTATGCCCAGGATGGTTGGGATACGGGCGAAGAAGAAATTCAGAGCCCACCCACCACCCACTTTGTAGCCACTGTCGACGACTTAACCGACATGCTAGACTACGACTCCGAAGACATCGACGCTATAGACGACGACGCCGGACACGAACAAGAAACAGCGCCTATAGGGCACGCGAGGACCACCTCGTCATACGACATATACATGGTGGATACCCAAAAAGAGAGCGATAACAAGGACCAATGGGCCGCGGCAGAGGATAACCCCGCCGATAAACAACCAAAACAGCGGCGCAGACGCCGCCCTAAGCCCCACCTCGACAACAACAACGCTCCTAAGGACCCCGCATTACAGCAGGGCACAAAAGTGGACGACGAGCATGCAGATAAGCAACCATCCGAACAGGACGAGTCAGATAATCAGTCCAGGCCCGGCGAAAACGACGGTTCGGACGATCTCATGCCGGACACGCCGCCGGAAGGTAAAAACCTTCGGAAAAGACTCGTCAACACTGCAAGAAGCTTGAAGAAAGAAAAACGGAAGCTCAAAACAACGGAAGACACACTCAGAATGAGGTGGAGCAAAGTACTCAAAACCGCGGATAAATACGGCAATGGCCACCAATCAAAGAGCTACCCGAAGCGCAAGCTGCTACCAGAATTCGACGATGAGGCCATTGAGCCCCCACAGTCAAAAAATAAAGAGGCTGCCTGGTTGGATAGATGGCCGGATGACAGGCCAAATTCTGAAAGTGGCGCCACACATAAACCAACCAAGGAACTTGGAAGGACAGATGGCCCAGCCAGGTCCATCTACGGGCCAAAGAAGAAGGCCCCCGGAAGCAAGGCAACACGTCAAGTGTCCGAAGATAGCGGCACACCCAAATACAGGGGCGCCGCACACCCGCTATGTTTCACCAATGAGGTGCTGGACCATGAATTCCCAGCAGGATTTAAACCAATAAACATAGAGGCCTACGATGGAACAACAGACCCTGGAGTCTGGATAGAAGATTATATACTACATATACACATGGCCAGAGGAGATGATCTCCACGCCATAAAATACCTACCCCTCAAGCTCAAAGGGCCAGCCCGTCATTGGCTTAAAAGCCTCCCAGAAAACACTATTGGAAGTTGGGAAGAGCTCGAGGACGCGTTTAGAGCAAATTTTCAAGGGACTTATGTCCGCCCTCTGGACGCAAATGATCTTAGTCATATAACTCAACAGTCCGGAGAGTCAGCGCGGAAATTCTGGAATAGGTTTCTCACCAAAAAGAACCAAATAGTCGACTGTCCGGACGCCGAAGCCTTAGCAGCTTTTAAACACAATGTCCGAGACGAATGGCTTGCCAGGCACCTCGGCCAAGAGAAACCGAGGACAATGTCCGCACTAACAAGCCTCATGACCCACTTCTATGCAGGAGAGGATAGCTGGCTAGCAAGATGCAGCACCAGCGACCCAAGTACATCCGAGATAAGAGATGGAAACGGAAAATCACGGCGCAGAAAAGAGCAGCGCCGGAATAAAGAGAAAAGCCCAAAGAGCACGGCAGTCAACGCCGGATTCAAAAGCTCGCGGCCAAACAACAAAACACCGCCTCTTAAGGATGACAGCGATGAGTTGTCCAACTTAAACAAGATTTTGGGTCGGATATGTCAAATCCACAGTACCCCCGGAAGGCCTGCAAACCACACCCACAGGGCTTGTTGGGTTTTCAAACAGTCCGGCCGATTAAACACCGAACACAAGGGGCTCGACGCGTTAAGCGAAGACGATAAACCCCACCAGCAGAGCATCGGAAAACAAAAGACTTTCCCACAAAAGGTCAAATCAGTAAACTCACTTCATGTGATAATACGGAAAAATAGTGCGGCACTTCCTAAAAAGAGCCTCGCACGGTCCAACCCAGCAGACCATAGAAATTGGATATCAAAACCAATCACTTTCGACCACCTGGACTATTCCAGAAGCGTTCGAAACGCGGGACGGACTGCCCTGATATTGAATCCCATAATCGATGGATTACAATTTACTAAAGTCCTAATGGACGGAGGCAGCGACTTAAACCTGCTGTATTCAAACACAATCCGCAAGATGGGGATAGACCCTACCAAAATTCGACACAACCGCACTTCCTTCAAAGGAGTGACGCCAGGCCCTTATGCCGAGTGCACAGGCTCCCTATTACTAGAAGTCGTGTTCGGACCACCGAACAACTTTCGGCGCGAAAAACTAATTTTTCATATCGTCCCATTTAAAAGTGGATATCAAGCACTCTTGGGACGAAAGGCTTTTGTCCGTTTCAACGCCATACCACATTACGCGTCTCTTACACTCAAGATGCCCGGTCCGCGTGGCATCATCTCAGGGCGAGGGTCACCCAAAGACCCCGGACACGGATAGACGAGTCCGGCATCAGTAGTTTAGGGGCTCCCTAGCCGCACACCCCTTCACAAGGGGCTGCGCGCACACTCAACCGTGGGTTCATTCAAACCCCGCTTTGCTTGTTTATATTTTTTCTTTCACACATACCTTTTTTTCGCACGAATTGTTTTCGAACTAAATTTTCCTCTCTTTTTACAGATGAACAACGTGCGTACCCGTCCAGGATAACGGCACAACGGAGACACAGGCGCAGACGTGCAGTAGGGACCCGTTGTGAGGATTCTTTTCAGATTAAGACCCTGCGTAAACCTTTTCTACTGTCTCTTGTTGTTATTCTCCCTTGGTTTCCTCCTATAACCAATGCGGAGCCTGACGTTTTGGCATCGGCCGCCTCAGAAGACCATGCCCGTACCTGGACACTAGGGGCTTAGGGCGTTATTCTGCCCATTATCATAAAGACCGAACACCTTAGGGAGTGTTCGGTGTCTCGAGTTAGGCATTATATGCATCAGCTCCGAATCATGTCTTTGGTAAAATGTTGGGTTTGCCCGGCTCCTGTGTTTTGCTGCCTTACGTTCCGTATCATCGGCTAACGTGGCACCAGGAGAACTACTGCGATTGTGCCCCAGTTCGGCTGGGCGAGCACCTCAGTAGAGAAAGCCGAAAACTGACTATCATGATATAGCGAGAGACTGGTCAACCACTCGATCGACTACCGGAATGTTTAGAATTCCCCGCTTTGATGAAGGACCGTTTCCCGGTCAGGCACACACGCGCCCCGAAATCGGAGAAGTGCGGTGCCCCCAGGGGCTATATCGTAGCCCCACCCTCGAACTCCACTGGCTAAGTGAAAGTGATAAAGCATTATAGTCCGGATTGCCTCGTTCGCTACGCTACCACCTCCTTAACAGGACCGAGACGTCGGATTAAAGTGTGAAAACGCGCTATTTTTGCGAACACCCCCACACCTTGTGCGTGGGGGCTGAAGCCGAAGACTGCAATCTTTCAGGTTATTCAAAAGTATATGCAAACGGCCGCATAGGAGAAGTTTCACTACTTGGGGCGCACAAGTATAAAAAGCAGCTATAGCATAATCATCGTTTTACAAGCTAAAACGTTCATTTGAACGTGACATTTTTTGAGCACTGCGACTCTATTACACGAGCGCCACACATGACTTCCCCGAAATAGTGCTCGGCGGGGAGCCGGCTTTCATCCGAACCCTGGGCGGCAACAGCGGTGGCATCCATCTCTGTCCAATGTGCCTTCACACGGGCAAGAGCCATCTGCGCGCCCTCGATGCAAGCCGACCGCTTCATCTCCTTGATATGCGGCACCGCTCCAAGGAATTGCTGCAGTAAGCCAAAGTAGCTCGTCGCCTTGGGCCTCTCTGGCCAAACATGTGCCACAATGTCAGTCATGGCAAGTCCGGACAATCTATTTAGCTCGGCCCATTCGGCCAACCGGTCGGTCAACGGAAGTGAGCAATCCGGACTACGGAATTGAGACCAAAATAGCTCTTCCGTCTTGTGATCCTTCTGGCTCCGGAAGTGCTCAACGGCATCAGCCGCACTTGCCGCTAAGTCCATATACGGATCCTCCGGACTCCACAGCCGATCAAATTGAGCATACTTCTGATCCATAAACTGGCGACGCAGCAGATAAGGCTTGCCAGCCACAATATCTCCGGCTTGGCGCAGCTCCTCCCTCATGGCCCGCATTGCAGAGCGGGCATCCTTGGCCTCGGCGGTGGCCTTCCTCAGGTCTTCCCGCTCCGATAAGCGCTCCTTTTCAAGAGCCTCATTGCGGTCGGCAACATCTTTTACTTTCACGGCCAATTCGGCCACCTCTTCCCTGCTTAGGCAGTGAGCAGCCCTTTCGGCTTTTAACTCCTCGGCTGCCCTCGAGGCAGCCGCGTCACTCCTTCGGGCTTGCTCCTTAGCTTGAGCAAGTTCGGCCCGAAGGCTCTCCACAGCAGCAGCACCGTCTGTATAACAGCATATAATTTATCAGAGGAGGGCTTTGACCCCATTAATAAAGCGACTGTGGAGAACTCATTTACCTTGCGACTCGTCAAGTCGCCGGTTGACAAGTGAGATGTCCGCATCCTCCGCGTCAAGTTGCCGCATTAACTCGGCAACCCCACTAGTCCGGCTAGCCCTCGGACTATCCGCCACCTGCATAGGAATGGCGACATTCATTACTTGCGATTTTGATCCTCGGCACGCTGTCGTTTTTGACAACCTACCGAGTCTCAGGGGCTACTATCTATACAGGGCACACTTTTATGTGCAAAACTGTCAAAAAATAGAAGGTGCGCCATTTTCGCGTACCTCAAATCCCGCCAGCAAACTCATAGCGGCATTACGCAATCCGCTCTCGGCGGACGAAATCCTTCCAATCACCATGCGCATCAACGCACGGTGATCTTCTGAGATGGACGCCCTCTCAAGCAGATTCTTCAGTTCTCCTGGCCGGATACCAGCGGGCGCCGAACTCTCCGGCCCCTCCGGACTCGGGGATACCCTCCGTGACGATACTTCAGGCTCGTCTGCATTATCTGACGGCGCAGCAAACGGAGGCGTTTCGCTCTCCATCATCTCCGGAAGAAGGTCCCCCGAAGACGAACTCATTTGAGAAGGCTGCAAATCCGAACTGTAGGATAAAAATTTCGGTTACCCACAGAAGCACAAATGGAGGTATTTTCTTACTAATGAAATCCCCTTTTCATACTCACTGCTCGCTGGAGGGCTAATTCTTTGGCGATGATTGTGCGTCCGGGGCCGGACCCCCCGGGGAAGATCTCTTCCCCCGTTTAGGGGCTTTGGCCTCCGGATCCTCGGAGGCGGTCCTCTTCTCCCCCTGGAAGGAGGGGTTTTTGATTCCCCCCTCTTCAGACGACCCTTTGGGCGAAGTAATAGCTCCTCTGTTTTCCCCATCGCTCCCTTCTATGGGTGCGACCTCCAACATTCTGACCAGCATGGGCTCCAGTGCGGTCTCTGGGAGGGGGGCCGGACACCTTATCAGCCTCGATCGCTTCACCCACTCCTGTGAAGAGTAATAGGTCAGGAGGCGAACTCTAGAAAAGAAGATAAACAGAACGTCCGGACTCTGAGCTATTTACCTGAGTATCCAGGCGATTGCAGCTTAGGCCTGCGTCCTCGGCCAATTCCGGACACGCCACCCGCGGTCCGAAGAACAACTTGTACATCTCCACGGGTGTCGCACCCATGAAGTGTTGGAGAATTCGAGATCCCTCCGGATTGAACTCCCATAGACGGAGAGGACGGCGTTTGCAGGGCAGGAGATGCCTGGTTAGCATTACCTGCATCACCACGACCAGATTGATCTCCCTCGCTTGGAGGTCTCAAATCCGGCCCTGCAGTGAGGGCACGTCTTCGGATGGCCCCCAATTGAGCCCTTGGTTGACCCACGACATCAGTTGACGTGGAGGTCCCGGGCGGAACGAAGGCGGCGGCTTTTGCTTGCTGCCCTTCGGAGCGGTGATATTGAACCACTCCTATTGCCACAGTCCGAGTTCCTCTTGGAAGGAACCCTCAGGCCACGGGGCATCGGCCCTTATGCTTATGGCCGCCCCGCCGCACTCCGCTTGGCGCCCCCCGATCATCTTTGGCTCCACATTGAAGGTCTTCAGCCACAGGCCGAAGTGGGGAGTGACGCGGAGGAAGGCTTCGCAGACGATAATGAATGCGGAGATATGGAGGATGGACTCCGGGGCCAAATCGTGAAAATCCAGCCCGTAGTAGAACATGAGCCCTCTCACAAAGGGGTCCGTCGGGAAGCCTAAACCCCGACGGAGGTGGGATACGAAGACAACGTATTCGCCAGGCTCGGGGGCGGGCACGGCCTGCCCTTGGGCAGGCAACCTGTGCGAAATCTCGTAGTCCAGGTACTTGGCCTCACGTAGCTTCAATATGTCCTCCTCCGTGACGGAGGAGGGCATCCACCGGCCCTGAAGGTCGGAGCCGGACATGGTTGAGAATCCGAAGCGCTCGAATCTGAGGCCCTAGGTGTTAGAACTGGGAGCGAGGAAGAGATTCGATGCGAGATTGAAGAAAAAGAACGAGCCTTGGTCCTCTTATAAAGGGGAAAAATACCAAGAGCCGTCTCCGTGACCGTTTGGGATTCACCTTCGATAGAGGAGGCGTGGCGACGGGCACGGTTGGGTTACGCACACACGTATTGATGAGAATCCCAGAATAAGGGGAACACGATCTCTGCTTCGACAACACGTGCCAAGGAAACCGCTTCGCTAAACGTGCTGAGGTGGTATAATAAAAAATGATTCAAGTAAAGGCTTGGTAGTGGTGTGATGTCATGCCGCGTAATACGTCAGCAGATTGGACTGGTGTACATTTTATTCTCTCTACGGTGGAATGTGGAATTTATTTTGCAGAGCCGGACACTATCCTGGTGTTCATGATCTTCTCTGGATTATTCAAGGGAGGAACCCGCCTTGCAATGCCGAACATTATGCGCGCCAGACTTATCATCATTGAAGCATGGTTTAGGGGCTACTGAGGGAGTCCTGGACTAGGGGGTGTCCGGACAGCCGGACTATCATCGTCCGCCGGACTCCAAGACTACGAAGATACAAGATTGAAGACTCCGTCCCGTGTCCGGATGGGACTTTCCTTGGCGTGGAAGGCAAGCTTGGCGATACGGATATGTAGATCTCCTACCATTGTAACCGACTCTATGTAACCCTAGCCTCCTCCGGTGTCTATATAAACCAGAGGGCTTTAGTCCGTAGGACAACATACATTACAACAATCATACCATAGGCTAGCTCTAGGGTTTAGCCTCCTTGATCTTGTGGTAGATCCACTCTTGTACTACCCATATCATCAATATTAATCAAGAAGGACGTAGGGTTTTACCTCCATCGAGAGGGCCCGAACCTGGGTAAAAACATCGTGTCCCTCGTCTCCTGTTACCATCCGCCTAGACGCACAGTTCGGGACCCCCTACCCGAGATCCGCCGGTTTTGACATGGACAAGCACCTTCCTCATGTGGATATGGATTCCCTTCCGTGTTTCACCCCAATCCTCAGTGTTCTTCATGACGCTGGTCTGCTCAACTTCTGCATCCACATCTGCGATTCAAATGAAGAACTCATTCTTCAGTTCTATGCCACTTTGAATCTCACAGGCAATGTTGATGATGTGAATTCATGGGTACTGGACTGAATGACTGAAAACACTCATTACAAAGATCCGGCCTCTGAATTGCTTCATGCCATACCAGTCAGTCCTCCCACTGAAGGCGCTCTGAAACTTTATGAGGAACCTGAATTGCAAAATCATCTGATGCAAGTGCCGATAAGCCTTTGAAGGCTGGCCAAGCTCCAAGGACCAATTTCCCCGTCAAGGATTAGCTCTATGTGCTAAGAACCGTTTTTCGCATTTTGGCTAAAACCCTCAGTCCAATCAAGGGCCACAATTCTGAAGAAGGATAAGTTGTTGACATCATGAAGAATCTGTTGTTCAACATCATGCATGGCATTCCTATTAACTACCATGATTTTTCTTCATCAGGACTTTGGCCAATGCAGCTATGACACCTTTTGAGTTGAAGCCTTATGCTCCCTAGATCATGAAATTCATCAGATCAAGGTCTTCAATTCATTATAAGGCTGACTTTTAGAATCATCGCAGTTATTTGCCCCCAATTGAAGTCCTCAAACAGACTATTTCCTCAGATGATGAGAAGGGCAAGGCTGCTACCATTGATGAAGGCACTCGTCCTTTGGATGGTAAATTTCGCAAAGCTACATCCTATTCAACCAATGATGACTCTGCCACACATGACACTGCTGCAAATGCTTCAAAGCAAAATCCTCAAGCCACTCCTCCGCGTGTGATGACTGATCGTGAGCTGCTCCTAAGTCATGATTAGAAGGTGGATAGAAATCACAAGTGGGTCAAGTGTCAGTTTGGTGCAATTCTTCCGAACATGACAGTCACTCAAAATTATGCGAAGAAGAATCACTACTATTTGCATCAAGTCTTTGACCACACCTAGACTATTCTTTCGCATCCATACACTGATAAAGAACTCAAGGAGATGGACTTCCAATAGTACTTTGACTGGTCTCAGCCACCGTCGAAGAAATTCAAGAAGATCAAAGTTCTTTAGTTGGTCGTTAGTTCATATTCTTCATCGCGCGAGACAAACGAAGCTGAAGATTTGGACGACACCGCGGAAGGCCCTACAACAACAGACGACCCCAACAACACTGGTGCTCCTCCATCAACATCATGATGATATTCTTCAGGGGTGTTAGTCCTCATCTTTCGTCCCTTTTGGTCATTTGATGACAAAGGGGGAGAAATTTGAGTTAGTCTTCAAGCGGGTCTATTATACGGGATTTTTTTTGCTAAGTTACAACTCTTGTTCTTTTGAAGCTTTTGATCCGCCGAGTTGTAAACTTAAGTCCTATGGTGGTCTGATACTTTTGACTACTTTCTGCATGCTTATTTCATCAAGTACTTAATGCGCGCATGCTGAATTTTGTCACACACCATATTCATTCATGCATTTCAAATTCTTCATATTATATGTCAAATGCGTGTATGAATTACAAGAAATAAGGGGAGATCTCCATGATATTACTCTACAATGTGCATTTGCTATCCAAAGTAAATTCCTAAAAAATGCACATCTTCAGGGGGAGTTCTTCTATATCTTGTTATCAAAATCATCAATTTTTAGCACTTTCAATTGGTATGTTTATCCCCGTTGAAAACTTAACCTATTTGTCATCAATCACCAAAAAGGGGGAGATTGTAAGTGCATCTAGTGCCCCTTAGTGATTTTGGTGTATTGAAGACTTATAGGTTAAGGGACTAATATGTTTGTGAGTGTACACAGGCTCTATAAGTCGATCTGGAGTTTTATATTTATGATGAAAGTGGACCCCTAAAAATGCATGTCTTCAGCTGAAGACTTTGGTTCTCCTGAAGATTTTGAAAGTGAAAAAATTGGCATGACCTTGAAGACTTGGATATTCATGCGAGGATTATGAAGCGTGAAGACTTTTGTTTTCGTTTTCTCTTTCTTGAGTCATAGGAAACACCGTACTGTTAAAGGGGGTCGAGGTAAAACTAAGGAAAATGATTTCCAAGTGATGCGCATATCAAAATCCTACACCCACCCAATCCCTTCGAGTGAAGCTATTGGAAATCTGATATCAGTTCAGTCAATTTCTTCAGTGACAGAGACGAAGATCTTCTAGTCTCTGAGGAATTTGTTCTGACTGAGGAGTTAGGAATTCGCCAGTGTGGATGGCCTACACAGTGAGGAACATGATAGCCCCGAGGAATTTGATTCCTCAAATATCCGCCCGCTGCTATGCTATGCTCCAGCTACCCCAAAATATCTACCCACCTAATGGCCATATCATTGAAGGGCATTTATGCCTTATCATGTCGGGCTGCTCCCTAGGCTATAAATAGCCACCCCCTACAACCACTAGTTGGTTGGCTGCTCCGAGAGAAACTGACACTTGTCATTGAGAGCATCCCATCCCCAGAGGACTTTGAGCGAAAATCATCAAGTGAGGAAAAAACCAAAACCCAAACACCTACAACCCAAAGTGATTGAGCATCACTGAAGAGATTGTTCCTGTGTGGAACCGATGCTTGTTACCTTTGAGGACTGTGTATCCTCCAGAAGGTTAGGCGTCATGGTCTGAGCATCCAAGAGGAATTGTGGATCGCCGAGTGACCAAGTATGTGAAGCCTTGGAAGTCACCGGAAGACTTACCACGAGTTATTGGGCGATCTCTGTGTGACTTTAGCTCAAGGAGAATACGGTGAGGACTGTGTGTCCCCGGGTTGAAATACCGAGCCACTCCAACTAGACGTACAACTGTCACAACAGTTGGAACTAGTCTACCAAATCATTGTCTTCACCAAGCCAACTGGTTCTATTTCCTCAACCCTTTCATTTCCTCATTTGTGTGTTGACGAACCTAATCATTATTGTTTGAAAACTTTGACTGAAGACTTTCTCTATTTCCTCAATCCTAATTCTTCAGTCACATAGTCTTTAGCCTGCTTATCTTGTTTTCACGCTATCAGTACTCTGTGCTTGTTTTCATTTCATCATGATGACTATGTTGTTGCTTTGTTATGCTTATACCTGTAAGTGCATCTAGTGCCCCTTAGTGATTTTGGTGTATTGAAGACTTATAGGTTAAGGGACTGATGCGTTTGTGAGTGTACATAGGTCTATAAGTCTATGAGGAGTTTGATATTTACAGAGAAAGTCGACCCCTAAAAATGAAGTTCTTCAAGTGAAGACTTTGGATTACTGAAGACTTTTTGAAGACTTTTAAAGTGAAGAAATTGGTGTGACCCTGAAGACTTGGCAATCATTCGAGGAACATGAAGCGTGAAGACTTTTGTTTTTGTAGTTTCATTTTCTCTTTCTTAAGTCATAGGAAACACCGTACTGTTAAAGGGGGTCGAGGAAATACTAAGGAAAAATTTCCATGTGATGCTCAACTGAAAATCCTACACCTACCAATCCCTTCAAGTGAAGCCATTGGAAATCTCATATAGTTCAGTCATATTCTTCAGTGACAGAGATGCAGTTCTTCTGGTCTCTGAGGAATTTGTTCTGACTGAGGAGTTAGGAATTCGCCAGTGCGAATTGCCTACACAGTGAGGAACATGATAGCCCTGAGGATTTTGATAGTCAAAATTCGGATCGTTGTTGTGCTATGTGCCAACTGTTCCAAAATATCTACCCACCTAACGGTCATATCAGACAAGGGCTTTTATGTCTTATAAATAGCCGCCCCCTTCAACCACTAGCTGGTTGGCTGCTCCGAGAGAAACTGACACTTGTCAATTGAGAGCATCCCATCCTCCGAGGACTTTGAGCGAAAATCATCAAGTGAGGAAAACCCAAAACCAACACCTACAAACCCAAAGTGATTGAGCATCACTGAAAAGATTGATCCTGCATGGATCCGACGCTTGTTTCCTTTGAAGACTGTGCTTCTTCCAGACGGTTGGGCGTCAAGGTCTAGAGCATCCAAGAGGAATTGTGGATCGCCGAGTGACCGAGTTTGTGAAGGTTCGGAAGTCACCTGAAGACTTACCACGAGTGATTGGGTGAGGTCTGTGTGACCTTAGCTCAAGGAGAATACGGTGAGGACTGTGTGTCCGGGACTGGGTGTCCTCGAGTTTAAATACTCAGCCGCTCCAACTAGATGTACAACTGAGACAATAGTTGGAACTGGTCTACCAAATCATTGTCTTCACCGAGCTTACTGGTTCTATTTCCTCAACTCCTTTCATTTCCTAATGTCTGTTGTTGTGCGCCTGTTCATATCTGTTTGAAGACCTTGACTGAAGACTTTGTCAATTTCCTTAGTTCAATTTCTTCAGTCTGTCTGTCTTCTTTCTTGTGTTATCCTGTGTTTACGCTTTCTGTACTCTGTGCTTGTCTTCATTTCATCATGATGACTATGCTTGTGTTCTGTTATGTTTACTTCTGAGTAATTATTCCGCTGCAAGTAGTTCTTCACTTAGGAATTTCCTCACCAGCAAATTCCTCAATGAAGAATTCATAAAAATCTCCTATTCACCCCCCTCTAGTCGATATAACGCACTTTTAATTGGTATCAGAGCAAGGTACTCCCTTGTTATGTGTGATTTTGGTTTAACCGCCTGGAGTTTTAGTTATGTCGACCGAAGGTATGATCAAGTTCTCTGTGGGGTGTCCTACCTTCGATGGAATGGACTACCCCTACTGGAAGAATAAGATGCGAATGCATTTTGAGGCAATTGATAACGATCTCTGGTATGTTGTGGAAAATTGTGTTCCCTTAGTCACACCTTCTCTAAACGCTACTGATGTGAAGAGATTCAAGCAACTCGATTCTCAAGCGAACAATATCATGTGTGGCCATCTGAGCAAAGGGCAGTATGGAAGAGTGAGTGCTTTGGAAACTGCTAAGCTTATCTGGGATAGGCTGTCCAAAGTGAATGAAGGATTCTCAACTCAGCCTAACTCTCGTGTTGACGTTCTTCGCAATCTCTTCAACCGCTTCAAAAGACTTGACAATGAAAATGTCCAACAAACTTTCGATCGCCTCACTGACATCTCAAATGAGCTTCAAGCGCTTGGTGCCACTGACATCACCGACCATGAGGTGGTGAATAAATTGCTGAGTTCGCTCAATTCTTCATTTGATACTCTGGCACTGATGATTCAAGAGCGTGCTGACTACAAGTCACTTGATCCCGCTGATATCCTCGAGAGGCTAAATACTCATGAGTTCCAGCTTGCTCAGAAGAGAGATCTTTATGGTTCGAGCTATGGAAGATCACATGCTCTGAAGGCCAAGGCAGTATCTGAGTCTGAAGATGTGGACTCTGCTAGCAGCCTTGGTGACCCTGAAGAACTGAGCCAGGAACTAGCACTGCTCATGAAGAAATTTCAGATGTTCTCAAGACGTGGTCGCTTTGGAAAACCCTCAAGGAGAAATGATTCCACATCCAGTGACTACAAGAAGAGGCTATGCCACAAATGCAAGAAACCTGGTCACTACATCTAAGATTGTCCTCA
Source organism: Triticum aestivum (assembly GCF_018294505.1). NCBI lineage: Eukaryota > Viridiplantae > Streptophyta > Magnoliopsida > Poales > Poaceae > Triticum > Triticum aestivum. The sequence continues at coordinate 517,398,318 of NC_057798.1, read as the reverse complement.
GTGGGATAAGGAATCAAAGAAGAAGAAGTACAAGGATTACAGTTCTGATGACGCAAAGAAGAAGAAGAAATCTTCAAAGTCTTCATCATCAAAATCCTCAAGGTCTTCATCTCGCAAGAAGTGCAGCTCCAAGAAGGCTCGGGCATTCATTGGCAAGGAAATGGACTCTGAGGCTGAATCTGAGGAACATAAGGACGAGGAGGCATCTGAGGAGTCTAAGTCTTGTGTGGCGAGCCTAGCTCTCGCTGCTGCATTCGTAAGCAAGTCTATCTTCAACTCTAAAGAAAATGGCTTCGCCAACAAGGCTGATGAAGGCAATGATGACTACGCTCCCACCTATTTCTTCATGGCAAAGGGTCCCAAGGTAACTAAATGCACCTCCTGTGACTCTAGTGAGGATGAATCTGATGAAAACCTCAAGCCCAACTACTCTAAACTTGCTAAAATTGCTGTGAAACAACAAAAGGCCTTTGAAAAGGTTCAAAACATGCTAGATAAAAGTGATGATATGTTGGGTGAAGAAATGGATCGCACTAAAACCTTGACTGAAAATCTTCAGAGACTTTAGTCCAAGTTTGACAATCTTCAAGGTCATCATAACACTCTCTTATCTGATCACGAGAAGCTTTCTTATGAATTTCTTCAAAGAAAGCAAGATCTTGAAAAGCTAAGAGTGGATTATGAAGATCTTCAGAAGGAGCACGATCCATTACTTGCTCAACAAATCAGCGCTACCCAAGAAGAATTTGTTCCTCCCTGTCTGAAGTGCATTGAACGTGAAACTGCTAATTCTTCACCTGAATGTTCAAATGCTTCTAATGCTACAAATTCTTCATATGTCTCTACTATCACTAATTCCTCATCTGAGGACAATGCAAGTATCACTGATGATGCAGGGCTGAAGGAATTGTACATGACAGGCATGTACAAAAGCCTCAAAGGGTAGCAGACTCTTTGTGATGTGCTCAAAAAGCAGATCCTCAACAGAAACCCTAGGAAAGAGGGTATTGCATTTGAGAGGAAACTCAATGCTGATGGAACATATTGGAAGCCTGAGTAGTACCCCAAAACCTCACGGGTTGCTGCAAAGGGACCTCCAGTTGATCCATCTAACTTATCTGGCTTTAAATGTGAATCTCCTGATTCTTCTGATGAGTCATTTGACTCTAACTACAAACTGTTCAAAAATCAGAATGGTGAAGTATTTGCTAGATATGTTGGGACTAACTGCAGGAACGGTTCCCCTATGAGGAAAATCTGGGTTCCCAAAAGTTGCCTTGAAAGTCTTCAGGTGAATGTCCTCATGACACCACCTGTGAAGAATAGGAACCCCAGTTCAAATTCTTCATATGAACCAAATTCTTCATATGGATCCAAGTCCTCATATGGACCAAATTCCTCACGTGGATCAAATTCCTCAAAAGGATAAAAGTCCTCATATGATCATCATCGTGCTAACCCTTCTGTTTCGCAGGGTAGAGCTAAGGGCTATGAATATGAGCATTACTCTTCAAATCATTCTGTTCATAAGTCCTCGAAGAATTTCTCTGCTTATTCATATGCTTACCCTAACCCCTCTTATGTGAAACGAAGTGGACTCGCGTCTATGCCACCTTTCTCATATGGTGCTCGCAGAGTGATGAATTCTTTGCCACCCCTTCAGATGTGGGTGGTGAAGAAAAAGAACTAATCTCTTATGCAGGGTCAGGTCTCCAAACGTGCTCAAAACGTCTGAAGAATTTGCTGGAGACCTGAACAGTGCCTGATAGGACGCAGGCTAATCTTGATGAATGAACTTTCATTTCACACATCTTCATTTTGTTTATATGTTCTAATTGCTCGAAGAAATTGATCTGATGATATTGATGTCATATTCTTCACTGATGAAGTATATGAGTTCGTAAGCTGCACTAATTCATCTGCAGGATGAACAACCCAAAGCCAATGAGTGGGTCCTCGATAGTGGATGTACAAATCACATGACGGGTGACAAGAATCTATTGATGGATGCTCCTTTATCACCGTCACATCTGAAGCATATTATCCTCGCTGACAAAGGCAAAGGTCAGATATTGGGTCTACGTAAGGTTGCGATCTCTAAGAACATACACATGGACAAAGTCAGGCTTGTCGAGTCCTTAGGATACAACGTCATGCCTGTCTCAATGCTTTGTGATCTTGATATGGTTGTTGTCTTTGGCAAGTATCGTTGTGTTGTGATCATGGAAGCTGACAATTCCAAAGTCTTCGAAGGCTTTAGGAGAGGTCACTTGTACATTGTTGATTTCTCTACAGGACCACAAACGGCTGTATGCTTACTTGCAAAAGCTTCAAAAGGCTGGCTATGGCATCGACAACTTGGTCATGCTGGCATGAGGAATCTGCAGACGCTCGCGAAGAAAAAGCATGTCATTGGTATTGAGAATGTCAAATTCCTCAAGGATCACTTATGCGGAGCCTGTGAAGCTGGAAAGATGACAAAGGCCAAGCATCCAGCAAAGACTATCGTGACTATCACTCGACCATTTGAATTGCTTCACATGGATCTCTTTGGTCCTAATCATTATTCTGCTGTTACAGATGATGCATCTCTATATGGCTTTGTTATTGTTGATGATTATTCTCGTTACACATGGGTACACATTGTCACTTACAAACATGAGGTGCAGGAAGTCTTCAAACGATTTTCCTCGAGGGCTTCAACCAACTTTGGTGTGAAGATCAAGCACATCAGCAGTGACAATGGAACTGAGTTCAAGAATTCCGGTCTTGATGACTATCTTGATGAACTTGGTATTACTCATGAGTTATCTGCTCCTTATACTCCTCAACGGAATGGCGTTGTGGAGCGCAAGAATAGAACTCTTGTTGAGATGGCCCGCACTATGCTTGATGAATACAAGACGCCTCGTTGTTTCTGGAGTGAGGCAATTGATACTGCGTGTCACATCATCAACAGAGTATATCTTCACAAATTCTTCAAGAAGACTGCCTATGAACTCCTCACTAACAAGAAACCCAATGTGAGTTACTCCAAAGTCTTCGGTGCTAAATGTTGGATTAGAGATTCTCATCACACTTCTAAATTTGCACCGAAAGCACATGAGGGCTTCATGCTTGGTTACGGAAAGGACTCGCACACCTACAAAGTCTTCAACAATGTTCTTCACAAGGTTGTTGAAACTGTAGATGTGCGGTTCACTGAAACTAATGGCTCACAAAGAGAGCACCTACCTTCTGTGATAGATGAACCAGCACCTGAGGATTCTATCAAGTTCAAAGCCACTGAGGATGTCATTCCCACTAAAGAATCTGCTGAAGAATTCATTCCAGAACATGATGAACGTCAAGCTGGCGCACCTGAAGAAAATGGTGCTGAGGAAAATGCTTCTGAAGCAAATGGAGATCAAATTCCTCGAAGACAACCCGCTCATCCTCGTATTGCAAACGAAGTGCAAATCGAGAAGATCATTGATGACATTGAAGCACCAGGTCCTCTCACACGCTCAAAAGCTTCACATTTGTCTAACTTTTGTGGGCACTTTGCTTTTGTCTCTATCACAGAGCCCACTAAGGTAGATGAAGCTTTTCTGGAGCCTGAGTGGATTCAAGCTATGCAAGAAAAATTACATCAGTTCGAGCTCAAAAACGTCTGGGAATTGGTCAAACGTCCAGATCCTCGCAAGCACAACATTATTGGCACAAAGTGGATCTACTGCAACAAGCAAGATGAAAATGGCCTTGTGGTGAGGAATAAGGCACGACTTGTAGCTCAAGGCTACACACAGGTTAAAGGAATTGACTTCGATGAAACTTTTGCACCTGTTGCTAGACTTGAGGCTATTCGCATATTACTTGCCTATGCTAACCATCATGATATTATCTTACAACAAATGGATGTGAAAAGTGCATTCCTAAATGGTAAGCTTGAGGAAGAAGTATATGTTGCTCAACCCCTAGGTTTTGAAGATCCAAAGAATCCTGACAAAGTCTTCAAACTCAACAAGGCCCTGTATGGCCTCAAGCAAGCCCCTCGGGCGTGGTACGATACGTTGAAGGAATTCCTCATGAAGAAAGGCTTCAAACTCGGTTCACTCGATCCAACTCTTTTCACTAAGTCTTATGATGATGAATTGTTTGTGTGCCAAATATATGTTGATGATATCATTTTTGGTTGTACTGACCAACGATATAGTGATGAATTTGCCTATATGATGAGTGAAGAATATCAAATGTCTATGATGGGAGAACTGAAATTCTTTTTAGGTCTTCAAATTCGTCAACAGCGCAATGGGATATTCATATCTCAGGAGAAATACCTCAAGGACGTATTGAGGAAATTCGGCATGCAAGATTGCAAAGGGGTCAAAATTCCAATGCCCATAAATGGCCATCTATGCGCTGATGAAAGTGGTCAAGACTTCGATCAAAAGGTATACCGCTCCATGATTGTCTCTTTATTGTACCTATGTGCATCTAGGCCGGATATTATGCTTAGTGTTTGCATGTGTGCCCGATTTCAAGCTACACCGAAGGAATCACACCATAAGGTTGTGAAGCATATTCTTCGATACTTAGCTCACACACCAACACTTGGATTATGGTATCCCAAGGGCTCTTCTTTTGATCTCATTGGATATTCAGACTCTGACTATGCTGGCGATCGCGTGGACCGCAAGTCAACATCATGCACATGTCATTTCCTCGAACGATCCTTGATCTGTTGGTCCTCGAAGAAACAGAACTGCGTATCACTATCCACTGCAGAAGCTGAGTACATTGCTGCTGGATCGTGTTGTGCTCAACTACTATGGATGAAGCAAACACTCAAGGACTATGACGTCAACATGAAGAATGTGCCTCTCTACTGTGACAATGAGAGTGCTATCAAGATTGCTCATAACCTAGTTCAGCACTCGAAGACCAAGCACATCCAGATTCGTCATCATTTTCTTTGTGATCATGTGTTGAAGGGCGACATCTCCATCGACCACGTTAGCACTGAAGATCAACTGGCCGATATCTTCACTAAGCCCTTGGATGAGAAGAGATTTAGCAAGTTGCGGTGTGAGCTAAATATCCTAGAATCTTCGAACGTTCTCTGAAATGGACACACATCCTAACACTTATGCTCACTTGATGACTTAGATGCGCAACCCACGAAGTAACATTTTTCTTCAATCAAAGAAGACTAACCCTCTAAGTGTGAAGAAATTAATGAAGAAATTAAATCTCAGAGCCCTACGACAATTGTACGCGGTGTCTGAAATCAGCTTTCTTATACGGTGGGTTACGCCACCACCCAAAGTTGGAAATCTTCAATTTGAGTTTTTCTTCGTTCTTGAAATTCCTTAGTTTTTCAAATTCTTCAACTTTGCATTGTCTTCACTCTTTCCGGTGTTGTTCTTCATTGGAATATATATATGTATGAGTTTTTATGTCCTCTATAGCATTCACTTATTGCTAATTCTTCAAGTGGATTTTATATGCTAAGTGAATGTGATCGGACCCTTCCCTTCTATGCTAAACTCAACCCAGTCTATTCACAAATTCTTCATGTGCGTTCTAATTGAAACTCGTTCAAAATCTTCATTGTGTCCGTGACAGCTGAAGAAATTGCGAACAAAACTGTTAAGCTTATCTTATCTAAATTTTCAGCTTTGCCGCTCAAACCGTTCCACTTCTCATGACAATACTTATCTATTCACCCATGATCCTACACAATCGCCACCTCTCAGTACGTGGGTGACATGTGTCACGCGAATGAGAAGGGCCAGGGGCACGTTCGTCCGAATTCCTCGGGCGAATAGTTATTCACTCCCTCTATAAATACCCCTGCCTCTTCCTCACTTGACTTTCCCCTCGCTCGCTCTCACTCCCGCTCGAGCTTCCCGAAACCCTAGTGTCGCTGCTACTTCATCGTCGCCAGTGAGGAAGAGCTTCACTGCCTCGACCTCGTCGCCGTCGTACTCGCGCCGGTTGCAGATTTCTTCACTCCACCGCCGCCGTAGCCGTCTTCCTCTGCCGAGTTAGGGCGTGGAAGATCTGAGTTGACGAGCTTCACATCTACTCTTCCCTGTTTGTTGAGTTCTTCACTTCGGGTAATTAAAAGTTACTTTTACTGCCCTCTTTGATTCTCATGTTTTCTTGAAAATCTTCAAAGGTCTTTATTCTTCAAATCTTCACACACATGAACACCTCACATGTTATCGGCTCTTGATTCATTTCTCTAAGCAATGATTTTCTGCAAGATTCCTCAATTGTGTGGATTTTCTATCTAAACAACTCTGGAACCTAAGACAAAGAACGCTTAGTGAAATTCCTCAAGACTCATCTGGTCAAATTCCTCAAACCTATTCTTTTTGAAAAACCTTCTGAGAACGCATATGACCTCTCCAAATTCCTCGCAACTATATTCTGTTCACAGGTACAAATGTCCGCTGCTGAATCACTAGGTTCTCATCAACTTAACTCATTTGCAGCGTTCCTCTAAGAAAAGTTGCACACCTCTTCAGAAACTTCAGTTGTTCATATTCCTCAGCTGAAGAAAATGGCTGATAAGAAGCCACAGAAGGAAGGAAAGAGGCCTGAAGTCAATACTGCGTTTGAAATCCCTGAGGACATATACAAGGATCACTGTACTCCTGATGAGGCCAAATTTGGCAAGGAGGACAAAAATCAGCGCAAGGTGCGCATACAAAGGATAGAGAGGAGATGGGCATGAGAATGGAGGGAGTACAGGTACATTACTCCCAAGTATATGAAGAAATTCGCACTCAACCCTCCATGCCCAAGACCTCCATTGGCACCAGGCCAAGTGGCAGATCCCACCAACCTAAAGCGCGGTGAGGATTATCCTGATGAATGGGCAAAGCGACAGGCCAAACTGGCCAAGCAAGCAAAGGAAGCAGTGAAGAAATTCAACGCAGACTTTGTTGCTGCTGCTGCTGCCTCTGCTGAGGCCTCTGCTAGTCAACCAAAGAAGGCAATGCATAAGAAGCCTGCGCATAAGTCAAGCACTTCTCCTTCAGTGCCCTCACGGCCAAGCTCCTCTACTATTCCCTCAAGGCCAGATTCTTCAAGGCCCTCACGACAAATTCCTTAGACTGCTCCTTCAAAGTCCTCAACTCCTCCGTCAAAGTCTTCAGCTACTCCGACCAAATCCTCGGTGCCTGTGCATCTCGCCACGTGCCAAAGGACCCAAGGCATATAAATTGCCTCAGGAGCATATGCAAGTTCCTCTGCTACACCAAAATCCTCACTGGCCCCTCTCTGCTGAAGAAAAAGGCCACTGTTGGACGAGGCCTTCAACCAAGTCCTCACAAGAAGCAGGTCGCCTTCCAAGTGCCCTCTGATGATGATGAAGCTGATGATGAAGAACTTGCAAAAATCATTAGAGACAGGCAAGCCAGGGCCGCTAGAGCCAAAGGCAGCAATGTGCCACTAATGTTGGATCCAAAGATGATCCTCGATTACATTGACCTATGGCACAAGGACCCCAACACGCCTTTGCCGGAGATGAACCTCACTCCTGGTCAGAGTCATGTTTTGACTGCCTTCATAGAGGAAGAAAAGTGGAAATTTGAACAAGGCAGAAGTTTGAAGAAAGCGTAGTACAAGAAACAGCGCTACCTCAAGGACAATGTCCTCACTCTCACCCCTGATCAGCTCATTGCTTTGCAAGATGAAATCAAGCAATTGAGTGATGAATTCGATCGCTACTTGTAGGACCTTGAGAAGAGGTGTCTAGAGGGGGGGTGATTAGACACTAAGTAGCAAAGTTGCAGTTTTTAAGTTTCCTTAAGTTTAAGTGGAGTTTGGGCACAAGTTTAACATTCACAATACATATCAAGCAAGCATGCAAGAGTAAATGGGCAGCGGAAAGTAAAGCATGCAACTTGCAAGAATGTAAAGGGAAAGGTTTGGAGGATTCAAACGCAATTGGAGACACGGATGTTTTTGGCGTGGTTCTGATAGGTGGTGCTATCATACATCCACGTTGATGGAGACTTCAACCCACGAAGGGTAACGGCTGCGCGAGTCCACGGAGGGCTCCACCCACGAAGGGTCCACGAAGTAGCAACCTTGTCTATCCCACCATGGTTGTCGCCCACGAAGGACTTGCCTCACTAGCGGTAGATCTTCACGAAGTAGGCGATCTCCTTGCCCTCACAAACACCTTGGTTCAACTCCACAATCTTGTCGGAGGCTCCCAAGTGACACCTAGCCAATCTAGGAGACACCACTCTCCAAGAAGTAACAAATGGTGCGTTGATGATGAACTCCTTGCTCTTGTGCTTCAAATGATAGTCTCCCCAACACTCAACTCTCTCTCATAGGTTTTGGATCTGGTGGAAAGAAGATTTGAGTGGAAAGCAACTTGGGGAAGGCTAGAGATCAAGATTCATATGGTAGGAATGGAATATCTTGGCCTCAACACATGAGTAGGTAGTTCTCTCTCAGAAAATGTATGCTGGAAGTGTGGGTTTGTTCTAATGGCTCTCTCCACGAATGAAGAGGAGGGTGGAGGGGTATATATAGCCTCCACACAAAATCTAACCCTTACACACAATCTACCAAAATCGGTGGGACCGAATCGTTAAACTCGGTCAGACCGATTCAGCAAATAATGTGACCGTTAGGGTTTTCGGTGGGACCGAAATGCAACTCGGTGAGACCGATTCGGTTAGGGTTAGGGCATAACGTAATCTCGGTAGGACCGATTACACAAACTTGGTGATACCGATTTGGTAATAAGCTTTCCAGAGAGTTGGTCAGGCAAACTCGGTGGGACCGATTACTCAAACTCGGTGAGACCGATTTTGGTAATAAGTTATCCAGAGAGTTTGCATTGTAATCTCGGTAGTACCGATTGCTCAAACTCGGTGAGACCGATTTTGATAATGGACATACACAGAGAGATTACAATCCACACTCGGTGGGACTGAGATCCCTATCGGTAAGGCTGATTTGCTTAGGGTTTGTGGCAGTGGCTATGACTTATGGAATCGGTGGCGCTGGATAGGAATAATCGGTGTGACCGATTTTGGCTTTATGTTTTAGGTCATTTGTGGAAGTGGGAAAGTAGCTGAGGGTTTTGGAGCATATCACAAAGCACACGAAGCAAGAGGCTCATTAAGCAACACCTCATCCCTCCTTGATAGTATTGGCTTTTCCTATAGACTCAATGTGATCTTGGACCGCTAAAAATGTAAAATGAAGAGTCTTGAGCTTGAAGCTTGAGCCAATCCTTTGTCCTTGGCATCTTGAAGGAGTTCCCACATCCTTTAGTCCATGCCACTCCATTGTTGAACTTATCTGAAATATACTAGATAAAAGTGTTAGTCCAACAAGAGATATGTTGACATTAATTACCAAAACCACCTAGGGAGCACTTGTGCTTTCAATCTCCCCCTTTTTGGTAATTGATGGCAACATACATCAAAGCTTTAGATAAAGATATAAAGAGTAGCAAGTAAAGCTTCGGAAAGACATGTAACAAACATAGGCTCCCCCTACATGTATGCAATCATGTGAATATGGAATGTAGAAGCATATGTGTCACACCCTGATTTTCATGCCACAACACTTAAGTCAATAAATCATGCTAAAAGGAGGTTTGACAAAAACTTTTGAGTGTTTTGTCTTTGCTTTGATGGAATGTTTGACTGCTGTTTGCAAGTGCTCTAAAAATCAAATAAATCCTCCAACTCTTATACTCCTTCCCCTTGATCCAAAAACATTTCCCAATGATCATGCCATGTGTATAGGACATAAAAATAATTTCTTGCAAAAATAATTTGGCCAAATAGTATTTTCAAAAATTAATTTTCCAAAAACCCCTAAATTGAGATTTGCACTGCAAGTACTTAATTAAGGGCAGTAAAAATCTTTCCAAAAATATATTTGACTCCTGTTAGATATAGGATACCCAGAAACCATAAAAATATAATTTTAAAAGTTATTTTCCTATTTTATTTTTTCTTAAGGCCAGAAATGGTCTTTATTAGGGAAAAATCATTTTATTGTTTCAAAAATATTTGACAAATACCTAGGGAAACTCAGTGGACATATATTGTCCATATATAAGAGTTTCAACACATGGTTGTGTTCAAAATATTGGTCAAATCCCTCAAAAACCCTTTATGGATATTTCAAGCTTTTGAAATATTTACAAAGGAAATATTCTCTAAATATTCCAAGAAAATTCTAGCATGTCACATATGACATGTTGGATGATCTTGACAAGTATCATGTCATGGAGAATAGTATAACCCCATGAAATTCCCTCAAAACCATTTCTGTCCATTTTGAAGTTTGAGCAACTTTACATTGCCACACATGTCCAAATGCTCTAAAACCTTGTGAACATGCTAAAATGGTCTAATCATTCATCTAGACCAAATGGCACAAGTTGGAGAAAATGTTATATTGATCAAAGTGCCCCAAAACCCTCTCTGGCTAGAATCTAATTTGAACAACTCTACATTGGAAACTTTCTCTTTTTGATCTCAACTTTTGTGGAAATGTTCAGAACCTCAAATGATGACACTACACCAAGTGGTGCATCAAGGAGAATAGATTTACATGACTAAATCTTGAAGAGTCCATTTCTGTTGATTTCTAGGGTTTACAAAAGTTGCATTGGCAACTTTGCCCAAATGAACTCAATCTTGGTGGAACCTCTTATATTCTCATGCCATTTTATCCTGTCAAGCCTCATGACAAGGGAAGACCATTTGCTTGCCCAAACCATCATCAAACACCTTCTGCCACTTTACCAAAATCCCATTTTTGGCCTCTTCCACTAATCTCCATGGACTCTACTTTTTACCACAACCTCTCCTAGTCCCCCTCTAGTACCTGGACGCTTTTATGCCCATGGAAGCAATGATGGAGGGGGGAGAACTCCATTTTTCCTCCCTGGACAGCAGTTTTCCCTCTCTCTCTCTCAACCCCACCTCTCCTCTACTGGTTCCCCAAGGCATCCAATGCCATTTCCACATTGTTTACTCCCTTCCAGAGCCCCCAGACGCAAGTGGCCACACGAGGACGCGGGAAAAAGCCGCACATGCCGGCAAAATACGCGCTCTGGAGCATGCTATCGTGCTCCCGACCGTTGACACCGCGCTCCCGTCCACCTTGGGCCGCTCGAGTGCGCCAGTCGATGCGCCTCGGCATCCGCGTCATGCCAGCAGGTCTCCCATTTGCTCCCGCGCCCTCCTCTCGCCCCTGCGGCGCGTGCCCGAGCGCCACCCGCCTCTGCCAATCGCTGCCCGCGTCCCTAGCCCGCCTCGCGCTCTCCCCTCTCTCCCTCTCTTTTTCCCTGGTCGTAGACCACGCCCAGGAAGACCCCCGACTCGAAGCCAAGCCCTCCCGTGGCCTCCAGCAATGGCTATGGCCTCGCCGGCGCATGGCCCCGTGGTGCACGTCACCCCCTTCTATTTAAGGCCACCCCCGAGCCTCCTCTCTACTCCTTTGTCTCTCTCTCCCTCCCTTTCACCCCCTGGGCCAACCCACTTCCCTCCTCGTGCCCTCCTTCCACCTCCATGGCCGGAGCAATGCCGCCGGCCTCCGCCTAAATTCGCACCCATCACTCCTCCTCCTTCCCCCTGGACCGCACTAGAACACCTCCACCATCACCGCAAGGCCCTTCATCTCCTCCATTCGCCCCCGGGAAGGCCAGGCGCTCACGACCAAAGATGGCCGACGGCACCTCCGCCACCACCCAAGCCGTCGCCACTACAGCCATCCTCGGCATGCGTGCAGCACATGGATCGGCGGCATGGTCTCCTGAGCACGCCGGTGGGCGGGGCGTCGCCGGGGACGCCCTGTAGCCCCGGCAATCGCCGGCGGGAGCCGCTCCTCCCCGTGGCCAGAACGCGCGTGGGAGGTGGAAGACGACCTGCCGCTGGGGCCCACACGCCAGTGACCCAGTAGGTGGGCCCGTCCGTTTAAGTGGAGACGTACTCCGTGAAGGCGCCTTCGACGCCACCTCCTCTGCCCGCGCAGCCGAGCCGCTGGGCCAGCCCAGTGCGCTGCGGTGCTAAGATGCGCCGTGGGCACAGTTTGGGAATAACCAGAATCTTTTTCTTTTTCTTTTCCAGTAGGCTTCTAAAATCCATAGTTAATTCATTTCTTGTCCAAATTTGATGATTCAAATTTCTAGTAGGTTCTAAAATCATGCCCTACCACATGGTGCTATTTTCACATTTTTACAGAAGCATTTCCTTCACAAATATTTATCAAATCCTATTTTTCCATTTCTGTCATAAACTTTAGAAAATCACAGAGAGCCCATTTTTGATCCAAATGCCATGATTCAAATTTCCAGGTGCTTCTAAGTTCATAACTTAGTTTATGAACATTTTTCTTAATACTTCCTGTACCACCTCAAATAATGGTCTATTTCTTCATGTATAGCCAACTTTGCAAATTCATAGAGAAATCATTTGAACTCCAAATCTAGTGAAACCAATTCCTAGATGCTTCTAAAATCATCATTTGTTAAATGGGTGCCTCTGCTCATTTTTGAAAATAATGTTTCTGTACACTTCTTGCAAACCCATTAATCCCTTGATTCCATCATATTGAAATGTTCGGAGATGTCCATTGATAAAATCCTAATGAAACCACTTTGGTCATCCCTCATATGACCAGAGGTATCCTAGAAAAGTCCAACTCATATTTTTAGAGCACTTTTATTTCCTGCCTTGTTGTGTTGCTTATTATGGTTGCTTTCGACGATAGTTAACGAAGTAGACGAAATGCTCGGAGTTGGACCAGAGATATTTGAAGACCTCGGAGACTTTGTTAAAACAAGCAAGCAGCCCTTTGACCATGTCTATGAAACCCTTTTTATGCATGTCATATAGCACCATATTGTTGTTGCATCGGAATCATGATGAGGTGGTATCCACTTTGTTGGTTTGCCATCGTATTTCCTCGTTGATACTTGCATTGTGCATAACCCTACCTTCTTATGAGGGTTATGCCGATGGGAGTAGATAGGATGCTAAAGTAGATGCTATGCAAAAAGGGACGGGTATATGCATGGTGAAGGAGACAAAGTATTTTCAAAAGACTTTTCAAAAACCCCGTCGGGTGCCACTTATGCCCGAGGGAGATGATGAGATGGGTAACCACTTGATGATGAAGTGGTGTACCGAGGCAAGTGTGTGTTGTTTCCAAAACGGATTGGTTTAAGTTGCGACCGTTATTCCAACCTTACATGCGCAACCACTCTACCCTTGTATGGGAAAGGGCATTATTGATTACCTATGCTGATACTAGCTTGGAGCCTGCATTACTAGTGACAGGGGAGAGTTGGTGCTCTCTCTCTAGGGACGGGGTCGTGCCAGGTAGGGCGGTCATGACTGTTTTCACAGGGCACCGGATACACCGTTGTGTCCCCTCTCGGATGTTACGATCTCGAGTGAGTCTCGTATGATGTACATCGTGAGGATACGGAACAACGAGTGGACTCCTTGTTAGTGTCATCTAGGAAAAGATAGTGATCGGGTGCTTACCCCGGGTACTTGAGGTACCGCGGGTCGTGGATGACACGGAAGTTCCCCGGATCTTGTGGGTAAAGTGTGCAACCTCTGCAGAGTGTAAAACTATTCGAATAGCCGTGTCCACGGTCAAGGACGGTTGGGTAACCGCTCTTGGGCTACGTCCACACGTTTACAAACCAGTGTGTCTGTTTGGATAAGTGGGAAGATCTACTTGGGTCAAGTCAAGGGACTTGACATGATTGAGTTGGGTTGGTGCCCACTCTGTTTATGTTGATATCTGTAACCTGTCCTCATGGTTACTTGAATTCTCCTGATGCATGTCTTACAAGTTGTTGAACATGTCATTGCACTCAAAACTAGCTTTCTGCAATAATTTACCTATATCATGCATTGTTGTATCTTGAACCAAAACATGGGTTGCTTGGGAGTACATTCAAAGTACTCATTGGCTTGCCACTGGTTATTTTATTGGCCATGCATGAAAGAACAGGATGTAATGAAGAGTACCTTGGTGACGCACATGCGAGCTAGGAAGCTTCCCAGTCAGAATGCATGTAGGGTTAAGGCAGATGGCATGGGTCCAAGTTGTTATTGAAGATTTCCGCTGCGATGATACACTCAAGACTTGGCTATAATGGTCCTACTTGTGTAAAACGGTATGTATGGATGTAAGACTCTTGTTATTCAGCATCTGTGTGTTCAGTGAGCATTGATCTCTGGGATCACTGTACACGTGCATTTGGGGATCACGACTTATGAGTCGGGGTCCCCACAGAGCTGGTATCAGAGCCATCCTGACTGTAGGAAGCCTTAGTTAGCATGGTAGTTAGTTAGGGTAAAACTATTTCCAAAACTATTACAAGTTTTCAAAACTATCTATACTTCTCTTCCCTTCTCAGTTTTTTCAAAAACTAAGGTATACTTTCCCCCATCGATCTCTTCCCTTCAAAACTATTGCAAACGGTCGCTAGCACCATCAAGCCCTTGACCACGGGATTCCTTGTAATCCTTGTGGATATCCTAGAAGGAGTACACCTTGCCAAACACTCACCCACCTCTTTTGAACCCAAGATTCATGACACCACAACAAGACGATGCCAACAGAAGATACGCCTTTGAAGAATGAGGACATGAAGACCCAGAGGATGGTGACACCTTTGAATTTGCCCCAGGATGATGAAACCTTGGCCTATGATGACTAGGGCATAGGATAAGCAAGATCATGATATACATCGCTAGTAGAGCAACCCTGCCCTTATCATTGTTGCATCGGCAACCACCGGTGTATGAGAACCTAGCCATTTGGTCTGCCTCACTATAGTGAGCAGGAAAACGGTTCTCTTCATCCCCCGCTCTCGGTGACGATATTGGCAACAGTGTATTCGGCAGATTGGACCTCTACTATGCCTTGTTAGTGTCATTACATAAAGGATTACCTACCTGGTACCGTCAACGCTTTAGAAGGCAAAAGGGGTCGTCATGATTAAGAAGACAACAGAAGACTGAGTCAATGCCTGCTACGAGGAGCCACCTTCACCCCATCACTTCAACAGGCGAGAAGTTGCTAAAGAATCTTCAGGCTCAACCCGGATTGTTTCATCGAACAACTACAAGAGATGTAACAACACCTGAGGAAAACTCAGAAGACTGCATGAGGCACAAGGCACGACTACTGAGTCCGAGAACCCCTAGGGTAGGATGAGTCGTGTACCCCCTATGCGCAGTCAAGTCCGTATGATAGTTCGAATAGAACCATGATTGTGTGTTGCTTGTTTTTATTTGTTTGTGTTTTGATATTGGTCTCACTTTTGCCCTAGGCGACAAGTATGAGACTATATCACCTTCCTTACCTTGCTTCTTCTGTTTGGCCCTTTTTGCACCTGTTTGTTTGCACTAACACTATAGAAGCCCCTTTAGGCATTCCCCTCCTCTATGCTACCTCTCCCTCTCATCTCTTTCCTCAACTGAAGACAAGCAAGACAATATGCACCAAGGATTCCACCTCGGCGACCAACAAGCACTGAAGACTTTTGCTACAACCTCCTCGACCAAGTACAACCCCATATGTTTACACCTCAAGACTAGAACCCTATTCCTAGACCCTTCGAGACTTCACGAAAAACCCAGCTCGAGTCCTTAACCATGTTCTTAACCCATAGAATTGCAAGAGGACCAGTTAAGCCTCCGTAACCTTGCTTATCACTGGGCTCATTATGGAACTAGTGGACATAGTGAATGATCACATTATCATCCTAAGATAGCACCAAAACCGATGATGCCATAGGGAAGACCGATTTTAGGATACAGGAATAGAGGACAAATGACTTGATGAGGTTATATCAGAGACCTTGAGGAATTATCCGAGACTTCTTGGTGGATTATAAGGTTTTTATGTTAGTTGATGAACTTGGTGGGATCATGTTAATAGAGTAGCATAGCTTTCATTGCCCCTGAGTAAATTGGATTTAGTAGGACAATTATGATCGCAAGCTGAAATTCTCGGATGTATAAGGATTTGACTTAGCCAGTGGATATGGATAGGAGATAGTTGATATTACGATAATAACTTGGGGAAAAGTGAAGAAATTCTCGTTGGACATGAGATTTGGATTTAAGCAGGTGATCCTAGTTGAGTATAGATGCTGAGTAAGTCTACATGGTTCGGAGCAAATTGGAATTGGACCGATAATCTTGATCATGATACCATGTTTCTCGGTGGACAATGAACTAGGAGATTGGATTGATTGCCGGAGTTGATATAAACTTGACCTTGGAGGTTACTTGATCATGATAATCGAAATTGGTGGACTTACTATAGTAGAGACAGCCCTTTCAAGTATCTGGGGATTACAGGACTTTAGAAGATCATGTGGAACACCATAAACATTGGATTTGTAGAATTAATGGATTGTGTAGTGATTGATGGAAGTTAATGGGCTGCTGGAGTTGATTCATAGGAAGGAAACAAGATCTTGGAGTGGCTTACGATGTGTTTCCTTAGGATAGAGGTGCTTTATCTTAGACCTTGGAAGCATAGGTTGAGCACTTGGATTGGCACGTTCAAGCTTAGCAGCTTGTATATTCTACCCATGGATTTTTAGGGGTAGACATACATATGAGTTTGGGGGTTGTAGACATATATGATTTTGTTAGACCTCCTCTCGAGAGTCATGAGGAATAATAATAGCATGAGTAATGATTGGAGATGACCTACACGGGTTGGTACTTTCGGTGGTATAAGGTGATCTGTTTGGAGGACTAGATAGACTATTGGCATCTCAGAAATCGTGCTTAAAGATAAGATGATAAACATTCACTCGCACACTAGAATCCTTGAAACCCTTAAGCCCTACCAAACTACAACATGGTCGGACCATGACCGTGGGTCTTGACTCTAGATCAAGAACACCTTGGACCATACTCAACCGTGACCACCACCAATACCCCATCCTACTTTATGTACCTCATGAACAAAGTCTTCATGGAGTACTTGGACAAGTTGGTTGTCATCTTTATTTTGGTAACATACTTGTCTACCCGAAGACGGAAGAAGGATCACTGAGCTGGTCAAGGAACATCTGAAGATCGCCATGTCCAGGGGGAAGAACTACACCAACCACCATCGTCAAGAAGTAAACCTCCGCATCGAAGACCAGGCATATCTTCAAGCCACTTCTCTCTAAGGAACCAAGCATTTCCATGACAAGGAGACCCACACCAAGATTCATCGGCCCCCTTCATGATCACTCCAAAATTTAACAACCCCCTCTGAGATCACTACAAGACGAAGAGAAGATAGTTACTAGCTGGAGTTGCCACCTGAGTTACCTGATGTGCACAACGCTTTCCATGCATCACAACCCCGGAAGTGTTTCCAACTTCCTAACTTGCCCGATCTCTACGAGGGCATTGACCACCGAGCCATCGACCCCTAGCCCAATCTAACCAACCGCGAGCTACCCATTAGCAACCTGGATCAAGAAGAGCGTCATACACGAAGCCACACCATCAAGTACTTCAAGCTCAATGGAGCACTACACGGAAGCAGAAGCAACATGAGGACTTGAAGACTACCCCAGATCCAAGTTTCTGTATCCCTTTCCGCGCCTAGTCTGGGAATCTCGGGGACGAGATTCTTGTAAGGGGGGTAGGTCTGTCACACCCTGATTTTCATGCCACAACACTTAAGTCAATAAATCATGCTAAAAGGAGGTTTGACAAAAACTTTTGAGTGTTTTGTCTTTGCTTTGATGGAATGTTTGACTGCTGTTTGCAAGTGCTCTAAAAATCAAATAAATCCTCCAACTCTTATACTCCTTCCCCTTGATCCAAAAACCTTTCCCAATAATCATGCCATGTGTATAGGACATAAAAATAATTTCTTACAAAAATAATTTGACCAAATAGTATCTTCAAAAATTAGTTTTCCAAAAACCCCTGAATTGAGATTTGCACTGCAAGTACTTAATTAAGGGCAGTAAAAATCTTTCCAAAAATATATTTGACTCCTATTAGATATAGGATACCCAGAAACCATAAAAATATAATTTTAAAGTTATTTTTCTATTTTATTTAAAAGCTTTTTCTTAAGGCCAGAAATGGTATTTATTAGGGAAAAATCATTTTATTGTTTCAAAAATATTTGACAAATACCTAGGGAAACTCAGTGGACATATATTGTCCATATATAAGAGTTTCAACACATGGTCGTGTTCAAAATATTGGTCAAATCCCGCAAAAACCCTTTCTGGATATTTCAAGCTTTTGAAATATTTACAAAGGAAATATTCTCTAAAAATTCCAAGAAAATTCTAGCATGTCACATATGACATGTTGGATGTTCTTGACAAGTATCATGTCATGGAGAATAGTATAACCCCATGAAATTCCCTCAAAACCATTTATGTCCATTTTGAAGTTTGAGCAACTTTACATTGCCAAACATGTCCAAATGCTCTAAAACCTTGTGAACATGCTCAAATGGTCTAATCATTCATCTAGACCAAATGGCACAAGTTGGAGAAAATGTTATATTGATCAAAGTGCCCCAAAACCCTCTCTGGCTAGAATCTAATTTGAACAACTCTACATTGGAAACTTTCTCCTATTGATCTCAACTTTTGTGGAAATGTTCAGAACCTCAAATGATGACACTACACCAAGTGGTGCATCAAGGAGAATAGATTTACATGACTAAATCTTGGAGAGTCCATTTCTGTTGATTTTTAGGGTTTACAAAAGTTGCATTGGCAACTTTGCCCAAATGAACTCAATCTTGGTGGAACCTCTTATTTTCTCATGCCATTTTATCCTGTCAAGCCTCATGACAAGGGAAGACCATTTGCTTGCCCAAACCATCATCAAACACCTTCTGCCACTTTACCAAAATCCCATTTTTGGCCTCTTCCACTAATCTCCATGGACTCTACTTTTTACCACAACCTCTCCTAGTCCCCCTCTAGTACCTGGACGCTTTTATGCCCATGGAAGCAATGATGGAGGGGGGGAGAACTCCATTTTTCCTCCCTGGACAGCAGTTTTCCCTCTCTCTCTCAACCCCACCTCTCCTCTACTGGTTCCCCAAGGCATCCAATGCCATTTCCACTTTGTTTACTCCCTTCCAGAGCCCCCAGACGCAAGTGGCCACACCAGGACGTGGGAAAAAGCCGCACATGCCGGCTAAAGACGCGCTCTGGAGCATGCTACCGTGCTCCCGACCGTTGACACCGTGCTCCCCTCCACCTCGGGCCGCTCGAGCGCGCCAGTCGATGCGCCTCGGCGTCCGCGTCACGCCAGCAGGTCTCCCACTTGCTCCTGCGCCCTCCTCTCGCCCCTGTGGCGCGTGCCCGAGCGCCACCCGCCTCCGCCAATCGTTGCCCGCGTCCCTGGCGTGCCTCGCGCTCTCCCCTCTCTCCCTCTCTTTTTCCCTAGTCGTAGACCATGCCCAGGAAGACCCCCGACTCGAAGCCAAGCCCTCCCGTGGCCTCCAGCAATGGCTACGGCCTCGCCGGCGCATGGCCCCGTGGTGCACCTCGCCCCCTTCTATTTAAGGCCACCCCCGAGCCTCCTCTCTACTCCTTTGGCTCTCTCTCCCTCCCTTTCACCCCCTGGGCCAACCCACTTCCCTCCTCGTGCCCTCCTTGCACCTTCATGGCCGGAGCAATGCCGCCGGCCTCCGCCTAAATTCGTACCCATCACTCCTCCTCCTTCCCCCTAGACTGCACTAGAACACCTCCACCATCACCGCAAGGCCCTCCATCTCCTCCATTCGCCCCCGGGAAGGCCAGGCACTCACGGCCAAAGATGGCCGACGGCACCTCCACCACCACCCAAGCCGTCGCCACTACAGCCATCCTCGGCATGCGTGCAGCACATGGATGGGTGCGGTGTGGTCTCCTGAGCACGCCGGTGGGCGGGGCGTCGCCGGGGACGCCCTGTAGCCCCGGCAATCACCGGCGGGAGCCGCTCCTCCCCGTGGCCAGAACGCGCGTGGGAGGTGGAAGACAACCTGCCGCTGGGGCCCACACGCCAGTGACCCAGCAGGCGGGCCCGTCCGTTTAAGTGGAGACGTACTCCGCGAAGGCGCCTTCGACGCCACCTCCTCTGCTTGCGCAGCCAAGCCGCTGGGCCGGCCCAGTGCGCCGTGGTGCTATGATGCGCCGTGGGCACAGTTTAGGTATAACCAGAATCTTTTTCTTTTTCTTTTCCAGTGGGCTTCTAAAATCCATAGTTAATTCATTTCTTGTCCAAATTTGATGATTCAAATTTCTAGTAGGTTCTAAAATCATGCCCTACCACATGGTTCTATTTTCACATTTTTACAGAAGCATTTCCTTCACAAATATTTATCAAATCCTATTTTTCCATTTCTGTCATAAACTTTAGAAAATCACAGAGAGCCCATTTTTGATCCAAATGCCATGATTCAAATTTCCAGGTGCTTCTAAGTTCATAACTTAGTTTATGAACATTTTTCTTAATACTTCCTGTACCACCTCAAATAATGGTCTATTTCTTCATGTATAGCCAACTTTGCAAATTCATAGAGAAATCATTTGAACTCCAAATCAAGTGAAACCAATTCCTAGATGCTTCTAAAATCATCATTTGTTAAATGGGTGCCTCTGCTCATTTTTGAAAATAATGTTTTTGTACACTTCTTGCAAACCCATTAATCCCTTGATTCCATCATATTGAAATGTTCAGAGATATCCATTGATAAAATCCTAATGAAACCACTTTGGTCATCCCTCATATGACCATAGGTATCCTAGAAAAGTCCAACTCATATTTTTAGAGCACTTTTATTTCCTGCCTTGTTGTGTTGCTTATTATGGTTGCTTTGAACGACAGTTAACAAAGTAGACGAAATGCTCGGAGTTGGACCAGAGATATTTGAAGACCTCGAAGACTTTGTTAAAACAAGCAAGCAGCCCTTTGACCATGTCTATGAAAGACTTTTTATGCATGTCATATAGCACCATATTGTTGTTGCATCGGAATCATGATGAGGTGGTATCCACTTTGTTGGTTTTCCACCGTATTTCCTCGTTGATACTTGCATTGTGCATAACCCTACCTTCTTATGAGGGTTATGCCGGTGGGAGTAGGTAGGATGCTAAAGTAGATGCTACGCAAAAAGGGACGGGTATATGCATGGTGAAGGAGACAAAGTATTTTCAAAAGACTTTTCGAAAACCCCGTCGGGTGCCACTTATGCCCGAGGGAGATGATGAGATGGGTAACCACTTGATGATGAAGTGGTGTATCGAGGCAAGTGTGTGTTGTTTCCAAAACGGATTGGTTTAAGTTGCGACCATTATTCCAACCTTACATGCGCAACCACTCTACCCTTGTATGGGAATGGGCATTATTGATTACCTAGGCCGATACTAGCTTGGAGCCTGCATTACTAGTGACGGGGGAGAGTTGGCGCTCTCTATCGGGACGGGGTCATGCCAGGTAGGGCGGCCATGACTGTTTTCACAGGGCACCGGATACACCGTTGTGTCCCCTCTCGGATGTTACGATCTCGAGTGAGTCTCGTATGATGTACATCGTGAGGATACGGAACAACGAGTGGACTCCTTGTTAGTGTCGTCTAGGGAAAGATAGTGATCGGGGGCTTACCCCGGGTACTTGAGGTACCGCGGGTCGTGGATGACACGGAAGTTCCCCGGATCTTGTGGGTAAAGTGTGCAACCTCTGCAGAGCGTAAAACTATTCGAATAGCCGTGTCCACGGTCAAGGACAGTTGGGTAACCGCTCTTGGGCTATGTCCACATGTCTACAAACCAGTGTGTCAGTTTGGATAAGTGGGAAGATCTACTTGGGTCAAGTCAAGGGACTTGACATGATTGAGTTGGGTTGGTGCCCACTCTGTTTATGTTGATATCTGTAACCTGTCCTCATGGTTACTTGAATTCTCCTGATGCATGTCTTACAAGTTGTTGAACATGCCGCTGCACTCAAAACTAGCTTTCTGCAAAAATTTACCTATATCATGCATTGTTGTATCTTGAACCAAAACATGCGTTGCTTGCGAGTACATTCAAAGTACTCATTGGCTTGCCACTGGTTATTTTATTGGCCAGGCATGAAAGAACATGATGTAATGAAGAGTACCTTGGTGACGCAAATGCGAGATTAGAAGCTTCCCAGTCAGAATGCCTGTAGGGTTAAGGCAGATGGCATGGGTCCAAGTTGTTATTGAAGATTTCCGCTGCGATGATACACTCAAGACTTGACCATAATGGTCCTACTTGTGTAAAACGGTATGTATGGATGTAAGACTCTTGTTATTCAGCTTCTATGTGTTCAGTGAGCATTGATCTCTGTGATCACTGTACACGTTCATTTGGTGATCACGACTTATGAGTCGGGGTCCCCACAGAGCTGGTATCAGAGCCATCCTGACTGTAGGAAGCCTTAGTTAGCATGGTAGTTAGTTAGGGTAAAACTATTTCCAAAACTATTACAAGTTTTCAAAACTATCTATACTTCTCTTCCCTTCTCAGTTTTTTCAAAAACTAAGGTATACTTTCCCCCATCGATCTCTTCCCTTCAAAACTATTGCAAACGGTCGCTAGCACCATCAAGCCCTTGACCACGGGATTCCTTGTAATCCTTGTGGATATCCTAGAAGGAGTACACCTTGCCAAACACTCACCCACCTCTTTTGAACCCAAGATTCATGACACCACAACAAGACGATGCCAACAGAAGATACGCCTTTGAAGAATGAGGACATGAAGACCCAGAGGATGGTGACACCTTTGAATTTGCCCCAGGATGATGAAACCTTGGCCTATGATGACCAGGTCATAGGATAAGCAAGATCATGATATACATCGCTAGTAGAGCAACCCTGCCCTTATCATTGTTGCATCGGCAACCACCGGTGTATGAGAACCTAGCCATTTGGTCTGCCTCACTATAGTGAGCAGGAAAATGGTTCTCTTCATCCCCCGCTCTCGGTGACGATATTGGCAATAGTGTATCCGGCAGATTGGACCTCTACTATGCCTTGTTAGTTTCATTACATAAAGGATTACCTACCTGGTACCGTCGACGCCTTAGAAGGCAAAAGGGGTCGTCATGATTAAGAAGACAACAGAAGACTGAGTCAATGCCTGCTACGAGGAGCCACCTTCACCCCATCACTTCAACAGGCGAGAAGTTGCTGAAGAATCTTCAGGCTCAACCCGGATTGTTTCATCGAACAACTACAAGAGAAGTAACAACACCTGAGGAAAACTCAGAAGACTGCATGAGGCACAAGGCACGACTAATGAGTCCGAGAACCCCTAGGGTAGGATGAGTCGTGTACCCCCTATGCGCAGTCCAGTCCGTATGATAGTCCGAATAGAACCATGATTGTGTGTTGCTTGTTTTTATTTGTTTGTGTTTTGATATAGGTCGCACTTTTGCCCTAGGCGACAAGTATGCGACTATATCACCTTCCTTACCTTGCTTCTTCTGTTTGGCCCTTTTTGCACCTATTTGTTTGCACTAGCACTATAGAAGCCCCTTTAGGCATTCCCCTCCTCTATGCTACCTCTCCCTCTCATCTCTTTCCTCAACTGAAGACAAGCAAGACAATATGCACCAAGGATTCCACCTCGGTGACCAACAAGCACTGAAGACTTTTGCTACAACCTCCTCGACCAAGTACAACCCCGTATGTTTACACCTAAAGACTAGAACCCTATTCCTAGACCCTTCGAGACTTCACGAAATACCCCAGATCGAATGGGTTTGGTCCTTGAGACACATAACAAAGCAATGAAAAAAATGTGATGCTTGTAGAGGACAAGATTCATTGAGTGGAGCTAGATCAGAAGAAACACAGAATTATGTGGCAAACTGTTTTTCCTGTTATGAAGTCGGTGGCACCGAGTGGTATGCTTCGGTCGTACCAAAAAGATTCGGTTGTGCCGAAAATAACAAATCGGTGAAACCGAGTTCATTGCAAAGAAAAACACTTGTCACCTCAGCTCACTAGACTAGTAAGATCTCACAAAGATTTGCAAGGAATTTACTGAAGGATGTGCAATGAATTGAAATGCAGAAAATGCAGAACAAACAGAAAGAAAGAAATCTAGATGAGGTTTTTTTTTGAAAGGGGAAACCAATATGCATGAGACAAATGCAAAAACACAGAAAAGAACACGAGAGAACTTCATCTAGAGATGGTCGGCGACAAAGTCACCTATGTTAGAGTATATTGACTTAGGAGTCAAGTGAGATCACTTGATCATAGGTCATACTCATCGTTTAAGCTCGAAATGGGGTTGCCATTTTTCGTCTAAGCATCTTGATTTATTCACATCTTGTCGAGTTGCTTTAGCTCATGACTTGGAGTAAAGCTTCTCTAAGCTGGAATAACATACCTTGGTTGGTGGTGTTGTCCATGTAGTTGAACTTGTGTGGGTAGCTCAAGGTTGATGTAGCTCATCAAGAATTTGGAGCACCACTTGGAATTTTAGTCCATCTACCTACGTGGGTTAGTTCTTGCAAGGAAGAGCACTTGTGTATCCACAAATGACAATCGTGAAGCTCAACATAGAATTTGTCAAAGGATATGTTTGAGTGGTTCCGTGCTTCCTTGTCTTCAACCACCATAGTGTAGAGACTTGGTGATGTAGAGATTGCTCAAGATATGAGTGGATCACAATCTCATGGAATTTGATTCCACCAAGTACCTACATGGGTTAGATGACATGCAAGATACAAATATATCCAAGACATAAGATATTCATCATAAGAGAAATATCAAGGATTAGTCATAAGCTCATGTCTTGCATGTATCCAATGGAGTTTCTACTCCAAGTTTGAAGCATCAATGATGTTCAATTCTCCTCTTAACCTGCAAAACACTTTCTCATCAAGAGGTTTAGTGAATATATCCGCTAATTGCTTTTTGGTGCGAACATGCTTAAGATCAATGTCACCCTTAGCAACATGATCTCGAATGAAATGATGACAAACTTGAATATGCTTAGTTCGAGAATGTTGCACAAGATTATGACCAATTTTGATAGCACTTTCATTGTCACAAAGCAATGGAACATGTCTCACATATATCCCATAATCCTTAAGAGTTTGGGTCATCCAAAGTAATTGAGCACAACATGAACCAGCGGCAATATATTCAGCTTCGGCAATGGATAAGGATACCGAGTTTTGTTTCTTGGAGGACCAAGACACAAGAGATCTACCAAGAAATTGACAAGTACCCGAGGTGGACTTTCTATCAACCTTGTCTCCGGCATAGTCCGAGTCGGAATAGCCAACAAGATCGAAAGAGGCCCTCTTAGGATACCAAATGCCAAAGTTTGGTGTATGGATTAAGTATCTCACTAGCCTTTTCACGGCCTTAAGATGACATTCCTTAGGAGCAGCTTGATATCGTGCACACATGCACACACTTAGCATGATATCGGGACGTGAAGCACATAGATATACCAATGAACCGATCATAGAGCGATAAACCTTTTGATCAACCGGTTCACCGTCTTTGGTCAAGTCATTATGTCCACTAGTAGGCATGGGTGTAGACATACCTTTGCATTCTTGCATATTGAACTTCTTGAATAAGTCATTGGTGTACTTCGTTTAAGAAACAAAGGTACCTTCCTTAGTTTTCTTGATTTGCATCCCAAGGAAGAATTTGAGTTCACTCATCATAGACATCTCAATCTTTTCCAACATTAGCTTCCCAAACTTTTCAACAAAATGAGGGTTAGTCGAACCAAATATAATATCATCAACATAAATTTGGCATACAAATTGTTCTCCATTAACCCTTTTAGTAAAAAGAGTAGATCAATTTTCCCAATTTCAAAGCCTTTTTCAATAAGGAACTTGGTCAAGCATTTATACCAAGTTCTAGGAGCTTGTTTAAGACCATAAAGAGCTTTGTGAAGTTTGTAAACATGATTGGGTTTCTTAGGATTGACAAAGCCGGGAGGTTGCTTAACATAAACTTTTGTGAAAACTATTCTTTCATCTCTAGCATTGAACCTATGAAGGTCGAAGAAGCATTGGAAGATCCAGATTGGATAAATGCCATGCATGAAGAGCTACATAACTTTGAGAGGAATCAAGTTTGGACATTGGTTGAGAAGCCCGACAACAACCACAACGTCATCGGTACCAAATGGGTGTTTCGCAACAAGCAAGATGAAGATGGACAAGTAGTTTGCAACAAAGCACGTCTCGTTGCCCAAGGCTACACACAAGTCGAAGGTATGGACTATGGTGAGACTTACGCCCCCGTTGCTAGACTAGAGTCCATTCGCATCTTACTTTCCTATGCTAATCATCATGATATTACCTTGTACCAAATGGACATTAAAAGTGCTTTTCTAAATGGTGAAATAGATTTGCTCGACGGGATGATCTTTAGCAACTCTTGCTCGAACTCGTGAAAGCTTTTGCTTGGGTCTTCATTGAACATCGTCTTCATCTTGTTCTTCTTCTTCTTGGCCTTCTTCATTGTTGGCATTGTTGTTCTCTTGTCGTGGTGGAGAAGGAGGTTGTTGACGTTCATCTTGATGCACTTCCTCGTTTTCTTCATCTTGGTGTGTCCCGCTTGTGGATGCTTCTGTATCAACTCTTGGTTCACCTTGTCGTGAAGTAGAAGCCTCCACTTGAACGGACGAGGTACTCTCCTTCACCTCCATTGGACGAACCTTGCCAATAGCCAAGTCTTGAATTGCTTCCGAAGGATCTTTGTCTCCTACATCAATTGGCAATTGCTCTACTTGCGAGCCGTTAGATTCATCAAACTTCACATCTATCGTCTCTTTAACCTTTCGGGTGAAATTGTTGTAGACATGGTAAGTGTGATAGTTTGAGCCATAACCTAGTAGGAAACCTTCATGAGACTTAGGAGCAAATTTAGAGCTACGATGCTTATCAAGAACGTAGCACTTTGAGCCGAATACTCGGAAGTATCCAACTTGGGGTTTGTTACCGGTGAGGAGCTCGTATGCCATCTTGCCGAGTAGCTTGTGAAGATACAAGCGATTTGTTGCATGACAAGCTGTTTCAACCGCTTCTGCCCAAAAGTGCTTCGGCGTCTTGTACTCATCAAGCATCGTTCTCGCCATTTTGATGAGCGTCTGTGTAAGTGCGTTATGTCGACTAGAGGGGGGGTGAATAGGCGATTTTTATGAATTCTTCACTGAGGAATTTGCGGGTGAGAAAATTCCTTAGCGAAGAACTACTTGCAGCGGAATATGTACTCAGAAGTAAACATAACTGGATACACACATAGTCAGCATGATGAAATGAAGACTAAAAACAGAGTACGGAAAGCGTAAACACAGGATAACAAGATGAAGACAAATAGACTGAAGAAATTGAACTGAGGAATTTGTGAAAGTCTTCAGTCAAAGTCTTCAAGCATAGATATGAACAACATGCAACACAGAATGAGGAAATGGAAGAGTTGAGAAAATAGAACCAGTCAGTTGGTGAAGACAATGATTTGGTAGACCAGTTCCAACTGCTGTCTCAATTGTACGTCTGGTTGGAGCGGCTGAGTATTTAAACTTGAGGACACATAGTCCCGGACACCCAGTCTCTGAGCCGCAACTCAAGACACCCAGTCCTCACCGTATTCTCCTTGAACTAAGACCACGCAGGCCTCGTCCAATCACTCGTGGTAAGTCTTCAGGTGACTTCCAAACCTTCACAGACTTGGTCACTCGGCAATCCACAATTCCTCTTGGATGCTCTAGACCTTGACGCCTAACTGTCTGGAAGAAGCACAGTCTTCAAAGTTAACAAGCGGCGGATCCATGCAGGATCAATTTCTTCAGTGATGCTCAATCACTTTGGGTTTGTGGGGGTTTGGTTTTTGGGATTTTCCTCACTTGATGATTTTCGCTCAAAGTCCTCGGAGGATGGGTTGCTCTCAAATGACAAGTGTCAAGTTCTCTCGGAGCAGCCAACCAACTAGTGGTTGTAGGGGGCGGCTATTTATAGCCTAGGGAGCAGCCCGACATGATAAGACATAAATGCCCTTCAATGATATGACCGTTAGGTGGATAAGATATTTTGGGACAGCCGGCGCGCAGCACAGCAACGGTCGGAAATTTGACTCTCAAATTCCTTAGCGCTATCATGTTCCTCACTGTGTAGGCAATTCGCACTGGGGAATTCCTAACTCCTCAGTCAGAGAAAAGTCCTCAGTGAACAGAAGAACTGCGTCTCTGTCACTGATGAATTTGACTGAACTGTATGAGATTTCCAATGGCTTCCCTCGAAGGGATTGGTAGGTGTGGGATTTTGAGTTGAGCATCACATGGAAATTTTTCCTTAGTATTTCCTCGACCCCCTTTAACAGTATGGTGTTTCCTATGACTCAAGAAAGAGAAAATGAAACTACGAAAACAAAAGTCTTCACGCTTCATATTCCTCGAATGATTATCAAGTCTTCAAGATCACACCAATTTCTTTACTTTCAAAGTCTTCAGAAAGTCTTCAGAATGTCAAAGTCTTCAGTCGAAGAACTTCATTTTTAGGGGTCGACTTTCTTTGTAAATATCAAACTCCTCATAGACTTATAGACCTGTGTACACTCACAAACACATCAGTTACTTAACCTACAAGTCTTCAATACACCAAAATCACTAAGGGGCACTAGATGCACTTACAATCTCCCCCTTTTTGGTGATTGATGACAACATAGGTTAAGTTTTCAACGGGGATAAACATATGGAGTGTAAATACTGATATTGAGGAATTTGATTGCAAGATATAGAAGAACTCTCCCTGAATATGTGCATAATGAGGAATTTTCTTTTGAGGCAATGCACATTTGAAGAGTTGAATCATGGAGATCTCCCCCTATATCTTGTAATTCATACACGCATTTGATATATAATATGAAGAATTTGAAATGCATGATGAAATATGGTGCCTGATGAGATTCAGCATGCGTGCAATAATATTGACTAGGAATAAGCATGCAGAATATCACATCAAAAGTTTCAGAGCTCAAATATCACATTCATAGCTTAGTGCTTCAAAAGTATCAGAGCATCAAACGTATCAAAGCACGACCAAAAGTATCAAGGCACCATCGGATTTAAGATTACAACTCGATCCAATAAAAGTTTCGGAAGAACGAGAGTTGTAACTTAATAAAAATGCCCATAATATAAACCCGCTTGAAGACTAACTCAGATATCTCCCCCTTTGTCATTAATGACCAAAAGGATCGAAACTGAGGACTAGCGCCCCTGAAGATTTTCAAGTTGATGGAGGAGCGCCAGCGTTGTCGGGGTTAGTTGTTGACGTAGGGCCTGCCGCAGTGTCGTCCAAATCTTCATGTTCATCAGTTTCACGCGATCAAGAATAAGAGCTGGCCACCAGATTGGGAACTTTGACTCTCTTGAATTTCTTCGGAGGAGGTGCAGACCAGTCAAAAGCTTCCTGGAGACCCATAGTCTTCAATTCTTCGGCAGAATATACATGATTAAGAACAGCCCAGGTGCGGTTGAGGGTTTCATGAAGGTAGTACTGATTTTTCTTCACTACATTATGCGTTGAGGTCATGTTGTGAAGAATTGCAGCAAATTGACGCTTCACCCATTTCTGATTGCGTTCAACCTTCTGATGAAGACTGAGGAGTAACTCACGATCAGTCATCACCCTGGGTGCTGTTGCTTGAGGCTTTTGCTTGGCTGAGGTATTTGCGGCAGTGTCATGTGTTGCAAAATCGTCATTGGTGGAGTAAGATGTAGCTAGACGGAATTGACCATCCAATGGACGAATGCCTTCATCAATTACAGCTGCTGCCTTGCCCTTATCATCAGATGATGAAACTGGTCGCTTGAGGACTTCGATGGGCGGCAAGTAGCTGCCATGGTTCAGAGTGTCAGCCTTGTAATTCAGTGAAGATCTTGCCCTTATGAATCTCATGATCCAAGGCGCATATGGCTTCAGCTCAAAAGGTGACATTGCAACATTGGCCAGAGTCCTCATGAAGAAGTCATGGAAATTGACAGGAACGCCATGAATGATATTGAAAAGCATGTTCTTCATGATGCCAACGACATCTTCTTCATTTGAGTCGTGGCCTTTGATGGGACTCATTGCCTTCGTCAAGATTCTATAGACAGTCCGAGGCACATACAGTAATTCCTTGACGAGGAATTTGGTTCGAGGGGCCTGTCCTGGCTTCAAAGGCTTCATGAGCACTTGCATAAAGTGATCAGACAGTTCCCGATCATTGTAGATACACCGTGCAGATTCATGGGGAGGATCAAGAGGAAGGACACGAAGCAATTCAGTTGCTGGTGCCTTGTAATGAGTATTTTCTGTCATCCAATCCAGCACCCATGAATTGATATCTTCAGCATCTCCGGTGATGTGCAGGGTGGCATAGAACTGAAGAATGAGTTCTTCATTCCAGTCACAGATATCAGTGCAGAAATTCAGCAGCCCTGCATCGTGAATAACCCTGAGGACTGGCTCGAAGCATGGCAATGATTCCATATCCACATGAGGAATATGCTCATGGTCGAAGATCTTGTCCTTGTCAAACAGCACTGAGGAATAGAAGTTGGCTTGAGTTGGAGTCCAGAAGCGTCTTTTCCTCATGCGAGCAGAGTCATATGGATTATAAGCAGTGAAGAACACATGCTCAGAAAAGAAGTCTTCAGCCTTGAATTTTTGCTTGCTCGAGAACGGATTCTTCGGTTTGGGCAGAGGAATATCAGTGATTTGCAGCACAACCTCAGGAATCGCGATCTCAGGTTCTTCAGGCTGAGGAATTTCTGGTTCCTCTTCTTGTGCAATCTGGGGATCAGCAGCAGTGGGTTCTTCAGCGCTAGTGGCTGGAATTTCCTCATGAACAGATGATGTGGGATGAGTTTCTTCAGAGCCCAATTGTACAGTTGTAGCCGGGGACTGAGAAACTTGTTGAATCGGAGTGAAGAGAGGAGTATTGGGATGCTAACTTTCCCAAAAGTCATCGTTCATCACTGGTGTAGTGCACCCAATATCCACGTCTTCATCTTCATTTTCAATTTCCTCAACACCAGCCTCTTCAGCTGTGAACTGAGGCATGGGTGAGGAAACGACTGGCGGTGAAGGGAATGCTTCCACTTCAATTTCTTCATCAAGCTGTTCTGAGGCAGCAACAGATTGATTTTCTTCATCAGATCCGCTTGGGATTGTGTAATCTTCTCCATAAGGAACAATTTCCTTAGACGACATGGAGGAAATGGGAATGGCATCAATAGGATTTTCAATCGAGCTGGTCATTGGCTTCATTTTCTTCGCAGCCGAAGAATTTGACGCAGCTGATGCCTTCCTTTTCTTCACTGTAGCTCATTCTGCAGCCTTTGTCTTCTTCACTTCATAGGCAGAAGGAAGAATTGGAGTTGGTGTTGGTGCAGGAGGAGCTGAGGACTGTGGTTCAGTTTCTTCAGGCGCAACTGGTGCAGTTGCCCTGATCTCTTCAGTTTCTTCAGGCGCACCACTAGTGGATGCCCTGGGAATTTCTTCAGCGGCTGGAATGGAGTCATCAGCCCTGGAACTTGTATTTTCATCAGCATGCTAAAAGTCATCAGTAGTGCTGGCATGTTCTTCAGCAGGCTGAGCAGAGTCTTCAGCCTAAGGATTTTCTTGTTGCGATGGAGCTGCAACAGTTGTCATTTTCTTCGTCAAATTGACGAATCTCACCTTGCCTCCTTGCCAATCAGCATTGTACGCATCGAAATCCTTGCTGAGTGCTTGGATTTCAGATTGAGCTTTTAGAAGTTCTTCAGGAGTCAAGTTGACGATGTTCTTCCTCAGAAGCTTCTCCTTTCTGGCTTGTGTTCTCTTTAATTCACGAGCCTTTTCAAATTTCCATTTCTCTTCAGCGATGAAATGGTTCAGCATATGAATTTGACCAGGAGTCAGTGGCAGATCCGGTATGGGAGTGTTTGGATCCTGATGCCACAGGTCGATGAAGTCTAGGATCTTCTTCGGATCCAGAAGCAGAGGCACATTTGTTCTTTTGGCTCTAGCGGCCTTGGTCAGTCTGTCTCTGATGATTTCTGCAAGTTCTTCATCAGAAGCTTCATCATCAGAGGCCACGTTGAATGCAACCTGTTTCTTCTTTGGACTTGGCCGAGGACCGCGTCCAGCAGTTGCTTTTGTCTTCAGCAGAGTGGGGCCTGATGAGGACATTGGTGCAGCTGAGAAACTAGCTGAGACACCAGAAGCAATTGAGAAACCTTGAGTCCTTTGACATGTTGCAAGATGCATAGGTGTTGAGGACTTGGAGGGAGCTGCTGAGGATTTTGAATGAGCAGCAGCAGTCTGAGGAATTTGCCGTGAGGGTGCGGCTGAGGAACTGGGCCGTGAGGGCGCTGATGGTGAAGCACTTGGCTTGCGAGCAGGCTTCTTCGGCATTGATTTCCTCGGCTTGACCGAAGGCTCAGCGGCAGCAGCAGCAACAGAATCCTCATTGAATTTCCTCACTGCCTCCTTGGCCTGTCTTGCCAGTTTGGCTTGGCGCCTAGACCATTCTTCAGGAAAGTCTTCACCACGCTTGATGCTGGTGGGATCAGCGACTTGGCCAGGTGCCAAAGGAGCTCTTGGGCATGGAGGATTTAAGGCGAATTTCCTCATGTACTTGGGAGTAACATAGCGATATTCCCTCCATTCTCGTGCCCATCTTCTTTCTATCCTCTGTATGCGCACTTTGCGCTGATTTTTGGTCTCCTTGCCAAACTTGGATTCATCAGGTGTGCAGTAGTCTTTGTATATTTCATCAGGAATCTCAAAGGCAGTCATGACCTCCGGTTTCTTTCCTCCCTTCTGCGGTCTCTTGCCTTCTGCCATTTTCTTCAGATGAGGAATTTGAACAAAAGAGCACTCTGAAGAAGTATGCAGTTTTTCTTCGAGGAACGCTGCAAATGAGTTAAGTTGATGAGAACCTAGTGATTCAGCAGCGGACATGAGTACCTGTGAACAGAGTGTAGGTGCGAGGAATTTGGAGAGGTCATATGCGTTCTCAGAAGATTTTTCAAAAGGAACAAGTTTGAGGAATTTGACCAGTTGAGCCTTGAGGAATTTCACTAAGTGTTTCATCTTAGGTTCTAGAGTTGTACAGATTGAAAATCTGCACAATTGAGGAATCTTGAAGAAATGAATGCTTAGAGAGATAAATCAAGAGCATATAGTGTGTGAGGTGTTCATATGTGAAGATTTGAAGACCAAAAACACCTTTGAAGATTTTCAGAAAGATTTGAGAATCAAAGTGAGTAATAAAAGTGATTTTAATTACCCGAACTGAAGAACACGACGAACAGGAATGAACTATAGTGAAGTTCGTCACGTTAGATCTCCCACACCCTAACTTGGCAGAGGGAGATGGCTACGGCGGCGGCGGAGTGAAGATTTCCACGGTCGGCGCGAGTACGACGGCGACGAGGTCGAGGCAGTGAAGCTCTTCCTCACCGACGGCGATGAAGTAGCGGCGGCGCTAGGGTTTGAGGAGAGCTCAAGCGAGAGACAGCGACCGAGCGGAGTAAATGAAGTAAGGAAGGGAGAGGGGTATTTATAGCCACGGTGAAAAACTGTTCGCCCGAAGAATTTGGGACGAACATGCCCCTGCCCTTTCTCCTTCACACGACATGTGTCACCCACGTACTGTGCAGATGAGATCATGTAAGATCGTGGGTGATTAAACTAAAGTATCGTGGGGAGCGGAACGGTTTGAGCGGTAAAACCGAAAATCTGGATAAGATTTGTTTAAAAATTTCGTTCGCAATTTCTTCAGCTGTCAAGGACACAGTGAAGACTTTGAACGAGTTTCAATCAGAACGCACATGAAGAATTTGTGAATAGATTGGGTTGAGTATAGCATAGAGGGGGAAGGGTCCGATCACATTCACTTAGCAGAAATCAGAACATGAAGAATTAGCAATAAGTGAATGCTGTAGAGGACATAAACTCACATATGTATATAACCAATGAAGAAAAACAATGGAATCATTGAAGATTTTGCAAAGTTGAAGAATTTGAAAAACTGAGGAATTTCAAAAATGAGGAAAAACTCAAATTGAAGATTTTCAACTTTTGTGGTGGCGTAGCCCACCGTATAAGAATGATGATTTCAGACACCGCGTACAATTGTCGTAGGGTTCTGGGAATCAAATTCTTCATTAATTTCATCACACTTAGAGTGTTATTCTTCATTGATTGAAGAAAAACGTTTCTTCATGTGTTGCACATCTAAGTCATCAATTCTGCATAAGGGTTAGGATGTGTGTCCTTTTCAAAGAACATTCGAAGATTCTAAGATATTTAGCTCACACCGCAACTTGCTAAATCTCTTCTCATCCAAGGGCTTAGTGAAGATATCAGCTAGCTGTTCTTCAGTCTTCACATGCTCGATGGAGATATCGCCCTTCAACACATGATCACGAAGAAAATAATGACGAATCTGGATGTGCTTAGTCTTCGAGTGCTGAACTGGGTTGTGAGCAATCTTGATGGCACTCTCATTGTCGCAGAGGAGAGGCACATTCTTCACGTTGACGCCATAGTCCTTGAGGGTTTGCTTCATCCAAAGCAGTTGAGCACAGCATGAGCCAGCAGCAATGTATTCAGCTTCAGCAGTAGACAGTGATACACAGTTCTGTTTCTTCGAGGACCAACAGACCAAAGATCGTCCGAGGAAATGACAAGTGCCAGATGTTGACTTGCGATCCACACGATCACCAGCATAGTCAAAGTCAGAATATCCAATGAGATCAAAAGCAGAGCCCTTGGGGTACCATAATCCTAGTGTTGGTGTGTGAGCTAGATATCGAAGAATATGCTTCACAGCCTTATGGTGTGATTCCTTCGCTGCAGCTTGAAATCGGGCACACATGAAAACACTAAGCATTATATCTGGCCTAGATGCACATAAGTACAATAAGGAACCAATCATGGAGCGGTATACCTTGTGATCGAAATCAATACCATTTTCATCAGTGCATAGATGGCCATTTGTGGGCATAGGAATTTTGACGCCTTTGCAATCTTGCATGCCGAATTTCCTCAGTACATCTTTGAGGTATTTCTCCTGAGATATGAATATGCCATTGCGCTGCTGACGAATTTGAAGACCTAAGAAGAATTTCAACTCTCCCATCATAGACATTTGATATTCTTCACTCATCATATAGGCAAATTCATCACTATATCGTTGGTTAGTACAGCCAAACATAATATCATCAACATATATTTGGCACACAAACAGTTCACCATCATATGATTTAGTAAAGAGAGTAGGGTCAAGTGAACCGGGTGTGAAGCCATTCTTCACGAAGAATTCCTTCAATGTGTCATACCACGCCCGAGGGGCTTGCTTGAGGCCATAGAGAGCCTTATTGAGTCTGAAGACTTTGTCAGGATTCTTGGGATCTTCAAAACCTGGGGGTTGAGCAACATATACTTCTTCCTCAAGCTTACCATTGAGGAATGCACTTTTCACATCCATTTGATATAAGATGATAACATGATGGTTAGCATAAGCAAGTAAAATGCGAATAGCCTCAAGTCTAGCAACAGGTGCAAAAGTTTCATCGAAATCAATTCCTTCAACCTGGGTGTAGCCTTGAGCTACTAGTCGTGCCTTATTCCTCACCACAAGGCCATTTTCATCTTGCTTGTTGCGGTAGATCCACTTTGTGCCAATGATATTATGCTTGCGAGGATCTGGGCGATTGACCAATTCCCAGACATTGTTCAACTCGAACTGATGTAATTCTTCTTGCATAGCCTGAATCCACTCCGGCTCCAGAAATGCTTCATCTACCTTAGTGGGCTCTGAGATAGAAACAAAAGCATAGTGCCCACAAAAGTTAGATAAGTGTGAGGCTTTTGAGCGTGTGAGAGGACCTGGTGCACTAATGTCATCGATCATCTTCTCCACTTGCACTTCTTTTGCAATGCGTGGATGAGTGGGCTTTCGCTGAGGATTTTGATCAGCATTTTCTTCAGCACCATTTTCCTCATCAAGTTCTTCAGGTGCATCAGCTCGATGTGCTTCACGAACAGGAATGAATTCTTCAGCATATTCTTCAGTAGGAATAACATCCTCAGTTGCCTTGAGCTTGATAGCATCCTCAGGTGTTGGTTCATCTAACACAGAAGGTAGGTGCTCTCTTTGCGAGCCATTAGTTTCATCGAACCGCACATCTACAGTGTCAACAATCTTGTGAAGAACAATGTTGAAGACTCTGTAGGTGTGCGAGTCCTTTCCGTAACCAAGCATAAAACCTTCATGTGCTTTCGGTGCAAATTTGGAGTTGTGGTGAGGATCTCTAATCCAACATTTAGCACCGAAGACTTTGAAATAACTCACATTGGGTTTCTTGTCAGTGAGGAGTTCATAGGCAGTCTTCTTGAAGAATTTGTGAAGATATACTCTGTTGATGATGTGGCAGGCAGTATTAATTGCATCAATCCAGAAACACTGAGGCGTTTTGTATTCATCAAGCATAGTGCGAGCCATCTCAACAAGAGTTCTGTTCTTGCGCTCCACGATGCCATTCTGCTGAGGAGTATAGGGAGCAGATAATTCATGAGTAATACCAAGTTCATCAAGATAGGCATCAAGACCAGAATTCTTGAACTCAGTTCCATTGTCACTTCTGATATGCTTGATCTTCGCACCAAAGTTGGTTGAAGCCCTCGAGGAAAATCGTTTGAAGACTTCCTGCACTTCATGTTTGTAAGTAACAATGTGTACCCATGTATATCGAGAATAATCATCAACAATGACAAAACCATATAAAGATGCATCATTAGTGACTGCTGAATAATGGTTAGGTCCGAAGAGGTCCACGTGAAGCAATTCGAATGGACGGGTAGTGGTCATGATGGTCTTCGCTGGATGCTTGGCCTTGGTCATTTTTCCGGCTTCACATGCTCCGCATAAGTGATCCTTGAGGAATTTGACATTCTCAATTCCAATGACATGCTTCTTCTTCGCAAGCGTGTTCAAATTCCTCATGCCTGCATGACCAAGTCGTCGATGCCATAGCCAGCCTTCTGAAGCTTTTGCTAGTAAACACACGGCTGGTTGTGGTCCTGTAGAGAAATCAACAATATACAGATCTCCTCTCCTAAAGCCTTCGAAGACTTTGGAATTGTTAGCTTCCATAATCACAACACAACGATATTTGCCAAAGACAACAACCATATCAAGATCACAAAGCATTGAGACTGACATGAGATTGTATCCTAAGGACTCGACAAGCATGACTTTGTCCATGTGCTTATCCTTAGAGATAGCAACCTTACCAAGACCCAATACCTGACTTTTGCCTTTGTCAGCAAAGATGATATGCTTCAGAGGTGAAGGTGATAAGGGAGCATCCATCAATAGATTCTTGTCACCAGTCATGTGATTTGTACATCCACTATCGAGGACCCATTCAGTGGTTTTGGGTTGATCATCCTGCAGATGAATTAGTGTAGCTTACAATCTCATATGCTTCATCAGTGAAGAATATGACATCAAGTTCATCAGATGAATTTCATCAAGCAGTAAACAGTTATAGCAGTATGAGGACGTGTGAAATGAAGGTTCATTTCATCGTGATTCGCCTGCGTCCTTTCAGGCATTTTGTCAGGTCCCCAGCAAATTCTTCAGACGTTAGAGCACGTCTGGAGACCTGACCCTGTAGAAGAGATTAGTTCCTTTTCTTCACCACCCACATCTGAAGGGGTGGCAAAGAGTTCATCATCCTGCGAGCACCATGTGAGAAAGGTGGCAAAGATGCCAAACCATTTCGCTTAGCATGAGAGGGGTTAGGGTATGCATATGAATAAGCAGAGTAATTCTTCGAGGACTTATGAACATAATGGTTTGAAGAATAATGCACATATTCATAGCCCTTAGCTCTACCCTGCGAGACAAATTTGTTAGCACAATAATTATCATATGAGGACTTTGATCCAGTTGAGGAATTTGATCCTCGTGAAGAATTTGGTCCATTTGAAGAATTTGATCTGGGGTTCCTGTTCTTCACAGGTGGTGTCATGAGGACATTCACCTGAAGACTTTCAACACAACTTTTGGGAACCCAGATTTTCTTCATAGGGGAACCGTTCCTGCAGTTAGTGCTAACATATCTAGCAAATACTTCACCATTCTGATTTTTGAACAGTTTATAGTTGGAGTCAAATGACTCATCAGAGGAATGAGAAGATTCACACGTAAAGCCAGATAAGTTAGATGGATCAACTGGAGGTCCCTTTGCAGCAACCCATGAGGTTTTGGGATACTGCTCAGGTTTCCAATATGTTCCATCGGCATTGAGTTTCCTCTCAAAGGCAATACCCTCTTTCCTAGGGTTTCTGTTGAGGATCTGCTTTTTGAGCACATCACAAAGTGTCTGATGCCCTTTGAGGCTTTTGTACATGCCTGTCATGTACAATTCCTTCAGCCCTGCATTGTTAGTGATACTAGCAATGTCCTCAGATGAGGAATTAGTGATAGCAGAGGCAGATGAAGAATTTGTAACAGTTGAAGCATTTGAACATTCAGGTGAAGAATTAGCAGATTCACGTTCAATGCACTTTAAGCATCGAGGAACAAATTCTTCCTGAGAAGTGCTGATTTGTTGAGCTAGTAATGAGTCGCGCTCCTTCTGAAGATCTTCATAACACACTCTTAGCTTTTCAAGATCTTCCTTTCTTTGAATAGCTTCAAGAGAAAGCTTCTCATGATCTTTCTTTTCTTGAAGAAATTCATAAGAAAGTTTCTCATGATCAGACAAGAGAGAGTTATGATGACCTTGAAGGTTATCATACTTAGACTGAAGTCTCTGAAGATTTTCAGTTAGGGCTTTAGTGCGATCCATTTCTTCACCCAACATATCATAACTTTTATCTAGCATGTTTTGAACCTTTTCAAGAGCCCGTTGTTGTTTCACAACAATTTTAGCAAGTTTAGAGTAGCTGGGCTTAAGATCCTTATGAGATTCATTTTCACTAGAATCAGAGGAGTTGTATTTGAGTACCTTAGCTCCTTTTGCCATGAAGCAATAGGTGGGAGCGTAGCCATCATTGTCTTCATCAGGCTTGTCGGTGGAGTCAGTTTCTTCAGTGTTGAAGATGGACTTGCTGACGAAAGCAGTAGCAACGGCCAGACTCGCCACACCAGACTCAGATTCTTCAGACTCCTCTTCTTCATCATTTTCCTCAGATTCAGCTTCAGAGTCCATTTCCTTGCCAATGAACGCCCGAGCTTTCTTGGAGCTGCCCTTCTTGTGAGATGAAGACTTTGAGGGTTTTGATGATGAAGATTTTGACGATTTCTTCTTCTTCTTCATATCATCAGAACTGTAATCCTTGTATTTCTTCTTCTTCATTTCCTTTTCCCACTGAGGACAATCTTGAATATAGTGACCAGGCTTCTTGAATTTGTGGCAAAGTCTTCTCTTGTAGTCACTGGATGAAGAATCATTTCCTCTTGAGGGTTTTCCAAAGCGACCACGTCTTGTGAACTTCTGGAATTTCTTCACAAGCAGAGCTAGATCCTGGCTCAGTTCTTCAGGATCACCAAGGCTACTACCAGAATCCTCACATTCAGAGTCAGACACAACCTTAGCCTTCAGGGCACGTGGTTTGCCATAGTTTGAGCCATAGAGATCTCTCTTTTCAGCAAGCTGGAACTCGTGAGTGTTAAGCCTTTCGAGGATATCAGCAGGATCAAGCGACTTGTAGTCAGCACGTTCTTGTATCATCAGCCCCAGAGTATCAAATGAGGAATCAAGCGATCTCAGCAGTTTCTTCACAACTTCATGATCAGTGATGTCAGTGGCACCAAGGGCTTGAAGCTCATTTGAGATGTCAGTGAGGCGATCAAAGGTTTGTTGGACATTTTCGTTGTCGAGTCTTTTGAAGCGGTTGAAGAGATTCCGAAGAACATCGACTCGAGAGTCACGCTGAGTTGAGACTCCTTCATTTACTTTGGACAGCCTATCCCATATAAGCTTAGCAGTTTCCAAAGCACTCACTCTTCCATACTATCCTTTGCTCAGATGGCCACAGATGATATTCTTCGCTTGGGAATCGAGTTGTTTGAATCTCTTCACATCGGTAGCGGTCAGTGTTTCAGTGACAGAGGGGACACCATTTTCCACAACATACCAGAGATCATTGTCAATTGCCTCAAGATGCATTCGCATCTTGTTCTTCTAGTAGGGGTAGTCCGTTCCATCAAAGGTAGGACACCCAGCCGAGACCTTGATCATACCTGCGGTCGACATAACTAAAACTCCAGGCGGTTAAACCAAAATCACATAGAACAAGGGAGTACCTTGCTCTGATACCAATTGAAAGTGCGTTATATCGACTAGAGGGGGGGTGAATAGACGATTTTTATGAATTCTTCACTGAGGAATTTGCGGGTGAGGAAATTCCTTAGTGAAGAACTACTTGCAGCGGAATATGTACTCAGAAGTAAACATAACTGGATACACACATAGTCAGCATGATGAAATGAAGACTAAAAACAGAGTACGGAAAGCGTAAACACAGGATAACAAGATGAAGACAAACAGACTGAAGAAATTGAACTGAGGAATTTGTGAAAGTCTTCAGTCAAAGTCTTCAAGCACAGATATGAACAACATGCAACACAGAATGAGGAAATGGAAGAGTTGAGGAAATAGAACCAGTCAGTTGGTGAAGACAATGATTTGGTAGACCAGTTCCAACTGCTGTCTCAGTTGTACGTCTGGTTGGAGCGGCTGAGTATTTAAACTCGAGGACACACAGTCCCGGACACCCAGTCTCTGAGCCGAACTCAGGACACCCAGTCCTCACCGTATTCTCCTTGAACTAAGACCACGCAGGCCTCGTCCAATCACTCGTGGTAAGTCTTCAGGTGACTTCCAAACCTTCACAGACTTGGTCACTCGGCAATCCACAATTCCTCTTAGATGCTCTAGACCTTGACGCCTAACCGTCTGGAAGAAGCATAGTCTTCAAAAGTAACAAGCGTCGGATCCATGCAGGATCAATTTCTTCAGTGATGCTCAATCACTTTGGGTTTGTGGGGGTTTAGTTTTTGGGATTTTCCTCACTTGATGATTTTCGCTCAAAGTCCTCGGAGGATGGGTTGCTCTCAAATGACAAGTGTCAAGTTCTCTCGGAGCAGCCA
This sequence comes from Triticum aestivum, assembly GCF_018294505.1. Classification (NCBI taxonomy): domain Eukaryota; kingdom Viridiplantae; phylum Streptophyta; class Magnoliopsida; order Poales; family Poaceae; genus Triticum; species Triticum aestivum. The sequence goes on along the minus strand of NC_057798.1, from coordinate 517,357,119 downwards.
ACCAACTAGTGGTTGTAGGGGGCGGCTATTTATAGCCTAGGGAGCAGCCCGACATGATAAGACATAAATGCCCTTCAATGATATGACCGTTAGGTGGATAAGATATTTTGGGACAGCCGGCGCGCAGCACAGCAACGGTCGGAAATTTGACTCTCAAATTCCTCAGGGCTATCATGTTCCTCACTATGTAGGCAATTCGCACTGGCGAATTCCTAACTCCTCAGTCAGAGCAAAGTCCTCAGTGAACAGAAGAACTGCGTCTCTGTCACTGATGAATTTGACTGAACTGTATGAGATTTCCAATGGCTTCACTTGAAGGGATTGGTAGGTGTAGGATTTTGAGTTGAGCATCACATGGAAATTTTTCCTTAGTATTTCCTCGACCCCCTTTAATAGTACGGTGTTTCTTATGACTCAAGAAAGAGAAAATGAAACTACGAAAACAAAAGTCTTCACGCTTCATATTCCTCGAATGATTATCAAGTCTTCAAGATCACACCAATTTCTTTACTTTCAAAGTCTTCAGAAAGTCTTCAGAATGTCAAAGTCTTCAGTCGAAGAACTTCATTTTTAGGGGTCGACTTTCTCTGTAAATATCAAACTCCTCATAGACTTATAGACCTGTGTACACTCACAAACACATCAGTTACTTAACCTATAAGTCTTCAATACACCAAAATCACAAAGGGGCACTAGATGCACTTACAGTCCGGTTCTTCCTCTCAACAACTCCGTTTTGTTGAGGTGTGTACGTAGCCGAGAACTCGTGTGAAATCCCTTCTTCGTCAAGAAAGGTGTCCACATTTGCGTTCTTGAACTCCGTTCCGTTGTCGCTGCGAACCTTCTTGATCTTCACTTCAAATTGATTTTGGGCCTTCCTAGCGAAGTTTTTGAAGATCTTTTGGACCTGCGATTTATCATCGAGAAAGAACACCCACGTAAATCTTGAAAAATCATCAACTATAACTAGACCAAAAGAATTTCCACCGAGACTCTTATAAGAGTTGGGACCAAAGAGATCCATGTGAAGTAGCTCGAGTGGCCTCCTTGTAGTCATGATGTTCTTCACGGGATGCCTTCCTCCAACCTGTTTACCTGCCTGACAAGCGCTGCAAAGTCTATCCTTATCAAATATGACATCGTTAACTCCAAGGATATGATTTCCTTTGATAAGCTTGTCAAGGTTTCGCATACCAACATGACCTAATCGTCTATGCCACAACCAACCTTTTGAGGATTTAGCAATGAAGCATAGGTTGAGCCTTTTTAGTGAAATCAACAATGTATAGATCACCTCTACGCACACCGGTAAAGACCATTTTATGATTGTCTCGACGAAACACTTGGCAACCAACTTCAGTAAATAGAACATTGAAACCGAAATCAGCAAGTCTAGATACTGAAAGTAAGTTGTAACCAAGAGATTTAACGAGCATGACATTTTGTATGGAGCTATCATGTGATATGGCCACCTTACCGAGGCCAACCACCTTACCCTTTGAGTTGTCACCGAAAGTGACATACTTTCGAGGACTATCATTATCAGCAAGCTCACAAAACATGTCTTTATCTCCGGTCATGTGATCGGTACATCCACTATCAAGAACCCATTCCTTTCCTCCTGACATATATCCCCGAAGATTTGCCATAAGACCAAAATGTCTCATTGCATCATCAAGATTGAAGTCACTATCATCATCCTCATCATAGTATCCATGTTCAACATCGTCATGTGGTGGATCAAGTCCTAGAGAGGGTGATTCATTAGAATGAGTTTGACAATAATCTTGCTTCTGAATTCTTATAGCTTCATAAATAATATCACTAATAATACCAACATTTCCTTTGGCACGCATAAGGTTTGTAAGCTCAAATAGACGATCACCAAACATAGGATCACTAGTATTCATCTTACTCAAGGCAATAGACTTATGGAGAATTTCATCAAGATTTTTCAAGGAATAATCTGGAAATCGTTCCTCAAGAAATTTCCATATGGTGTAGGCACACTTAAAAGTAGGCAAGCATCCAATCAAGTTTCTAGGCAATCCTCTAATGATAAGTTTGGCAGTTCTAAGATTCCTAATCATGTCAATTGACTCATCATGGGTAGGATGCATAGGATCAACATAAGGTGCACAAGGGCTAGCAATGTACTTGTTCAAATGATATTGATTGAAAATAACAAGCATCTCATTTTTCCACTCATGAAAATATTCTCCATCAAGAATAGGCACTCTATGTCTAAGACTCCCAGTAGTAGACTCATCCATCTTTCTCCAATGGTGATTAAACCAAAGCAATGGAGACCAATGCTCTGATACCACTTGTAGGCCCTTGAGAAGAGGTGTCTAGAGGGGGGGTGATTAGACACTAAGTACCAAAGTTGCAGTTTTTAAGTTTCCTTAAGTTTAAGTGGAGTTTGGGCACAAGTTTAACATTCACAATACATATCAAGCAAGCATGCAAGAGTATATGGGCAGCGGAAAGTAAAGCATGCAACTTGCAAGAATGTAAAGGGAAAGGTTTGGAGAATTCAAATGCAATTGGAGACACGGATGTTTTTGGCGTGGTTCCGATAGGTGGTGCTATCGTACATCCACGTTGATGGAGACTTCAACCCACAAAGGGTAACGGCTGCGCGAGTCCACGGAGGGCTCCACCCACAAAGGGTCCACGAAGTAGCAACCTTGTCTATCCCACCATGGCCGTCGCCCACGAAGGACTTGCCTCACTAGCGGTAGATCTTCACGAAGTAGGCGATCTCCTTGCCCTTACAAACTCCTTGGTTCAACTCCACAATCTTGCCGGAGGCTCCCAAGTGACAACTAGCCAATCTAGGAGACACCACTCTCCAAGAAGTAACAAATGGTGCATTTATGATGAACTCCTTGCTCTTGTGCTTCAAATGATAGTCCCCCCAACACTCAACTCTCTCTAATAGGTTTTGGATCTGGTGGAAAGAAGATTTGAGTGGAAAGCAACTTGGGGAAGGCTAGAGATCAAGATTCATATGGTAGGAATGGAATATCTTGGCCTCAACACATGAGTAGGTAGTTCTCTCTCAGAAAATGTATGCTGGAAGTGTAGGTTCGTTCTGATGGCTCTCTCCACGAATGAAGAGGAGGTGGAGGGGTATATATAGCCTCCACACAAAATCTAACCGTTACACACAATCTACCAAACTCGGTGGGACCGAATCGTTAAACTCGGTCAGACCAATTCAGCAAATAATGTGACCGTTAGGGTTCTTGGTGGGACCAAAATGCAACTCGGTGAGACCGATTCGGTTAGGGTTAGGGCATAACGTAATCTCGGTAGGACCAATTACACAAACTTGATGAGACCGATTTGGTAATAAGCTTTCCAGAGAGTTGGTCAGGCAAACTCGGTGGGACCGATTACTCAAACTCGGTGAGACCGATTTTGGTAATAAGTTATCCAGAGAGTTTGCATTGTAATCTCTGTAGTACCGATTGCTCAAACTCGGTGAGACCGATTTTGATAATGGACATACACAGAGAGATTACAATCCCATCTCGGTGGGACTGAGATCCCTATCGGTAAGACCGATTTGCTTAGGGTTTGTGGCAGTGGCTATGACTTATGGAATCGGTGGCGCCAGATAGGAAGAATCGGTGTGACCGATTTTGGCTTTATGTTTTAGGTCATTTGTGGAAGTGGGAAAGTAGCTGATGGTTTTGGAGCATATCACAAAGCACACGAAGCAAGAGGCTCATTAAGCAACACATCATCCCTCCTTGATAGTATTGGCTTTTCCTATAGACTCAATGTGATCTTGGACCACTAAAAATGTAAAATGAACAGTCTTGAGCTTGAAGCTTGAGCCAATCCTTTGTCCTTAGCTTCTTGAAGGAGTTCCAACATCCTTTAGTCCATGCCACTCCATTGTTGAACTTATCTGAAATATACTAGATAAAAGTGTTAGTCCAACAAGAGATATGTTGACATTAATTACCAAAACCACCTAGGGAGCATTTGTGCTTTCACTACTATGCTGATTGGAAGGGCGCCAAGGTGTGGTTCGTCAATCTGACGAAGAAATTCACTTCAAGTGCTGCTCCTCCTGTGCACATTGAAGTTACTCAGGCTGAAGAAACTTCTCAGCCTACTGAAGAGCATGCCAGCACCACTGATGATAATCAGGCTGCTGAAGAAACTGAGAGTGCCAGGGCTGATGACTCCATTCCAGTCGCTGAAGATATTGCCAGGGCATCCACTAGTGGTGCGCCTGAAGAAAGTGAACAAGTCAGGGCAACTGCATCAGTTGCGCCTGAGGAAAATGAACCAAAGTCCTATGCATCTCCTGCGCCTACAACAACTCCGATCCTTCCATCTGCATCAGATGCAAAGAAGACCAAGGCTATAGAGCGTGCAGCTGTGAAGAAAAGGAAGGAATCAACTTCATCAAATTCTTCAGCTCCGAAGAAGAAGAAGCCACTGACTAGCTCAACTGACAACCCAATTGATGCCATTCCAGTCTCCTCCATGCCATCAAAGGACCTTGTTCCTTTTGGTGAAGATTATGTGATTCCCAATGAATCTGTTGAAGAAACTCCTTCTGCTGCTTCGACAGAGTAGTTGGACGAAGAAATTGAAGTGGATGAAATCCCTTCAACCCCAGTCGTTTCCTCACCTATGCCTCAGTTCACTGCTGAAGAGGCAGGTGTTGAAGAAATGGAAGATGAGGATGTGGACATTGGCTGTACCACTCCCGTGCTCAATGATGAGTTTTGGGACAGTCAGCACCCTAGCTCTCCAATGTTCACTCCACTCCAAGCAATTCCTCAGTCCCCTGCTGCTACTGAAGTACAAATGGGATCTGAAGAACCGCATGCAACCCCAAGTGTTCATGAAGAAACTCCAGCCACTAGTGCTGAAGAAAATGTCAATGAGGAACTGAAGAACCAGGCTGAAGCTACAGAAGAGCCTAAAATTCCTCAGCCTGAGGAACCTGAGATTGCGATTCCTGAGGTGGTGATGCAATTGACTGACACTCCTCAGCCCAAGCCAAAGGATCCCTTCTCAAAGAAGCAAACATTCAAGGCTGATGATTTCTTCGGCGAGCACGTGTTCTTCACTTAATGCAACCCCTATGACAATGCTCGTCTTAGAAGGAAGCATTTCTGGACTGCCAGCCAGGCCAACTTCTATTCCTCACTGCTTTTCAACAAGGACAAAGTCTTCGATCACGAGCATATTCCTCATGTGGACATGGAATCAATGTCGTGCTTTTCTCACGTCCTCAGCATGCTTCATGATGCAGGCTTGCTCAACTTCTGCTCTGACATAGTTGACTGGAATGAAGAGCTTATTCTTCAGTTCTACGCAACTCTGCATATCACAGGTGATGCTGCTGACGTCAACTCGTGGGTGTTGGACTAGATGACTGAAAACACTCATTACAAGGCACCAGCCTCTGAATTGCTTCGTGCCTTGCCAATCAGTCTTCCACCTGACAGTGCTCGTTGTCTGTATGATGAGCCTGAACTCACTGCTCACTATATGCAAGTGCTCATGAAGCCGCTGAAGCCTGGTCAAGCCCCAAGGACCAAATTCCTCGTGAAGGAATTTCTCTATGTGCCAAGAACCATCTACCGCATTTTGACGAAGACCATGAGTCCTATCAAAGCCCATGACTCATACGATGAAGAAATTATTGGGATGATGAAGAATATGCTTTTCAACATAATGCATGGCATCCCCATAAACTATCATGATTTCTTCATGAGGACTCTGGCGAATGTTGCACTTTCACCATTTGAGCTAAAGCCTTATGCATCGTGGATCATGAGATTCCTCAGAACAAGGTCTTCACTCAACTACAAGGCTGGTTTTTAAAATCACCTCAGCTACTTGCCCCCTATTGAAGTCCTCAAGCGGAGAATTTCCTCATCTGATGAGAAGGGCAAGTCCCCAGCCGTTATCGATGAAGGCATTCGTCCATTGGATGGTCAGTTCCGCAAAGCTGCATCTTACTCTACCAATGATGACTCTGGCACTCATGATTCTGCTGCCAATGCTGCCAAGTCAAGTCCTCAAGCTACTGCTCCTCGTGTGATGACTGGCCGTGAACTGCTTATAAGTCTTCACCAGAAGGTGGATCGAAACCACAAGTGGGTTAAGCGTCCGTTTGGCTCTAATCTTCACAACATGACCTCTACACATAATGTAGTGAAGAAAAACCATTACTACCTCCATGAAGTGTTTGATCGCACCTGGGCTATTCTGTCACATTTATATGGTGAAGAAGATTTGAAGCAAATGGGCTTCAAGGAAGACTTCGACTGGTCTGCTCCTCCATCGAAGAAATACAAGAAGGTCAAGGTTCCTTCCTTGGTGGCCAGCTCATATTCTTCATCACGCTCCACAGACAAGTACGAAGACTTGGACGACACTGCAGCAGGCCCTACAACGACTCAAGACCCTGACAATGCTGGCGCTCCTCCATCATCATGATATTCTTCAAAGGCGTTAGTCCTCAGTTTCAACCCTTTTGGTCATTCGATGACAAAGGGGGAGAAATTTGAGTTAGTCTTCAAGCGGGTCTATCCTATATGGGCGTTTTTTGTGCTAAGTTACAACTCTCGTTCTTCTGATGACTTTGCTGGATCGAGTTGTAATCTTAAACTCTATAGTGGCTTGATACTTTTGATGTGTTCTTCTGCATGCTTATTCCTCATTAATGTCAATGCATGCATGCTGAATTACATTAGTCACCATATTTCATCACGCATTTCAAATTTTTCATATTATATATCAAATGCGTGTATGAATTACAAGATATAGGGGGAGATCTCCATGATTATACTCTTCAAGTGTGCATTGCTTCAAAAGCAAATTCCTCACTATGCACGTCTTCAGGGGGAGTTCTTCTATATCTTGCAAACAAATTCCTCAATATCAGTATTTACACTTCATATGTTTATCCTCGTTGAAAACTTAACCTATATTGTCATCAATCACCAAAAAAGGGGAGATTGTAAGTGCATCTAGTGCCCCTTAGTGATTTTGGTGTATTGAAGACTTATAGGTTAAGTGACTGATGCGTTTGTGAGTGTACACAAGTCTATAAGTCTATGAGGAGTTTGATATTTACAGAGAAAGTCGACCCCTAAAAATGAAGTTCTTCAACTGGAGACTTTGGATTACTGAAGACTTTCTGAAGACTTTGAAAGTGAAGAAATTGGTGTGACCCTGAAGACTTGGCAATCATTCGAGGAACATGAAGCGTGAAGACTTTTGTTTTCGTAGTTTCATTTTCTCTTTCTTGAGTCATAGGAAACACCATATTGTTAAAGGGGGTCGAGGAAATACTAAGGAAAAATTTCCATGTCATGCTCAACTCAAAATCCTAAATCTACCAATCCCTTCGAGTGAAGCCATTAGAAATCCCATACAGTTTAGTAATATTCTTCAGTGATAGCGACGAAGTTCTTGTGGTCTCGGAGGAATTTGTTATGACTAAGGAGTTAGGAATTCGCCAGTGCGAATCGCCTACACAGTGAGGAACATGATAGCCCTGAGGATTTTGATAGTCAAAATTCCGACCGTTGCTGTGCTATGCGCCAGCTGTTCCAAAATATCTACCCACCTAACGGTCATATTAGACAAGGGCTTTTATGTCTTATCATGTCGGGCTGCTCCCGAGGCTATAAATAGCCGCCCCCTTCAACCACTAGCTGGTTGGCTGCTCCGAGAGAAACTGACACTTGTCAATTGAGAGCATCCCATCCTCCGAGGACTTTGAGCGAAAATCATCAAGTGAGGAAAACCCAAACCCAACACCTAAAAACCCAAAGTGATTGAGCATCACTGAAGAGATTGATCCTGCATGGATCCGACGCTTGTTTCCTTTGAAGACTGTGCTTCTTCCAGACGGTTAGGCATCAAGGTTTAGAGCATCCAAGAGGAATTGTGGATCGCCGAGTGACCGAGTTTGTGAAGGTTCGGAAGTCACCTAAAGACTTACCACGAGTGATTGGGTGAGGTCTGTGTGACCTTAGCTCAAGGAGAATACGGTGAGGACTGTGCGTCCGGGACTGGGTGTCCTTGAGTTTAAATACTCAGCCGCTCCAACCAGATGTACAACTGAGACAGCAGTTGGAACTGGTCTACCAAATCATTGTCTTCACCGAGCTTATTGGTTCTATTTCCTCAACTCCTTTCATTTCCTCATGTCTGTTGTTGTGTGCCTGTTCATATCTGTTTGAAGACCTTGACTGAAGACTTTCTCAATTTCCTCAGTTCAATTTCTTCGGTCTGTCCGTATTCTTTTTTGTGTTATCCTATGTTTACGCTTTTTGTACTTTGTGCTTGTCTTCGTTTCATCATGATGACTATGCTTGTGTTCTGTTATGTTTACTTCTGAGTACTTATTCCGCTGCAAGTAGTTCTTCACTTAGGAATTTCCTCACCAGCAAATTCCTCAATGAAGAATTCATAAAAATCGCCTATTCACCCCCCCTCTAGTCGATATAATGCACTTTCAATACTAGAGTACTTATTCCGCTGATAGTGTGTCATTGCTTAGGAATTTCTTCACCTAGAAATTCCTTAGTGAAAAATTTGTAAAAATTGCCTATTCACCCCCCTCTACTCGATATAATGCACTTTCACTCACACAAACAAAGCAACAATGGCAAACAACAACAATGATATTTAAGCAAGTTTAATGCAAGATTTCACATGCTACTCATGAAGTGATCATGCTTATAACAGGGCCTTTCACAGTCGCTTACCATCTCGGTTACCTCGTAACCATGAACCTCATCATACCAAGGTGATCACCTCTGGATCACAAGCGAAACCATCTTGATGGTGTCAACATCTTCGCCAACATAACCAGTGCCACAAGTATTCATTAAGTGTGCAAGTTTAATACTTTTTTTGATCCATGGTGTGACCTACTATGAACTTGTGTCCATGACCGAGGACGCGGCTACCTATAGTTTAAGCACACTCCGCAGAGGTTAGTACACTGTACCCACACCACGGAACCCATGGCCTTAGACTCCCATTCGGGTGGACCAACGGCGTTCTGACAGAACCAATCTATTTCCATGACACTCTCCCAGCCACTCCGACCAACTCTCCTTTGGGCTAAGTCATGGGTGGCCCCGATGCCACTCCGGACATCCTACGGCCACCGTCGTGGCAAAACAATCGTCCCAAACGGGGACATGGTACCAAAATAACTACAATCACACAAGGTTATACCTGCATACCGGGCCGGGGTAGCATCGGCGCGTAACCTTCCCTTGTTGGAGGCACCAGCGAGAGGCATAACAATAGACCGAGAAAAGGCCCCCCTCACAAAGGCAAATGTGGTTGCACTTTGGGAAGCTCGATTCGGTGGCACCATGACTCGATCAACAACATGTTCAAGTTGTTTTATTATCAAGTTTCAACTTGCAAAAAATTTCAGCGAGTCATAATATGCCATGAAAATGCAATGACAACTTATGCATCATTTTCAACATAATCTCGATATGAACTAAATCAGGCATAATTACTTTACTATATAAGATTAACCATCCAACTACAATGCTACTGATAACAAAATAATCACAGCAAGAACATGCACTAGCATGAAATGAATTTATATGAAATTTCTATATGCATTTAAAATAATCATATTCAAGTGAAAATCATAGTTATTGAAATGACATTCTTGCAAATATTTGTGATGGATTGCCTTAGTGCACAGGAGGGTCACACTCCTTCTAGTTATCTTCAAGGCAATAATTTCCTTCCGAAAATAATTAAAATAGCAAAAAGAAAATGACACATAACACTGTTTAATGCACCAGAAAATATATACAGCAAGCAAAAATCTCATTTTTTGCATGCTGATAGAGAAGTGCAATACAAAAATAATGCAAAATGAATCATGTCATTTGGAGTTATAGAATAGGATTTATAACTGGTCAAAGTTTAGTCAATTTTTTGAATTTAAATTTGATTTTCAGAAAATCAAAGAGGAGATAACGTCGAAGGCGTAAACCAGCGAATACGCCTCCACTCATACCGCTTTGGGAGCGAGTGGAGAGGCTGACAGTGGACCCCGCCCGTCAGGTTTTGAGAGAGAGGGAGAGAAACAGAGTACGGCGGCTAGTCGCCGGGGCCGTCTCCAGCAAGGAGGGCACAGTGGCCGTCGAGGAAGGGAGGGATCGAGAGAGGAGGTCCTGGCACACCTGCTCGTACCAGTGGCAAGGCAGGAGGTGGACGGACAAGGTCGGCGTGGTCGCCTTCGGCGGCTCTAGCGGATGGGGCTCGTTGGAGAGGAAGATGCCGACGACGTGAGGCCATTCCAGGGGCTCCGGAGGCATTAGCAAGCACCAGTGGACCACCAGGAACATGCCTGCATAGACGATGGAGCTCGAGGGACAGTGGAAAGGTGGATGGCCAAGGAGAGGATCGCCGACGAGCTCTGGAAGGTAATGGCTGCCAGAGGCCTGCCCTGCCGGGCCGCGACTATTTAGGAGGGGTTATGGAGTTAGTGGACTGCGGTGAGGTGCTCGGAGGGGCGAGGGAGGGGCTCTATTTATAGGGGAGCCTAGGCGGGGGTCGCGGGCTCCGGCGAGCTCTCTGGAGTCTTTGGGAGGTCACAAGGGGCATTAGTGGGAGAGGGGGAATCCTCCACGGCTCATGCCGCCACTATGGGAGGACGGGGACGAGCATAGGGCGCGGGTGAAGATGAGCAAAGGGGCATGGTTGCACTATGCACTTGGCCGCATCGTGCCTGTGCTCGCCACGGAGAACTCTGGCGTTGGTGAGCGGCAGGGAGGGGTCAAGGGCAAAGAGACGAGGGTGGTGGCATGGTGCGGCAGGCTAAGGCGAACTGTGATGTGGGCACGAGCTCAACAAGGGAGCGCGACGTAGGGCGTGTCGACTGCATGTCAGCATGCCCGGACGAACGCGGTGACCATGTGAACTCCGGCTACACGACGGGCTGGACAATAAAATCATGTCTGGGATGTTGTCTTCGCAAGGATAGGTTGATCCAAGCATTCAAGTTAGTGTCAGGCCAACTGGGTGAGTCTGTAGCTCTTTGGCAAGTTTCTGGGAAGAAACTTTGGAGCTTAATAGAGAAAGATCTAGAGAGAGTTAAGAGCTGATTTTTTAGGTCTAGGGTTTACTTAGGAGGTTAATGAAGCCCAAAAAATTTCACCTTCATTGGATCAAGGAAAAATGCACTTCCTTAACAACATGCATTTTCTGACCAGAAGGAAAAATATCCAAATAAAAATGAAATATTTTTGCACAGGGAGGTGTGCGAAAGTCCAAAGAATATTTAGGATTTTGCTCAGATTTTTGTGGGCAAGAAAAATGAGGGTTGCGTTGTAGCAGAAGTGACTGAAGTGTGATTTCAGAGAGAAAATGGATATTTTTCTTTTAAGAAAAATATTCTTAAAGTTATATTTGTGTATATCAGAGAGCAAGGTGTGGGTTTGGAGGTGAGATGAGTCACTTGTGTGAAAATCAAAGGAATGCCCAAGTGATGAAGTCCAGATGAGTTGATTGAAAAACTCAAATTCAATTCAAAAAGCAATAAAACTTAGAAAAGGAAAAATGGCAAAAACCAGGGTGTCACAAACCTCCCCGCTTAGGATGAATCTCGTCCTCGAGATTTGCTTGCCCAGGAAACAATTCTGGATAAACTGTCCTTAAAAAGTCATCTCTTTCCCAGGTAGATTCACCTTCGGTATGGTGTTCCCACTGCACCTTGTAAAACTTAACTGACTTGCTGCGGGTGACTCTTTCCATCTCATCCAATATTCAGAAAGGTTTCTCTTCATATGTCAGATCCTTAGCAAGCTCTATTTCTGCCATATCAGTCTGTTTATCAGGTGGTGAGATGCACCTTCGCAATTGCGACATGTGAAAGACATCATGTATCTCTGACAGTTTCGGAGGAAGTTCCAATTGATATGCCACTGTGCCCACCTTGGATATAATGGGAAATGGACCAATATAACTTGGTGCAAGCTTTCCCCGATTCTAAAATCTCTTGACTCCTTTCATAGGTGTGACTCGGAGGTAAACATATTCACCAAGTTCAAAACTGATCTATCGGTGCTTAGCATCATAGTAGCTCTTCTGTCGAGACTTGGCTAGCTGTAAGCTATCTCGGATTTCCCTGACTTGCTTTTCGGCTTCCATCATAAAGTCGGTCTCGAAAATACGACTGTCTCCAGTCAAGGACCGGTTTAATGGGGTATGACACTTGCGTCCATACAAGGCTTCATATGGTGACATCTTGAGACTAGCTTGATAGCTGTTGTTGTAGGAAAACTCGGCGTAGGGTAAGCCGCCTTCCCATTTAGATCCTTGAGCAAGAGCACGGGCCCTCAGCATGTCCTCGAGTATGTGATTTACTCGCTCCGTCTGGCCATCTGTCTGAGGGAGACAAGTTGTGCTATACTTCAATGATGTCCCCAAAGCTTGATGAAGACGTGACCAGAATGTTGAGGTAAAAAGGGATCCTCGATCTGAGGTGATAGTTCTGGGTACGCCATGTAGACTGACGATTCGGGACACATAAAGTTTAGCTAGTTCATTCGCACGGTACGTGGTCCGGATAGGAATGAAATGGGCCACCTTGGTTAGCATGTCCACCATGACCCATATAGCATTGGTTCCATGAGGGGTGCTTGGAAGACCGGTAATAAAGTCCATGGAGACATCGTCCCATTTCCATTGTGGAACGGGCAAAGGTTGAAGTAACCCGACATGTTTTCGATGTTCCTCCTTAACCCTATTGCATACATCATAGCAGGCGACGAAGTATCCAATATTCTTCTTCATCCCACCCCAGCAAAACATTTTCCTGAGGTCCTCGTACATTTTGGTACCTCCGGGATGGATCGAGTATGAGGACTCATGTGCTTCCGTTAATATCTTCTTCCTCAAAGCTTCTACTTTGGGCACGCATATTCATCCTCGAAATCGTAGTGTACCTTGCTCATCCGCCAGGAAGTCTTTAGTCTTGCCGCTTTTTATCCGGATGACTTGGTGTTGCAAGAATGTATCTTCGGGCTGAGCTTTGAGAATTGCTTCTTCTAGAGTGGGAGTGACTAGCATCATCTTGGCGCAGTTGGTCTTAACAATGATTAGATTGAGTTGGGCATTTCTTCTGTAGTTCGGGCGGCAAAGATGTAATTAATGCATTGACTAAGACTGGCTTGCGACTGAGAGCATCCACAGCCACATTAGCTTTACCTGGGTGATAGTTTATTCCGAGGACATAATCCTTGACCAACTCAAGTCATCTTCTTTGCCAGAGATTTAAATCAGGTGAGTAAATATGTACTTGAGATTTTCGTGGTTGGTTAATATTTGGCACCGCTTGTCAATAAGATAATGCCTCCAAATTCTTAACGCATGCACAACGGCTGCTAGCTCCATGTCATGGGTAGGATAATTCCCTTCGTGTGGTCGTAGCTGTCGGGATGCATAAGCCACAACCTTGTCATCCTACATGAGTACGCGTCCTAGGCCCCTTTGTGATGCGTCACAATATACATCAAAGCTCTGATAGATGTCTAGGAGTGTCAACACGGGTGATGAGGTCAAACGAGTCTTTAATTCTTTAAAGCTCTTCTCACACTCTTGTGACCATATGAACTTTTGATCTTTCTTGAGCAGGTCTTTCATGGGATTAACAATTTTGGAGAAGCCTTCAATAAATAGACGGTAATAACCAGCAAGCCCTAGAAAACTTCTAATTTCTATCACTGTCTTGCGTGCTGGCCATTTTAGCACGTCTGCAATCTTGCTTGGATACACGGCTATTCCTTCGGCAGAGAGTATGTGCCCCAAGAATCCAACTTGCTTAAGCCAGAACTCACACTTACTGAATTTTGCATATAACCGGTGGTCATGAAGCCTTTGCAATACTGCTCGGAGATGTTGGCTCTTCTTCACCCTTGGAGTATATGAGAATATCATAGATACAGACCACCACAAATTTGTCCAAGAAATCCATGAACACTTTGTTCATCATATCCATGAAGAAGGCAGGAGCATTGGTCAGCCTGAATGACATAACCATATATTCATACAGACCGTAATGAGTGGTGAATGCGGTCTTAGGAATATCTTCTTTCCTGATCTTGAGTTGATGATACCCGATCCTTAAATCAATCTTGGAAAAGATTTGAGCTCCATGTAGTTGAACGAACAAATCATCAATTCTGGGGAGCGGTTACTTGTTCTTGATAGTAACATCGTTGAGCTGACGGTAGTCTATACACATTTGAAGGCTACCATCTTTATTGTTTACGAATATGGCAGGTGACCCCCAGGGCAAAGAACTGGGGCAGATGTATCCTTTCTTGAGCATCTCATCAAGTTGTTTCTTTAGCTCAACTAGTTCAGATGAAGGCATCCGGTAATATTTCTTGTATATGGGTGTCGTCCCTGGCACGAGATCAATGGCAAACTCGAGTTCCCGATCTGGTGGCATTCCTGGAAATTCTTCAGGGAATACATCTGGAAACTCACTGACCACTGGTATTAATTCCACATCTAAGGATATTGCTGCAAAAACCATTTCCTTCCTAGGCATGGTTCTATGAGCCATAAACCTCATTGTCTGTCCTGCTGGATTTGTTAATGTAACTGCCCTTGTTGCACAATTGATGCAGACCTGATGCTTTGTCAGACAATCCATTCCCAATATGACATCCAGCCTTGCGGATTCAATGGCTACCAATGTGGCAGGGAACATGACTCCAAGAATCCTTATTTCCAAGTCACGGCATACCAGATTTGTTTTGAGCATGGATCATGGGTATTGCACCATCATTCTTTTCTCAAGAATAGAGCAAGAAAACTTGTTTTGGGGAACAAAACTCCGCAAAATAAAGGAATGGGAAGCCCCCGAGTCGAATAAAGTTATTGCGGGTATGTTATTAACAGGAAACATACCAATGACCACTTCGGGATTTGCTTGTGCTTCTTCGATGGAGAGATCATTCACCTGGTCTTCAGTCAGCTCCTCTCCGGTGTAGGATTCCACGTGATTGACTTGAGGCTTGAGGGGTGCATTTAGCTTGCCGTTTTTGGGACGCTGCTTTGCATAGTGCCCAGTCTGCCTCAAGAGAAACATGCGTTGCTGCGCTAATAGTCTTCCCGGACAGGATTGGGCACAATGTTCTTGACTTGGTTGTTGGTACTGTTGGTATTCTGCTACCAGGTTGGTTTAAACTCAAACTGAGGCTGCTGCTAGGTTCGAGCCTTCTGAACTGGTTGTCCATCCTTCTTGGGCTCGAACTTGCGTTTATGATCATTATAAACTGGCTTATTGTCGTGGACCAGCTTGTGCTCCCTTTCTGCTATAAGGGCCTTGTTTACCAAAGTCTGGAAGTCAGGGAAATCGAATATGCTGAGTGTGCATCGAAAGTGTTGACTGAGTCCTCCAGGGAATCGATCGATCTTTCTTTCTTCAGTGGCCACATCATAGAGGGAATAACGAGCCAAGTGATTAAATTTATGCAAATACTCACTTACTGACTGGTTTCCTTGAGTGAGAGTGAGGAACTCACGCTGCTTGACTTTTGTTCGATTTTATGCAAATACTCACTTACTGAAATCATTTTGGTATTTTTAAAATGATTTTTGTTCGATTTTATTAGAACAGAAGCACTCTTTGCTTTATTTGAATTTGTGAGTATTTTATTTGACTCTAGAGAAATGTTCATCTTGTAGTAAATCTTTTTATGAAAATTTTTATATATAATATGCCTATATAAAATTTTACTTTATTTTCTTTATCCGGTTTTCCTTCTGTTTCTATTAAAAAAAACTGTACGTGCGGCCCATATTTATTTATCGTCTACATGCGCAGTATAGTAGATACTGGCGCCCCATTTTTTTTTCTCTTAAATAGGCTAGGCCCAGCCAGCATTTTTCCTTTTCAGATTTTATTTTCCTTTGGCAAAACAAAAAAAAAATTGCATCACGTATGCGCGCGGCCGGCCGATGGGCTTTAGGCCCGTGCGAGGCGTTAGCCTTTTTCTTCTCTGTTTCGTTTAATTACGTCTACGTTTAGTCCCACATTGCCTAACCTTTGACCCTTAAGTCTCTTTTTCACCAATAAATATAGACTCATAGAGCCTCAAAAATCATCCGATTCGGGTTAAATCAATATTTTGGTTTGACTAGATTCATTTAAGAAAAATATTTTTCTCCTCTCCGGCACGACTTCTGGAAATTGTCTTTCTCTCCGAAGTTGTCTTTTCTCTGCCTTATAAAGGTATCTTTCTTTGTTTTTTTATACTTCTGTAGTTTATTATTTTCTAGACTAGTACAATAAAATAATTAGATTACCAATTAGTCTACGTATTTATACATTAGACTTTAGCCGTAGCTTTTTTCCATAAAACAGCTTGACCCTGATTTTTCAAATAGCCATAACTTTTTACTCGTTCATTCAAATTAGATGAAACCAATGCCCACTTCTTCGTTACGATCCCCTCTATCCAGATAAACAACTCAAACATGTTTTTAAAAGTTTAAAATTTGAATTAGATCAAATTTGAATTTGAACTTCGTTTGATCCTAATTTGAGTTTCGTAACTCCGATTTAGTTGATTCTTTTTGCAAATCGAAGCACTTGACCTAAACTTTCTGATAAGGCCAAATTCACATAATTTTGGTACTGTTAGAAATTGTTTTATGTTGCAAGAGTTATTTGCTTGGTTTTGATGTTTTCCAAAATGTTTTCTTTGTTCTTTCCGATTTTTTTTGAGTGATTGCTTATGTGTGGTTACTATTGCTTGCTTACGATAGATTGACCGGAGTGTGACGAGTAGAACTATCAAGAGTTTTGAGTGCGAATCATCTTCATCAACATTGCAAGCAAGTTCACACTTTGATCATATCCCTTTCATACCCAGTTTTTATGCATTAGTTTCACCCCCTCAAACATTGCATGATTAGGATGTCTTTAACTTGTGAGTTGGGAAGTAGTTGCTGAGGTAGAACCTATTGCCATGTTTATTATCAAACCCTTGGGAGTTACTTCTACGTTATGCTTATATTGCCATGCTATGCTCGTAGACGTGGATTGGGTTTGAATGTATTCCATGACAGATGTGAGATTGTTCACTTAATGGTTCAACTTAAGGTGGCAACTTTAATACACATCTGGGTGGATTGAGGCACCTGGGGTATCTAGTGATTGCCTGTTTTTTTGGAAATCCAGGGGTTACCGTGTGATTTTCCTATGGACCGCCACCCAGGCTCAAAGGGAACTGAGATTATTCATGGTAGAAACTTCCGTGTGCAGCCACAAGTTATTATGGGCTCTAGCATAGTTGAGTAAGTTACGTGAAGCTCTTGAAGAGGTAGATCAGCAGGTAGTTGGTTTTGTAGGTTTGGTATGGTCTACCCGGAGTAGAGAGTTAATGTTTCTGAAAGACTGTGTCTCGGTCATCCGTTTCTCAAACACCATGTAGTGCGAGGAATCCAACGGAGGCGATCGAGTCTTGTGGGGAAAAGTGCGCAAACCTCTGCAGAGTGTACAAACTAATCATGGTTAGCCGTGTCCCCGGTTATGGACAAATTTGAGTATCTAGTACTTGAGTATTCACATGTATCTCAACACTCTTAATTAATATTGTTGGGTTGTTAATGACTTTAATTTGGGATTGAGAGGGGGTTTACCTTCTCAATATTTTATCAACCAACTTTGTAGTTAAATAAAATATATTCCTTTGTAGTAGGGAAAAATTGGCTTTTCGCAAAACATTTATAACCATAGAGCTTTTCCACCGGCCAAATATGCATGTAGTGATAGCTATTATTCATCATTATCCTATGGTGTGAATTTGCCAGTACATTCAATGTACTGACCCTTTGTGGCTGCAACGTCTCATGTTGCAGGATATCTTACGACGAGTAAGTGATACGTTAGGGTTATGATTTCTACACTCAACTTTGCCGTTGGTGTTGATGGGAATCCACAACCTTGTTACTTCCGCTATTTTGGATTGAGGTAATAGTATTTATGTTATTTTATACATGTGATTTACCTCTGTTATAAATCCTCGAGTACTGTGTGTGTCAGCATACCAATCCAGGGATGACACCTAAGCACAGAGACTTGACCCATTCGGGTCGGGTCGCTACAAGTAAATATTGGTTTCTTCTTTCTTTGAACATTCTCATAATCTGTTCTACCGTGGGAGGATGCGGTGGAGGAGGTGGTGGCTGATATGGTTCGGGGGAATGCCCTGCTTGTCGGGCAGAGCGACGAACAAGAGTATCGTCACCTTCCTGACTTCTGCTACCTCCTCTAGTCGTCCTATTTTTGTTTCCCAATACTAAGCATCAAGATCAGCAACATCCATAAATGGGTAAGAAAAGCAAGTGACAAAGCCCGAAAGAAACCACAAGAAACCAAGGCGAACGAGAAAATAATGGAGAAAGGTTCCAACATAATTATACATAGACTCGTACATGAAAGGAAACATCACAACCGGTACGACTACACTCATACATGAAAGGAAAAATCACAACCGGTACTCATGAAAGGAAACATCATGACAGGTACGACTACATTTGTACAACCAAGCATCATGACAACCTCAGATACTCTAGTGCTCTGCTGGTCCTGCTGGGTCCTCGCCTGACCCGGACTCAGATCCTGAACTGACGACATTAACAGAGACCTCCGGGTTAAAGGTAACATGACGATGCTGCCTCCAGGCTCTCCCTCAGGGGCAGGTGTGGGATGAGTCTGGAGCATAGGGGCTGCAGGAGTAGCGAGAAGTGAAGCCCACTCAGCAGGGGTACTATGGGGTCATTGTCGAGGTGCCTGAGTTACTCAAAGGAGTAACCGGGGTAACTGGCGAGCTAGAAGCTAGGGGAATAACAGGGGGTAAACCCTAGTAGCCACCAAAGTAGTACGAGCACGAGTCACCTCTCGGGCCAGCTCGTGAATCAGAAGATAGCTAGCTGTGATATAGTGGGAAAGGTGGCTAGAGGGACTATCGCTCGCCGGATCAACAATAGGGAAGCAGACACGCCCATCATCATGGAGGGATGGGTAGTAGTAGAAACCTGGATGAGTCTGCATCTGGATCTTGTGATAGCATAACTCAATGAGAATCTCAAATGCAGGAAACTGAATAGCCTGAGCGGGTGTAGAAGAGAAACCACTCCTTGTAGAACAGGTGTATGAGCCAGATGTCGAACTACAATGCAAGGTAACCACCACGTGATACTCGAATACCGAGGCTGCAAGGCGCTCTCGGTACACCCGATACACCGGGTCGTCACCGTGAGGGTAGATTGGATGCCATACATTCCAAAGAAGGTGCAGCGAAGTGTATGGCATCAGCTCCAACTGACACGCATACGACATTGGAGCCATCTACACTCATGACCATTAGTCGGTTAGTAATAAAATAAACTATGTGCATGCAATGCAGCAACCAACTACACACAAGCACTATCAGCACTTGGAGCTACTATCTACCATTTAAAATGACGCGTTAGCGGTCTGGCGTGCCCCACAGTCAGCGGGGCTCTGATACCAATCGTTGTGGCACCCCGGCTCGGAGCAACCGATTTTCCTTGCATTGCCATCGCAGAGATCAAGTCTTCTGGCAACACCCAATAAATTGGTACAGAAATACAACCGCTTTATTGATGCTAGCGGAACATAGGGTTTTATATTACATCAAGTTGCAAGGCCAAGCGGCACACTCGGTGCTGCTGAACATATGTACATTATTTAGTAGATATAAGCAAGGGCCTCGACATCACGATAAGACTACGTGGCAGCGGAACGACGACGTAGAAGGACTCCATCTCACAGGGACACTGATGTGGACACGGTCTAAACTGCGATGCAATATGCAACTCCAACTCCGGTATGATTTCTCCTGAAACTGGCATGACACGTCAGGTCATTACATTGAATGCACTTGCAGCTCACACAAACAAAGCAACAATGGCAA
Source organism: Triticum aestivum (assembly GCF_018294505.1). NCBI lineage: Eukaryota > Viridiplantae > Streptophyta > Magnoliopsida > Poales > Poaceae > Triticum > Triticum aestivum. The sequence continues at coordinate 517,337,125 of NC_057798.1, read as the reverse complement.
ACAAAAACAACGATATTTAAGCAAGTTTAATGCAAGATTTGACATGCTACTCATGAAGTGATCGTGCTTATAACAGGGCCTTTCAGACCTGCTTACCATCTCAGTTCATCATACCAAGGTGATCACCTCCGGATCACAAACGAAACCATCTCGATGGTCTCAACATCTTCACCAACATAACCAGTGCCACAAGTATATATTCATTTAGTGTGCAAGTTTAATATTTTTGTTGATCCATGGTGTGACCTACTACGAACTTGTGTCCATGACTAAAGATGCGACTATCGATAGTTTAAGCACACTCTACAGAGGTTAGTACACTGTACCCACCACGGAACCCATGGCCTCAGACTCCCATTCGGGTGGACCAACGACATTCCGACAGAACCAATCTATTACCATGACACTCTCCCAGCCACTCCGACCAAATCCCCATTGGGCTAAGTCATGGGTGACCCCGATTCCACTCCGAACATCCAACAGCCACCGTCGTGGCAAAACAATCATCCCAAACGGGGAAATGGTACCAAAATAACTACGGGCACACAAGGTTATACCTGCCTACCGGGCCAGGGTAGCGTCAGCGCATAACCTTCCCTCCTTGGAGGCACCGGCGAAGAGGCATAACAATAGAACGAGAAAAGGCCCCCCTCACAAATGCAAATGTCGTTGCACTTTGGGAAGCTCAATTCGGTGGCACCATGACTCGATCAACAACATGTTCAAGTTGTTTTATTATCAAGTTTCAAGTTGCAAAAAATTTCACCGAGTCATAATTTGCCATGAAAATTCAATGACAACTTATGCATCATTTTCAACATAATCTCGATATGAGCTAAATAAGGCATAATTACTTTACTGTATAAGCTTAAACATCCAACTACAATGCTACTGATAATATAATAATCATAGCAAGAACATGCACTAGAATCAAATGAATTTATATGAAATTTCTATATGCATTTAAAATAATCATATTCAAGTGAAAATCATAGTTATTGAAATGACATTATTGCAAATATTTTTGATGGCTTGCCTTAGTGGAGAGGAGGGTCACACTCCTTCTGGTTATCTTCAAGGCAATAATTTCCTTCTGAAAATTAAAATAGCAAAAAGGAAATGTCACATAACACTGTTTAATGCACCAGAAAATATATACAGGAAGCAAAAATCTCATCTTTTACATGCTGATAGAGTGCAATACAAAATTAATGCAAAAAGAATCATGTCATTTGGAGTTATAGAATAGGAGTTATAATTGGTCAAAGTTTAGTCGATTTTCTGAATTTAAATTTGATTTTCAGAAAATCAGAGAGGGGGTAACGTGGAAGGCGTAAACGAGCGAATATGCCTCCACTCGTACCGCTTCGGGAGCGAGTGGAGAGGCTGACAGTGGGCCCCGCTGTCAGGTTTTGAGAGAGAGGGAGAGAAACAGAGGATAGCGGCTCGTCGTCGGGGCCGTCTCCCGCAAGGAGGGCACGGCGGCCGCCGAGGAAGGAAGGGATCGAGAGAGGATGTCCTGGCACACGTGCTCGTACCTGTGGCAAGGTAGGAGGTGGACGGACGAGGTTGGCATGGTCGTCTTTGGCGGCTGTAGTAGACGGGGCTTGTCGGAGAGGAAGACGCCGATGACGTGAGGCCGTTCCAGGGGCTCCAGAGGCATCAACGATCACCAATGGACCTCCAGGAACATGCTTGCATAGACGATGGAGCTCGAGGGGCACTGGAGAGGTGGATGGCCGAGGGAGGGGATCAGCGGTGAGCTTGGGAGGGGAATGGCGGCCAGAGACCTGCACTGCCGGGCCGCGGTTATCACTACAAAAAAAATACACTTCCGTGATGATACGTGTTTGTCAGAGTGGGTCACGTTTTTTGTCATGCATGTACATCCATGATGATTTTATGACAGAATCAAGATAGTCATACCTGTGCTGTCGTAGAAGTGTTCCATGACATTACCAAAATTATCATCACGGAAGTGTCCACTTCCACGACGATAAATCGCGCGTCACAGAAGTGCTTTCGTCAAGGGTGACCGACACATGGCATCCACCGTAACGGAACGCCGTTAAGCTATCGGGTCGGGTTTTGGATCCGATAACCCGTTAACAGCCCCGACCAATGGGGATTTTCCACGTGTAAAATCATCATTGGCTGGAGGAAACACGTGTCGGCTCACCGTTGGGACAGATGTCATCCGCTCATTGGACCGAAGGCGCCTATGATACGGCGACACATGGCACGGCCCAACAGAGGCCCATTCCTGTGAAAAGGCCGGCCCGTTTGACTTGGTCAAAAGGTGGCGGGCCAGCCCACGGAAAGCCTGTTAACGGCCTGCTCGCGTATAGCCCATTTACAGCCCGCTAACCCAGGGCCCGTTATGCCCTATCCGAATTAGGCCCAGTAGCGTCATCTGGGCCGTCCAATATGATTCATCCCATTTTAATTTATGGCCCATGTGTGGCCCATGACTTCTTTCAGCCCATATGAGGACCTTTGTAACTCTTGGCCCATTAACAGCCCGTGGTGAAACTGGCCCGTAATGAACAGTGCATCACTTTATACCCATTCACGACCCGTTATTCCATTGGGCCGTTTCCAGCCCAAGTTATCTTTCGGCCTTCTCAGGGCCCATTGATTCTTGGGCTCATTTGCAGCATTCGGTTACATACGGCCCGTTACTGTCATTTTCTGCTTGTGGGCCAAATTCAGCCCGTCGTTACAGTCGGCCTGTTTGCGGACCGTTAATACGTTTGGCCGTTTTCATGACAAAAAAACCCGTTGGGCTGTTTTCATAGAGTTATCAAATGCGGCCTATTAACGGCCCGTTATGGTCCACGAATAGTACGGCCCATGATTGGCGAAATGATGATACGCCCCGTAGAAGGCCCATGGATCCTACGGCCCGTATGAGGCCCATGGATAGTACGGCCCGTAGAAGGCCCATGGATCGTACGGCCCGTAGAAGGCCCATGGACCCTACGGACCCGTAGAAGGCCCATGGACCCTAAGGCCCGTATAGAAGGCCGATGGATCCTACGGCCCGTACAGAAGGCCAATGGATCCTACGGCCGGATGAAGGCCCATGGATCATACGGCCTGCAGGAGGCCCATGGTTACAACAGTCCGTGTGTTGCCATGATTATTTTGGCCTAGTTACCAAAAATAGGCTATTGTGGCCACTAGAAAAAAACAGAAAAAGAACTGCAGTGACTACAAGCAAACAACTAAACAAGACAATAAGGAAATAAATAAGCAAGCAATTAACGCTAGCCTATTACCGCTATTACACATATTACATCCACTGGGCATCAAAGTTCACCACCAGTGCAAATATAGGGAACAAAGCAGCACATTACATACACTGGCCGTCAAAATTGGCCACCAGTGCAAATAAACGCGGCAGCAAAACAAGAGCATAACTGAAACAACTTCAGAAGAGCTCAAGAAACGTTATCCTGGGTATCCACCATGCTGGCAATAAGCTTAGCAAGCTGATTAGCTTTGTCCTGTTTGGCGCTAAAATCCTCCAACGCTTGCTGTTGCACCAGAAAGTATGCATCTGAATGCTCCAGGGGCTTCCACAGTCCTTCCGCTTCTTGTCGCAGCACAGTTGATCGATGTCTTTCAGCTTGTAGTTGAGACTCAAGAAACCGAACTGATTCAGACAGTGAGTTTGAATAGCTTGTGCAAGCGGTAGTGGCCAGTAACTCGAACACTAAACCAAGACAGGACTTTGGGGTTGTCTCGCTGTCTTCAAGATAGTCTTCCTTAGCTGTTTTATCAGCTTTGTTGGAGACCAACAAGGATGTGTCACTATCCTGAACCTTATCTGCATTACTTCCTTTACCATTGCTTAATAAGGCACTCTTCCCCAATATTCTGTCAGCATTCTAAAAGAAGAAACAAGCAGACACATAACAAGTTTAGCATGTACTAGTATATGAAACTCATTTCGGTGAACCAGTTCATTAGTAAGGTGGACAGGATTAAACTACCAAGTCTTCTATTGCCAAGTACTAGTACATAATAAAAGCATCAAACAAACATATATCTATGTCCTATGGTCACTGCATTGTCTTGCCAAATCAAAATAGAGACACGGTTCAAATCATATCAGTTCAAGACAAAGCAGCAGTGAAAGAATACAAAGCGTGGGAAACTACACGGCACAACAAGATTTCAGATGGGTACCACGGGTCTACATGTACAACAACACTATTGGCTCTGTTGTGATGCTAGTAATGTGCATGATATGAAAGTCAACTGTATACACAATTGAAATTGAAATCAACAGAGCTATTGATAAGAGCAAACCTGTTAAAGAAACATGCGTGAACATACCTGCTGTGCCATTGGAGTTTCGATTGGATCCTTCAATTTAAAAATAAGTTTGTATGAGTAAATACAGTGATACAAGAGCAAAGCAATCATAGTTAAAAAAGGCGCGCCTAAGCGAGCGCTTAAGCGCGCCTAGGCTCTAGGCGTTGGCAAAACGCATTGCGCATAACTACGCATAATCTGTGCATAACTGCGCATAAGCATGCGCTTTGGTCAGTAAAGCGCAAGGCGGTGGCAAAACGCACAATTAACGCCTAGCGCTTTTTTGAACTATGATAGCAATGGAATCTTAAATTAGAACAGTTGTTCTTCAGGTTTAGGCACTTGTTCTACATGAACAGAGTACAGTAAGACGCAAGAATATAATACTTAAAAATAGAAAATGAGCTCATAGACCTTACCACATTCTTGGTTCGGGACCAGTACAGAACAAGGCGTTCCCAGTCATCGTCCAGTAAATGTGTCTCAGGAGAACGTAAGGGAATTTGATGAGTTTCTTTGCCGGTGAAGTACGTTTTCTTCAGGTAATTCCGATACTGCCACCAAGCATTCTTGAAGATAGCAGAGGTATTAGCACAGGTTACCTCATCCTGAGTTTCCAAATCGGTCCTTCTCTATAGAGAAAAATGGGAAAATTTGCTGTATTATAACCATCATGGAGGTAGGATGTATGGGACGAAGCAAAGTAATTGCCATGAATAACATTACTTACACATAACTCCTGGACAAACACCTGCAACTGGCATTTTCCTTCATCTTCAGTATAATATTTCCAAGATGGGAAGATACGCACATACGATTTAACAACATCAAATGCGATAGATGCTAAACTACGACTAGCTGGTTGTGCTTCCTCCACAGGAATAGGCGTACTAACTGGTGGAGTTGGGGTTCGCCGTGATAGTACTGGCCCTTTGGGCACTGGAGCTGCCTTACTAACTGCTCTTGTTTGGGAGCTCTGTGGTGGAGATGGTGTTGTGTCAACAGGAACTGGGTTACTATCGGCTGGGGTTGGGGTTAGATTGGGTGAAGCTGGTTCTCTGTCCATCGCAGTAGGGGTACAATCTGCGAGAGTTTGGGTTATGTGTGGTAGGGCTGGTTCTTGTGCATGTACAACCGGGGTGCTATCTCCACCAAGAGGTAGCACTGTTTTATTTGAAGACCGTGTTTTTAGTCTGCTAGATACTGGCATCACCCGCTCCAATTCAAATGGCTGATAAACAGGAAACATAGTTGAATGTACAGACATTGTATGAGAGACAGATGCAATAGATAGTGTGGAAAAAAGAGGGCATGAAATAGTTGACATGTATATTGTTTAACTAAAACGGATAGCATGACATAATTTCACATATATGATGTCTATCTAAACTGGATAGCATAGCATAACATAATTCAAAGATATGATGAATAACTAAACAGGATCGCATGACATAATTCACCTACATGTTATCTAAGTAATCAGGATCGCATCATTTAATTCACATATGTGATTTATATGCTAAACAGAGGGCATTCGATATGATGTCTGAACTAAGAACATGGTGTTGAATATTGTGTATATGATGTCTAAACTATGCAATGCAAGACACCGTATGCATGATATGAGCAGTATAACCGTGCCAAGTTAGAGCATACACCTCAGTGGGGGAATAGGACTGGTCATCTGTCTCTGAATCCATCTCTGAGGAGCTATCGGGACCCAACAAGAGATCTGCTTCGACAGGTAGCACTGTCTGCTCTGAAGGCCTTGTTTTCACTCCAGATTTTTCCATCTCCCACCCAAATGGCTGATTCACAGGAAGAGTAGTTTAATGTACAAACATTGTCGACAAATGGAAATGTAATGAAGAAAAGGATGGGCAAGATATCATTCAAATATATGATGCCTGGTTAAACAGGATGGCATTGCACATTTCACATATATTATGGCTGGCTAAAAGACATGAGACTGCATAATTCCCATATATGATATAGAAACTAAACAGGTGGCATTACAGAACATGTCTAAACTAAGCAGATGACATATATGATGTCAAAAGTAGGCACTGCAAGGCAACATATGCATGATATGACTAACATCATCATGCCAAGGTAGAGCAAACACCTTGGGGGGTAAATAGGAGTGGTCAGCGGCGTCTGAATCCGCCTCAGAACAGATATCTTCCTCTGGATTACAATCTGGAGAGGGGTGGGGAGGGTTTGCCATTGAACCCACCATGGAGCGATGTCTGCATGACATTGTATTGCCGCGCAAAACTCTTCTCTTTTTCTCTACATGTTCAGCATGACTGTGTACAATATCTGACATGCATACGAAAAAAATATGGTGAGATTATGTAAGGAGAGCATGCAGAAATTTAGAGTGATGGTAACAACCAGTGGATCGACGTTTTTCCGTTGAACCAAAATAGCCCTAATGGATCGACGTGAATGTATAGTAATAAGTGATGCAACAAGTGTACAACCTCTTTGCCGTAGCCGTGTCGACCTCAGCATCATTGGGTTGGTCGCTGAAGCAGTTGAGGCAGAGGTGGCTGTCGGAGGTGTGGAGGAAGATCTGAGGAATCTGTAGACGGCGTCCAGGGCACTGCTCTGTTGTGATGGATCGTTCTGTCGTTGGAGCAGCTCCGGTGAGCCGTAAGACGTCAAGGCTGAAGCAGCACAAGACAGACATCGTCAATCTCAAGTGGGATTCTAATAGCATCTCCAGTAGATGATGTAAAATGGATGTAAAATTAACATCACCAAAAACCACCTGACTACAACAGATGAGGTAAAAACTGTTGACTCTGAACTTAACTGTCGAAACTGAAATTTACTGTGGAATCTGAATGCTACTGTCGAAACTGAACGCAATGGTAGCAGAGAGGCACTTGACATGTAGTTTAGGGAGGGCCTGCAGTTCATCTTCAACCTGCACCCCCCTGAGCCGCCAGCCACCACCGGCCGAACCGCCGGCCCCAGCGCCGCCTCGCCGCCCCGAAACAACTCGCCACCGCCGCCCCGGCCAGCCCTCTAGGCCCCCCGCCCCCGCCCTGAACCCTAAGATAGATAGTGGGGTACCTCTCCAGCGAGCCCCCGTCCCCGCTGCGGGTGGTTCTTCCTTAACTCCGGCGAGCCCCCCCCAACCCCTGAAAATCGACTGACCCAAAAGTCGATTCAGTCGACTGAAGTGTGGCTTAATCGGAGCAGAGCAGCAGCACGAGCGAGGGGGAGAGCAGCAGTAGAAGCTGGGCGAGCGAGCGATGGAGCGAGAGCCGGAGCAGCAGCAGCAGCGCGAGCGAGCGAGCGAGAGCCGGAGCAGCAGCAGCAGATCCGGCTGGTATGGCCGCCGCCGCCGAAGGGGCCTCGCACTGGGGGAGAGCCGCCATGGAGATGTCGCCCGCGGCGCCGGCTTCAAGGTAGCCGCTCCATGGGGGTGCGGGATGGAGCACCGTCGGCGCCGGGAGGTCGAGTTAAGGAGAAGGTGCGATGCGATGAGTGTACAACCTCTTTGGTGGTGCCGAGTAGGCCTCTGCTTCGTCCGAGGAGTCGGTGAGGATGCTGTGGTTCCGGTGGACCAGGTTAAGGCGGCGCTGTGGGGATGGAGCAGCCGCGATAGACGAGGCGATCGTCGGAGCAGCTCCTTGGAGGTGGAGGACGGGGCGGCTGAACCGGCGGGACGGCGAGATGGACGACGGATCCTCATCCGGGGAGGTGGACGAGGGACGTCGAGCTGTTGCGGTGGACGACGTCGTCGGGGAAGAGGCTCCGGCTGGGCAGCGGTGACGTGGCGGACGGAGGAGGGTGGGGTTTCGCGGCTGGAGCGGAGAGGTTATGGCGGCCTGGGATTTCGAATGGCGAAAAGGGGGCGATGGGAGGGGGTGAAGCATGACTTAGGGACGCGCTTGTCCAAAATGTAGGGTGTGTTACAAAAGTACCCCCCACCGATTTGAACTAGCGGCCCTTTCGGCTCAGGGTTAGAAGGGGGATTTCGCGTGTCGGGATTTGGCAGCTGGAGGGAGTTTTCGCGCGCGTTGTAATTTCGGGATAGCAAGGCGCGGGTTGTGAAGGCGCCAGTTTTGAGAGCACGATATCTGAATTTTCGGGATATAACAAGACGCGGGTTGAATTTTAGGGACAAGCCTAACGTGTAGTAATATTGTACTTGTACGTACCAAATCAATTCGCACTTCCCTCAACCAAAAAGAAAACGAAAAAAATAAAACTATTCACACCACACAAAGAGAGAGTCTTGCCCCGTTTTACTATACAAATGCTATTCAAAGCTACTCCCTCCTTCCATCTATATAGGGCCTAATGCGTTTTTCGATGCTAACTTTGACCAAATATTAGAGCAATGATATATGACATGCAACTTACACAAAGCACACCGTTAAATTCGTCTGTGAAAGGTTCTTTCAATGATATAATTTTCACATTGTGCATGTCATGTACTATTAATCTTGTCAATAGTCAAAGGCGGTCTTAAAAATCTCATTACGCCCTATATAGATGGAAGGAGGGAGTATGAATCCATGTTATGTCCGATTAAATTTTTTCGCTTGCTGTATAATGCATGTAACCTACTCATACCAACATTTTAGTGCATTCCAAATGTCTATACTACCGCTGCAATTCGAACTAAATTTGAATTCGTTTCTCTATTTCAATAAGAATCTACAATCATGATTGTTGCCAACTTCAACCATCATAGTTTCCTTGCTATCCGCCAGATATAAATCGGACGGCCTATAATGCAGGATGGCAGGCACACCATCATCAACAACTCCGTTTTTTATAAGAGTAGAGATAAAATATATTAAATGTAGTATAACATGTTCATAACCACACCATGTGTATCACCGTTATATATATTCACACATGCGTCGGTTTAAAACACTATGATAAATTCTTCAAATATCCGAATTCGCTTTTTATAATGAAGTATATATGATCTCTATTCGTCTTTTACACCCACACAACCCTCTTATCTTTGTAGCTAGCGCTAACTTTCTCTTGTGCATGCACACGCCCGCATCCCTCTCACCCTCCCTCAGCATTCTCTAGCTCCATCGCGCAAATTCGTCTTTTCACTTTAGGTCGTTCACCCACGGTGTGTGTAGGCCCCCCAGCTCCTTCTTTACGGCACACATCGATCGATATGCCTCTCTAGCCAGGTGTGCCTAGCACAAACACAAGCTTCCCCTCTTCTCTTGTCACCGTCCATGCCTCACTCCCACCACTCTTTTCATCGTTCTCGTACTCGCACACTCCTCCCCCTCGATATAGTATGCCTCTCGTACCACCTCCTACATGCATCCCTCTCTCTCTATCCTTCTCCTCGTGCCTCATTTGCTTCTAACACACACATGCATGTATACCGATCGATCTCCCAACATATACCTAGATCGACTTTAACTACCCCCCCCATCGATCGACGTACCTCACAAGTTATGTCTCTCCTTTCTCTAACAAAGGGCGATTGATCTTCCTATGTAGTTACGTCTGCTTACCACAGCCACATCGTCCCCCCTCATCATTCGTGCATGCCTCCTGACCCGTCTCTCACACGCACGTGCACAGACAACAAGCAGCCATCTCCTCTCTTATTGATATTGCGGGCGTGCCCTCCGTTTGTCTAGCAAGCCTATCCCACCATTTGTTAGAAGCAACTCCACTACCACCCCCTCCAACACTCTAGCTCTGTCTCTCTCCCAACCTTATTCCTCTCCTGCACATATGCATGGATGCCGATCGATCTCCCTTAATACATGAGGCAGATCGATCTCCTTAATACATGAGGTAGGCCTCTCTCCTCCTCCACACATATACCAGCCATTGTACCTCTATAGTTAATTGGGCCTCCCTCTTCCCCCACCACACACCGATAGTCGAGCGCTGCAGGTAGGTATCCATGCCATAGAGACAAACTGCACATGTCCCCTCTCACGTTCCAGTAGGCCAGCCACTCTATATCTTTGACGTGGGCACACACAAATTCGATGGCACTCTTTATCGATCGCGCGCGCACACACACACACATCATCCCTCTCTTCGATTCTATGGACACCTCAAGCCGATGATACCTCCACTCTCTTCTCGTGGATCGCCCCCTCTATATATATGTTATATCCAGGACTCTATTTCACACACATTGCATATGTTACATTTTTTGATTGACCCCCCCCCCAAAAAAACTCTCAAGAACCCACACACTATATCTCTCTAGGTTTGTATCTCTCTCACACAACCCCACGTAGGTGGTGTACGTATACAAGAAGAGAATAGGTGCACCGTGCACGTACTCACGCTTCGTGCCCAGCCACACCCGCGCGGGTACACGGTGGAGCTCATTTCTTTACGAAATGGCAGCCCACGTGCTAATTTGAACGCCTGTAGCGGTTGTTTACCTAGGGAGGTCGTGTACCACGCGTGCACGAAACAAAGTTCGACTTGACGCGTTGCCGCGTTATTTTTAAATAAAGTTATAGCGCTCAATGGCACGTACACAGAATATAAAACGATTTTTATGGAGAAAAAGGTAGTCCGCTCACTATATACAATGGAGCCTGCCTGCCTGGTTTGTCGCTCTTCAGAGTATCTCACAGAAGGCTGCGGTGGCCTCTCTCTCTCTCACCGTTGGTCACTGATCCGGCCGCATCCCGTCCGCCGGGGGAAAGGGAGTGCGGTGGCCTCTCTCTCTCTCACCGTTGGTCACTGATCTGGCCGCATCCCGTCCGCCGGGGGAAAGGGAGGAAGTGCATCGTTTCTCCGTTCGACGGCGCCGAGGCAGCACGTCCCGATCTGCGGTACACGCCGTTCTCTCTGACCAAGCTCCGGCGCGGCAGGGCCTACGCCACCTGCTCGTAGATTCCGCCCGCCGCCGCTCACCTAGTTACATCCCGACGACCTCCAGGTATCCCCTCCGGCCTTGCTCCACTGCCCGTCTTCCCACGTCGCTGCATGTGGATCTTCCATAGTTCTTTGCCCAAAACGTAGCTCGTCCGGCGTACTTTCCATATTGCATTCTCGTCCTCACACCGTTTTAGACAAACACAACCGTGTTGTTATCTTCCCTTAGGACAAGGAATATGCTTCTTTTTTGTCGTCGCATGTGTCATCAACTGTTATTGGCCAGTAATTGTTTCCTTTCTACCTCTTTTTTGCAAACAGGGCTATCCATTTCACCTCGTTGCTATTGCGACCTTTTGGTGAACTGCACAAATCACTTTTTTCTTAAGAGTGTTTTGTGCAGTTGTACTAAAATGTCACACGGGCAACGTCTCTACATTTCAGTGCGACTGCACAAAGGGAGATTGGTTTTGCTCTATCCTCCTCATCCAACTCCGAGCCTAATCTTCTCCAACTAGTTAGTCTTAAGAGAGACTGCAAAGGTGACCGGCTTCTATTTGTGTGTTTATTGTTTCATCAGCAGTCCTCTATTATCGTAATCACACTTAATATCTTTGGAACAGGGACGCTCAGCTCTATTTTAGTGGAACTGCACAAAATGATCGGAATGTTGCATGCTCCAGACAGCTACTTTTTTCCCAACATGCCTTGTTGATTTAGACAGAGCTGGGGGGACGTTGCTGCCAATGAAAGCATGGATCAATTTTAATTTAACACCTTCTCACAACTCTGTTTTCAGTTGTGATGTAATTATTAGCTCTGATCTGCTAATAATTGACATGCATTAGCAAGGAAGTTAGTTTTTTATTGTTTCCGAAAGAGCATCGATGGCAAGACACGCGAAACAAAAGCTGAAAGCTCACACCATTGTACAATTTCATGTCGCTGGAAAATTATTTGTATAGTACGTCAATTATGTAAACAAATGATGGAAGCTTGATAGCATTGCCAGAAGCCTCTTCATCATCCGGGTCCATGTGCCATGCACAAAATTATACTCCTTCGTTCCTAAATATTTGTCTTTTTACAAATTTCAAACGGGCATATTTTAGAGTGTAGATTCACTCATTTTGCTTCGTATGTGTACTCCCTCCGTTCCTAAATATTCTATTCGTCTTTCTAGAGATTTCAACAAGTGACTACATACGGAGCAAAATGAGTGAATCTACACTCTAAAATATGTCTATATACATCCGTATGTGCCAGTCCATTTGAAATCTCTAAAAAGACAAATATTTGAGTAGTCACTCGTTGAAATCTCTAGAAAGACAAATACTCCGGAGTATATTTAAGAACCGAGGGGGTAGTGCACAACCGCATGGGAGACTCAGCCCGGTCGTTGCGCCGCATTAATAGTGAGTAATGAGCAGTCAAATCATAAGCCCCACCTTTCCCACTGTAAGTTGCTCTGAAGAAGCAACCATCAATACGCTCTTCTTTGAATCCGCTCATACTACTCCATCCGTCACTGTTTATACAGCGCGCTTCAGAAAAAAGAAAAAAATCTGTGGGACCAAGGCGACTAGCGATCGGCCTGAAAAATAGCATTGGTAGTTATAGCACGGCGTCTATTACTAGAGGGAATAATGCGTACACACATGCATGCAGTGCTTCCACCCCGGGTACACACATGCATGCACTTACTCCACTCCGTAGTAGTACAGAGTACATGGAGAGAAAATTGTGGACTTGATTGCGGTTACCACGCCCTAATTAATTGAGCATTAAACCAAACGCATCTAAAGTCTCTCTGGTGGTGGAAATGCATTGAGAGAAATGCATCATAATGAAGCGCGCCCTGTAAACTATGACGGAGGGAGGAGTAGTATGAAGGTGCAAAACCAAGTACGCGTATGGCCAGTCGGTCAACGCACCTCCTCTTGGCATATCACTGACATGTGGGATAGGAGTGTGAGCAAACCGATCTCAATTGACGGTAGAGAGCCAACCCGCCGTTCCTTGAGAGAGACAAGGAGCAAGAACACACAGACAGGCTCGCACGGAGGCCAAGATATATTCAAGCATGGTTGGTTGATCGATATCATTCATTACATGTTGGGTTGTCGTTTTCCGCCCTTCTCCGGAATAAACGTGTACTTTATCAGAGATGAAAAAATAAGAGTACAGATGCTCCACCATGCGGTTCTAGTAGTAGTACTACTCGTACTACTGCGCTTGGCTCTTTGCCTCTTCGTGAAGTCGAACAATGATGGTACTCCGCATGTTGGGTACTACAGTGTATGCCTCTGACAATCTGACACCGAATGGACTGATGCATGTCCACCAAGGGTAGGTTGCATTAGTCAAAAGGCGTAAGCGAGCTTCACCTTGTCCTGCAAGCTTCTCCTCATTCTGCGAATTGACAGGACACACCAAAGAGTAGTGCTAGTACATACTCCCTCCTTTTCGGTTAATATGGCTTAATCTTTTTTGCGGGTAAATGAAAGAGCTTTATTCATATATAAGCATTCTTAGGACGATCAGCCAAGACACAGGTCACTAAGAAGCGAGGTACGCCGCAAAAAAAGAAGTAGGAAGCGAGGTGTTTCATCAAGCCAGCTCTCGGCCACATTCAAAGTGCAGCCTTCTCCTCGTTCGGCAAGTTGGCGGGACAGCAAAGTAATGCTAGTCCATACTGCCTCCTCTCTGGTTAATATGGCTTAATTTCAAACAAGATAAATACATTGTGTGTCACTGTATATTTGTAAAAATACGGTCAGTGGACTTCATAATACGCTCATTGCGCTCAATATATATATTCCGGTGTTTATACGGTTACTAGCTCACCCTAACTGAGTATGTGTGTGCATGCACATGTAGGTTGAGCACTTGAGCGTGACTGTGTGTGTTCCGTCGTGTGCTCGGGCATGCATGCATTAGGGCGTCGCGCGCGTTTTTGCGTCCATGTGTACATGTGACTATTGCATACACGTAGGGGGAGTACGTGTAGGGGCCATTAAGAAGCAGTCAAATCACAAAGTAAGTTAGTCGGAAGAAGCAACCATCATTTCACTCTTGAATGACACGTACGCAATATAAAATGGTTGATATGGAGAGAAAAAGAAAACCACTATATATACACTAGTAGGAGCCTAAGCTACAAGCCTGCTTGCTTAGGTTGCTCTCTTCACAAGCATAGAACGACGGGCCTGATCCCGCAGCTGGGGGAAGGGAACAATGTTCTGCGTAGACGCAGTCGACATCGGCGAGGAAGAAAACCCACAGTCGGTGCGTCCCAATCGGGGGTCACCATGGTATGGACCGATGCCGCATCCCAACCACCCTTCTAGCTACAACCCAACGTCCCAGGTAGTCCATCTTCCTTTTGGAGCCGGCTTGCTCCACTGTGGTAGCTCCATCTCCATGTCGATCTTTCTCTACTTCTACCGGCTTCTACTTGTGATGAGTTTATGTCTCATGAACTAGTGCAAGTACTATTATTCTAAACACACTTCTTCAATATCTTTGCCATCAGGGATGCTCAGGTCGATTTTAGTGGAACTGCACAAAAGCATCGTATGATCCGAGGGTGCCAGCCGTCTTTCCTTCGACAGGTTCTACCTGGCCAGGAAATTAAATCATGTTTAGGGTTTAGGGTTTAAGTCGTAGTGACCCCATCAGTAGTTTTTCTTTCGTACATGCTCTCACAACTTTTTTCTTTAGTTGTGAAGTAAATATTGGCTATGATCTGTGAATCATTGAGATGCATCAGCATGCGTGTTAGTTTTCCTTTGTATTTGATGGAATGTTGTAACGGGGCAACCTTGGAATAGGAATGAAAATGGAGTGGAAAGTTTCCGTTTTTCCGGAGAAAAAATGGAAACGGAGAGAAACCAACGTTTCGTTTCGTTGGATCGCGCCATCGAGCAAAACCAACGTTTAAATCACGTCTGTCGTGTTCGTGTCTCACCCTCCTCCACGGCTCGACCCCACACGGTCGCTCGGCATGCCACTCACCGCAAACCGAGTATACGATAACTTTCCCGCCTGCTTGTCGATGGATCGCGCCATGGAGTACTAGCACTACTGGAAGAGATTGACGAGTTGGGGGAGGACAGCTAGCTGTAGCACGGACTCCCAAGAACTTTTTACATGCATGTTGTAGCCGGCTATTGCGACCTTTGAACGCGGAGCAGCCGCGTGCACCCGGAAGCGGCGCGGGCGACGCTCTCTCGGCCGGCGCGCCGCTTCAATGCCGGCGCCAGTGAGAGGTCGCGTCCGCTCTGGCCGGGCATGAATGCGGCACTGACCGTTTCGGGCGGGAAGCACGCGCGGGTGATGAAGAGGGTTCGGGTTGGTCAGGACCGGTCGTGGCAGCGGTCTGGACGTGCGCAAACAAGAGATGTTGTACGTTAATATTGCTGCGTATATAATTAACAACATAAATAATGTGCCTATTGGACAAATATGATTGGAGATGGAGATGGAAATGGAATTTTATGTAAACACGGATATGCATGTCTATGTCTATGTGTGTGTGCGCGACGACTCTCGCGACCTGGAAGCGGGGGCGTGTTTTTGATCGAGTTTTCTTTCTTGGTACGTTAGAAAATCAGTTTGTCTAATTCACATCTAGATGTTATTTAAGGATATCACATCTAAGCTCCCACAAGTATATAATGTAGCAACAAGAAACAAAAAAAACTAGGAAAAAAATAGACCACAAACAGAGTGGACATCAACTTAGATGTGACATAACTATGTCACATCTAGATGTGTCCTAGACAGACCCTTAAAAAATTGTCCGCCAGTTTTCATTTCTTTTTTCCGGGAACACGCGTATTCTATTTAAAACCACTGCTATGGAGAGATTTTTTTACTCCATTATAGCCTCTTGTTTGATAGAGTTTCTCGCGTCTCGCTCTCTCACCCTCTCCATATCAAAACAAGATGACAGTGTCCACTCTATCTCTCTCCTCACCGGTGGTCACAGATCCGGCCGAATCCCGTCCGCTGCGGGAGGTGAGGAGGTGCAGCGTTGATGTTGTCGCCGTCGGCGACGGAGGAAGCCGATGCGCACCGTCCTCTCGGAGCCGGCGCTGGCGCGGACGAAGATCCTCCGCGCCCTTGTTCGCTGCCGTCGTGTGGGCAGATCCCGCCCGCCCGCCTAAACGACATCTCGCCCACCTGAGGTATAACTTCTTGTACTGGTCCAGCTCCCCAGGTCGCTGCGTGCGGGTTTTCTTCTATGCGACTACTCCCCAGCTCCCCATGCATAGTAGCTAGGGTTCGTCGGCTGGTCCAACATCACCTACTAGTACTATTATAGAGGAAATGCCACTCGAAAAGTTGTCCTGATTTATGCCTCGGTGGAGGTATACATGTTGTTTCGACAAAAAGTACATGGTGGTTGTGCGGTCATTGTCCATATGGTGGTAGTACTATCACTGGTTAAATGAAGAAATGCTTTTTTTCTCGGGTATCCTGGTTTAGTTCCCATCAAGATAATTATGATGCTTCTGTTTGTTGGTGTACTTTTCATTAATTCTTATTGACAATTGAGATGTCGTTGCTAACCCTTTTTTATATTTTTGGAAACAGCGATGCGTGTCTCCATACCCGGGCATGTCTTCCTCAATTTTAGTGGAACTGCACAAAATTGGATGGCCATTGTTGTTCCGCCTCACTGTCCTCTGCCACGTGGTTCTTCCTTCCTCGAGCTTGATTACTGAGAAGAAACAGACCACAGTGAGGATTTGTCGAACTTCATAGGTGCCTCACCCAAACTTGATGCCAAATGGATGATGCATCACCACGATGACCTATCGATGCTCATGGTTGCGCCTCATGGTTGCGTCGGCTGGTGAAGCTGATCGATTTTCAATGAAAAACAAGCTGTCTTCCATCAGTGCTCTTTGCTTGTTACGCACAAAGATGATATCCTTCGTCAGTTCACCTTGGTTGCGTTGGAGACGCAGTCGTCTTTCACGTTGGTGCAATTTTATCACACAATTGGCTATGAACCAAATGTTTCCTCGAAGAAGGATCGACGTTGGTACTAAGAGCATAAGTTTTGTATTGATTTCTAAGCCTTCTCACAACTTTGTCTCCAGCTCCCCTGTAATTTTATTTGTCCAGCTATTAACTTTGATTTAAAAAATGGTGTGGACTAAAAACCCGGATGGACGTAGTAGCCCTCCATTTTTATTTACTCCGCATATTAGATTTGACTGAAGTCAAACTTTGTAATACTCTCAAACCTTTTCCGATAATTGAAATTAAAATTCTTTATTTGTACACACTCTCACACGTTTCCGATAATTTGGCGCATTTGTGGTTGTTCACTTAAGGGAGGGTAGTGTACCACACGTGAAGGACAGGAAGTGCGACCAGGACGCGTGGGCATGGATCATTAGTTCATCGGAAGTAGTACTAGTTTTCTTCACTGTACATTAAATAAAGAGTTTCTTTTTGTACTTGCACAACTTAAACGATTGTTATGGAGAGAATAAGAAAACCACTCCACTATATATTAGTCGTATACATGAGAGTACTATATGGACGCAACTTCATTGACTTAGTGCACCTGCCTTTGGGTTTATGACAGGTGGGCCCAAAATGTGGCTGGCTCACCTGTCATACAGCCAAAAGCAGGTGCAGTGAAGGCACCGGAGATCAGTCCGTACTGCAGTAGTATATATATAAGCGGGAGCCTCAGCGCTTGTTCGCTAGGGTTTTCACTCTCCACACGCTTGCCGCACTACATATATGTTACACCCTGGAGGCTCAGCGTTCATTTGCTAGGGTTTGCTATATTCACAGTCTCTCACCCTCTCTTCACCAGATCTAAACAAGACTGCATTGGCCTCTTGTCTCTCTCTCCCCCGTCACAGCTGGTGAAGGAGGCGTCAGTATCCCGTCACACCGGGAAGGGGAGGAGGTGTGGCGTTCACTCTATCGCCTTCGGCGAGGGAGGCAATCCACTACCGGCTGCGCTGTTCTCTTTCACCCAGCGCCTGTGCAGGAGGGCCACCGACCCCTTCTTCCTCGATGCCGTACGTAGTGTGGGTAGATCCGGCCTCCCGCCGCATGCTTTGCCACATCCCGACAACCCTAATGTATAAGTTTCTTTGAAACCGTCATTGCTCTAGCTGCATGTGCATCTTTTTCGATCTGTAGTCGAATCTAGATCTTGGTTCTAAGAGGAAAGAAGGGTGTGGTGGGCTGGACCAAGAATCTAGGACGTGGTTCAATGAGGAAAGGAGGGGCGGAAAGTAGTATAGACTGGCTATCCAGCCGCTTTGTAGGTCGAAAAGGGAAAAAGGGGGTAACCCAGTACACACATCTGTAAGGAACCGATCTCTTTGTTGAAAAGGGAAAGTAACTGGGGGGGTCGGGTAGTTTGTGCAGGACTAGATTTGCTGCCCTCACTTAGGAAAAAGGTTCAAAGAGAACAAATATGGGACCAACGCATATATGCTGCTTGGCTACATACTCTGCATCACCCATTTATACGTGTGGACGCACATGGTGCTGGCATGTCCCATACAGCTATTTTGCTGTTGTTAATCTAAGAATGCCGCAGGAAAATTGAAGCAATGCCACTGTTAAAAGTAAATTACAATTTTTAACGAATGTTGTTTCAAGAGAATGTCTCTGTTAATATGAATCAATGCAACCGTTTTAGAAATGCTACTATCCTACTTTGTTTTCCATCCAAGATAAGTTAGATGCTTCTTTCTGTCACCGTTTGTTTCATCCTCCTTTATCGGCAAGTAATTGTTTCCTTTTTTGCCTCTATTAAAACAGGGGTATCGATTCAACTTGTTGCTATTGCGACATTTTGCTTCGCTACTCGAAACACTTATGTTTTAAGAGTGTTTTGTGCAGTTCAACTTGAATGTCACACCGGTGACTTTGCTTAATTTTGGTGGAACTGCACAAAAGGAGATCGAGATTTGTTTCCAGTCTTCGTGGCGAGTTGTTTCAAATCTTGGTCTCATCCACATGATGTGCAGTGTGCTTTGAGATGTTGTGCTACTTGTTTTGGTACTGTTTTAAATAAATGTTGAATTGAAGCTATTGTATTGCTGTCTTTTCCCATTAAGTAGTGAACAAAAATGGGACCAACCCAGACATGATGCTTGTTGCTTTGTTACAACAAATTCAGCATCACCCCCTTTATAAGCCAGTAATTGATGCCACTCTCAGAATTAACTACTGAATCTTATTTCAAAACTGCAACACTTGTTAGGGATTGGCGGGATTACCATTTTTGTGGCCGCATGTTTCATCCTCCTTTATTAGCCAGTAATTGATTCCTTTTTTGCCTCTGTTTAAACAGGGATATCTATTCAACTTGTTGCTATTGCGACATTTTGCTTCGCTACGCGAAACACTTTGCTTGATTTCAGTGCAACTGCACAAAACGAGATTGGATTTCCTATTCGTGTTGGCAGATTCGTATTTATCCTGGTTGTCTCATGAAAGGTCAGTACATGCCTTCATCCACATGATTGTGCAGTGTGCTTTGAGATGTTGTGCTACTTGTATTGGTACTGTTTTAAATAAATGTTGAATTGAAGCTATTGTATTGCTGTCTTTTCCCATTAAGTAGTGAACAAAAATGGGACCAACCCAGACATGATGCTTGTTACTTTGTTACAACAAACTCTGCATCACCCCCTTTATAAGTAGATGGAAGCACATACTGTTGTTGAACCCACTCTCCCCTGGAACTGTTTATGATTTTCGTTAATCTAATGCCGCTGGTAAAATTAAGCAATGCCACTCTCAGAATTAATTAACTACTAAATCTTAGTTCAAAACTGCAACACTTGTTAGGAATGGTACTATCCTGCTTTGTAGTTCTTTCTACATGTTTAACCAAGGTATTGTTAAGATAATGTCTCTGTTAAAATGAATCAGTTGCATTGTTTTAGGAATGGTACTTTTCTGCTTTGTCGTTCTTTATACATGTTGAAACAAGGCATTGTTAAGATAATGTCTCAGTCAATATGAATGAATCACACTGATGGAGAATTGCTACTCCCCTGCTTTGTTTCCCATTAAGATAAAGTAGATCAGTAGATGCTTTTCTTCTGGGAGTACAAGTCATCAACCGTTATTTCTCAGTAATTGTTTCCCTTATACCTATTGTTGCTTACAGGGATATCAAAATTAAATCTCGGTTTTATTCCGACTTTGATTTTAGTTGAACTGCACAAAAGGAGCCAATGTGTCCAAGGCAAACTGCTGCATTACTGGGTCCAGTTGGTCGTTCCACTTTGCAGAAAGAAGCGGTCACTGTTTGCACTACATTACAGAAGGAATGACCGAGAAGCTTTACAGAGTATTATTAGACACCGGTGACATGACCTAGTCTGCAGAGACCATTGGCAATTTAACAACACGTGGAGTGCCCTGGGCAAAAAGTGCCCAAACAAGTACAAGAAGCTACGACAAGACTCCACGATCATAGGCATTACATATTTTGAATGGGAAAAGCTTGTCGAAGTTTAATCATTGATGTTAGCAAGAAGACATTAGTTTAATATATCGGAATTGGAAAACCTTGTCAAAATTTGCTCATTGATGTTAGCCAGAAGACATGTATTTGATATTTTTGAGTGGGACGCCCTTGCTGTGAGTAGCGTCTAGTGTTTTTTTCCTATTCCTGTGTTCAGTTTAGAAGTAAATAGTTGCTCTGCTGAGATATTCCTATGTTAAGAGTTTGTTCTGAATATTGTCTATGTAATGCCAGGCCTTGTGTTTGATTGCAAAGTTGAGCTTGGAATGTTGTGGCATGCGGCATCACGAGCTGTTCACCGTGCCTCCGGAGAATAATGCTTCGTATTGTTTTGCATGTTGATCTAATGCCAGTGATTTGCTTGTTAAGAAGATCATCCTCTTCTGTTGTTTCCGTACTTAAGAAGTTCATCGTCTGATGTTTCATTCATAGCCTATACGACAAGTCGGGTAGGTTAGACGTGAAACCATATGATCTTCCGACCAACTCATGATATTAGGCCGTGATTGGATCATTGTTTTCCAACCAAAACTGCTTGTAAAACTGACGCTTATAAATTAAAGCAGATGGTCTCGAGCGAAGGCGCTTGGGTGGTCGATTTCGACTAGTAAAATATGGGAAGTACTTCACACACGATAAAAACGCTGAACGACATTCGAAAGATTGCTAATCCAGCCGTTAGCTGCTGTTTCAGCCTTGCCCATGGATGGCATGATACACACGTCGTGCATGTATCGTCTGGGACTATCGTCCATATAGCAGTGCTCGTAAAATATACACGGTTCTCTCAAATTACACGCGTAACCCGCCGGTTTTACTTACAAACCTCGGGCCCTCGGTTTCATTACGCCTGTATTTTACGCGTTGTTTCCGATGATGAGTAAATTACACTTGTATGTTAATATAGGTTTGAAATAAACCAGAGCTCCCAAGCGCGGCCTTACCGTTTCATGCCGTCTCAGTTTCTCGAAGGTGCTCGTAGGTGTCCGATGATCCTGGCTTCCTAAATGAGCAGCGGGCGCTGTATCAGACCATCCGTAGGGCCCGCGAGGCCCTCTCCGTTGTCCTTCGAGTTGTTGTGCTCACCGTGGCGCCGAGCATTGTTAACATCGTCAACGAACATGAGGATTCAGGAGATGACTTTATTTTGAATGGATGACACTAGGGACCCACTAGGGCAATAGCCGTACGTACGCAAGTGCCTCCTTATTATGTACAACTATATTTTTTTGCTTTCTCCTGGTTTCCTGACATCACGGTCCCACACCATTGTCAACCTATGTAGTCAATATAAACGAGAGAATTGCACAAGGTGCGGCTGACAGCTGGGACCAAGCAGCTCGAGCAGTATTTGTGTTTTTGAGGCATGAGCGCTGCAAAGTTTTTCTTGGCGATGATTTCGTTGTTGTTCAGAGGAGAGCAGGGTATTAACTGGGAGGGTTGTGGCCCGTCTAGCCCAGGCCAGATATCCAGCCCAGATACTATTTTTTTCAAGATGAAAATGGCTAGCCCAGCTATACGTCTTTTTGAGGAATACCCAGGCAAGGTCAACTTGTTATTCTCCGCCCCGCTGGGCTGCAAATCTTTCCTAGGAGGGATGCATTAGGCTTAACAGGAAAATGGGCTTTAAAAATAATAATAAATGGGATGTAATTATAAAAACTGGGCAGTAACTATAAAAAATGCATCAAACATGAAATTAGTTTATAAAATATTATTTATGGATTTTGAAAATCTTAAATTTTCATTGTTGCGCGCGCAATGTTTCGTCGGATTTTTACGTAATACAAATTTAAATTTAATCTGACTAGAAATTTCGGGATAAAAATATTTTGGATCCCATCAAAATGTGGGAAATTTTATTGAATTCTGTCTTCAACGGTTGTTTAAATTATTAATCGTTGTCCTAGCTAGAAAATGGGCTATACTTTTAACAAACTGTAAATGGGCTGTTGTAAATTCCATTAGAATTAAAAAATGGGTTGTGCATTCTTACAAAACGCAAATGGGCTATAAGTTCACTGCCACACACTTGTGGGCCTACTAAGTGACGCGTCCCCTAAAAAAATAAGTTGACGTGTATGCAAGGCTTTGTCAACTTATTGTAGTCATCACACGGTTCTAGCAGCAGTGGCCGTTGGATGTCTATCCAACGGATGTCGGGCTTATTCTTCAATCTCGGATATTCTTAGCTTCGGCCGCCCAAAAAATGATTCCTCCCCTGACATATGGGGCGCACCATTTCGGAGGCTGACCTGTGGGCCTACTAAGTTGGAGCGTACCAAGGGCTTTGTCAACTTAGTCAATATAAACGATTCTAGCTTCAGTGACCGTACGATGTCCATCCAACCGCCGTAGTGCTTCTTCAACCTCTGGTCTTCTTGGTCCAGCCTCCCAAAGCAGCGTCAGTCGTGCCGCCTGCTCCTGCCTCCCGTGGCCGGTTGTGCTGCCGCGGAGGCCTCCCGCCCCCATACTACTCCCACCGCTGGCCAGGCCATCCCTCCACTCACCTTCACCCCCTGTTATTCTGCGGCGACGGCAGCCTCACACCACAGCCGAACCAGTGAACCCTCGTACTCCT
Organism: Triticum aestivum; assembly: GCF_018294505.1. Taxonomy (NCBI): domain Eukaryota; kingdom Viridiplantae; phylum Streptophyta; class Magnoliopsida; order Poales; family Poaceae; genus Triticum; species Triticum aestivum. Next base: position 517,313,837 of record NC_057798.1, on the reverse strand, counting down.
CTCCGCGTGGGCTTCCACTGCTGCATCTTCCCCAGCTCCGCGTCGTCCCCTTCCAAGGCCTCGCCGTCGTCCACCGCCCTGGTGCTCTCGGCACGGCGTGGTCAACGTGGTCAACGACCCACTTCCATCGGAAGAGTACTGTACGTGGAGAGGCTGACAGCTGGGTCCACGACGGCCGCAAGGAAGTGCCTCCTTATTACGCGCAAAATAATTATTCCTCCACCTGACAGCAGGGACCCACCGGACGGGCCACCTTATTTCGCGAAAAAAACATTTCCCCCTGACTACTGGGACCCACCGGACGGGCCATCGTATTTCACAAAAAAACGTTCCCCCCGCTGTCAGCTTGGACCCACCGGAAGTGCCTCTTTATTACGCACAAAAAAAAATGAAAACTCCCCCTGCTAGCTGGGACCCACCTTGGTGCGAGGTTGACTTGTGGGCCTACTAAGTTGACGGGGATAGAGGGCTTTGTCAACTTAGTCAATATGAACGATTCTACCTCCAGTGACTGTACGATGTCCATCCAACGGCCGTAGTGCTTCTTCAACCTCTGGTCTTCTTGCTCCAGCCGCCCAAAGCTGCACCGGTCGTGCCGCCTGCTCCTTCCTCTCGTGGCCGGCTGTGCTGCCGCGGAGGCCTCACTTCCCCCTACTATTCCCACCACTTGCCAGGCCCTGCGGTGACGGCATCCTCACACCGCAGCCGAACAAGTGAACCCTCATACTCCTCTCCACGTGGGCATCCACTGCCACGTCTTCACCGGCTCCGCGTCGTCCCCTTCCTAGGCCTCGCCGTCATCCACCGCCGTGGTGCTCTTAGCGCGGCGTGGTCAACGTGGTCAAGTAATGACTTCCACCGGACGTGGACTGTACGTGGAGAGGCTGACAGCTGGGTCCACGGTCGCAGCAAGGAAGTGCCTCCTTATTACGCGGCAAATAATGATTCCTCCACCTGACAGCAGGGACCCACCTGACGGGCCACCATATTTAATGAAAAAACCGTTTCCCCCTGACTGCTGGGACCCATCAGCTACACCTTCGCACCCAAGGAAGTGCGTCCGGGCAAAAAAAAAAATGATTCGCCCCCCTGACTACTGGGACTCACCAGCTATATCTTCGCACGCAAGGAAGTGCCTGACAGTCGGGACCCACCTGGTCGAAGCGTACGTAGCGTTGTCATTCTGGTCGCGAGCGTGTACGTACATATATACTAGTCGATGTAGAGGCGCGCACGTGTCGTAGTGGAGGCGTGCACGTAGCATGTACACGTACATACATCGGCCAGGGTGCAAGAAAGAAAATACGACCATGTACATACATACAGGTAGGGTCTCGAACTCCTGCTCGCGCATACGTACATGGCTGGGTCGGAACGGAGAAACAACGTCGTCGTCGTGTTCATGGGGAGGCAACGGAATGCGTCGTGTTCATGGGGAGGCAACGGAATGCGTGGGAGCCAACCGGCTGGGTCGGAACAGAATGCGTGGTCGTGTTCATCGGGAGGGCTTGGACGGAACAGGCGATGGAAACGAGGCCTGGCGTACCGTAGAACGGAGGAAACGGACCTCCTACGTTCAAAACAGGGTCCTGTTGATTGGGAGGGGTGTGGCGTACCGCAAAGTGGTGGAAACGGACCTCCTACGGTCAAAACGGGGGGTCCTGTTGATCGGGAGGGGTGTGGCGTACCGCAAAACGGACGAAACGGACCTCCTACGGTCGAAACGGGGGTCCTGTTGATCGAGAGGGGTGTGGCGTACCGCAAAACGGACGAAATGGACCTCCTACGGTCGAAACAGGGGTCCTGTTCATCGAGAGGGGTATGGCGTACCGCAAAACGGGACTCCACGGGATACTGTTCATCTCCACCGTCGACCTTCTCCAGCCTCCACGGGCTACCATCGACCTCCTCCAGTCTCCACGGGCTCCTGTTCATCCAGCCTCCACCGCGCTACTCCACCGGCTACTGTTCAACCACCCCTCCACGGGCACCCCTCCACCGTCTACTGTTGAAAGGATCGATATGGTTGACTAGAGGGGGGGGGGTGAATAGGCAACTAACAATTTTTAAGCTTTTCTTTACCAAATTAAACTTTGCAACAAAATAGGTTGTCTAGATGTGCAACTAAGTGAGCAATCTATATGATGTAATAACAACTAGCACATAAGCAAGCAAGGGATACAACACAAGTAGGCTTGCAAAAGTAAAGGCAAGAAATAACCAAGAGTGGAGCCGATGGAGACGAGGATGTGTTACCGAAGTTCCTTCCTTTTAAGGGGAAGTACGTCTCCGTTAGAGCGGTGTGGAGGCACAAAGCTCCCCAAGAAGCCACTAGGGCCACCATATTCTCCTCACGCCCTCACACAATGCGAGATGCCGTGATTCCACTATTGGTGCCCTTGAAGGCGGCGGCCGAACCTTTACAAACAAGGTTGGGGCAATCTCCACAACAATTGGAGGCTCCCAACAACACCACGAAGCTTCACCACGATGGAGTATGGCTTCGAGGTGACCTCAACCGTCTAGGGTGCTCAAACACCCAAGAGTAACAAGATCCGCTAGGGATAAGTGGGGGGAATCGAATATCTTGTGGTGGAAGTGTAGATCGGGCCCTTGTCACCCAATCCCGAGCAAATCAACAAGTTTGATTGGCTAGGGAGAGAGATCGGGCGAAAATGGAGCTTAGAGCAAAAATGGAGCTTAGAGGTGGAAGAGGTAGTCAACTAGAGGTAGAAGACGCCCCTTATATAGTCATGGGAAATATCCAACCATTATCCACATGTTCAGCCCGCGACAAGCGGTACTACCGCTCTAGGGGCGCGGTACTACCGCAAGGCCGCGCGGTACTACCGTGGCGGACCATGGTACTTCCGCAACAGCAACAGAGGCCGGGACTTGCCTGACTAGGGTGCAGTACTACCGCTTGCGCGGTACTATCGCTCCCCCTTGTGGTACTACCGCAAGGCAGGAAAGTCATTGCCTACGAAGAGCGCGGATGAAATAAATTACATCCGTGCCTACTTCCGCTGAAAATGAGGTAGTGCAAAAATCCGACGCGGTACTACCGCGCACGAGGCGCGGTACTACCGTTGAGGCGCGGATGTAAAAAATTACATCCACTCCTACTACCGTGACGCCGCGGTACTAGGTAGGAGGGTCACGGTACTACGACTCCTGGGGAGCGGTACTACCGTGGGCTCCCGCGGCACTACCGCGCTGGACGAGCGGTACTACCGTGGGGGCGCGGATGTAAAAAATTACATCTGCCCCTAGTACCGTACCGGAGCGGCACTAGGCCTGGGAGCCACAGTACTACGGCTCCAGAGGAGCGGTACTACCGTGACCCACAGCGGTACTACCGCTGGTACTTGCGGTACTACCGCAAGTACAGTAGTAGCCGTCAGATTTAGGCACAACTAGGATAATGAAGAGATGCTCCAAAGTGCAAGGAAAGGTAGGACAAGTGTACGTGTTGATTCCACCCAAACCTTTCCGATGCGGACCCCCTCTTAATAGTATGGCTCTCCTACGACTCAAATCCACCAAAGAGAAACGTAGAACAACGCCCACTTGGGCACCGAATCATCTCGTGCCTAGTGATGAAGTATCTGAGAAACTCAAGGCACACGATTAGTCTGCAAAGGCATTGTCATCAATCACGAAAACACCTAAGGGATAAATATGCCCTTACAATCTCCCCCTTGTTGGTGGATGGATGACAATACGAGATTTGCACATAGGTAAGATAATTTTGAGCAAGGGCAAACAACACCTCTCTAAAATATAGACAGGCTCCCCCTAGATGTGTGCAATCTAGATGAATGCTTTGGACTGCATAGCACACAAACTAGGATCAACACTCCCCCTATATTTTAGAGACCAAGGCACGATAATTAACAACGAAGTAGAGCATAGCATAAAGGTAGCACAATATATCACAAGCTCACTAGGATAGATAGAGTGCATATGTCTTACACCATAAGAAGTAAAGCAACCACAACCGAGGTTCAAACAGGAAACCAGCAAATAGTTCAACCGAAAAAGCAGCAAACACAACGACACACGAAAGACGACACACAAGACTCGCAAATCCCTACACTCTCTCCCCCTTTGGCATTGAGACGCCAAAAAGGCAGAGAGGACACCTACACACAAGAGGTGGCTCAAGCAGGGAACTCATCCCAACCCTCTCCGTTGGTCTCCTCGGCAGCAGGGATGGTCTCCTCGACGTCCTCCTCAGAATCAGTCCACCTGAAGCCTTGCTTCTCCATCCACTCGGCCTCTGGAGTGATGCGCTCCTCAGACCCGCCAGACACATCCTCACCATAGAGCTGCAAGATCTTCTTGTCCCTGCGACGACTCACCTTGGACGCCACGTGAGTCCTGTACTGCCCCTTGGCTTGCATGCAGAAAAGAGTCTTCATCTTGTCCTTCAGCTTCTTGGCCCATGATGGCATAGTGGAACTCTGGGAAGGCCTAGTAGCACGGCCCTCAGCAACATCCTCGGTGCCAGCATCCTCCTCATCAACAGCATCTCTAGCAGTAGTTGCCTCGGCACGAGTAGTGGTGTTGGCCCAGTTGGGTTTGATACGCAGACAGATGGGATCATGGTGAATCCAGTCTGGAGCAAGGAACTCCTCACCAGGGAACATCTTCTCCCAAGTCTTTGAGATCAGCAGAAACAGATAGGGCCCATAGATAGGCACCTTGCGGTTGAACACTGCAAACCGAAGCTCACACCACATGATGTGTGAGATATCAAGTGGCTGAGACTGAGACAAACAAGCCTCCTCGCAAATGAGCATCATATCCACCATATAGGCATGAACCTTGGCTTTGTCACCAATGCGAGGGAACAAGGAGTTGCGGAAGATGCGATACATGATATCCAGAAAAGAGTTGAGCACCAACGCTGTCTTGCCATTAGCGAGCGCCTTCTCAACCATGAATGGTGCAAGCTTGTCCTTGTTGGCAGACTCAGCATTGGCATGGGGGCGAACACCCACTGGAGTGTTGAGCCCATCATCAGGAACCTGGAGCAAATCCATGAACTCCTTCCAGGTAGCAGTCAGTTGATGACCATTGGTCATCCAGGTCATCCTCCACTCCTCATTAGAGTGAAAGTAAACTGAGGCAAAGAATTGACCGATAAGCTCAGGGTTATAGTCAAGGTGAAAGGATATCACATGCTCAATGCCAAACTGCTCCACCAAGTCCAGAGCCTCTCCAAAGTAGTCACGGAACTTGTCCTTCCTCATGTGATGCATATCAATCCATTTCACATCCACGTAGGTATTCTGCTTGTTCTTGATGACATCCAGATAGATGTTGGTCTGTTGCTTGTTCCAGAACAGCTCGCAGCCTCTAACAGAGGAACGAGGGTTCACATACGGGTGAAGCTGCCTGAGATGGACGTACTCAGATGGGGTTATCTCATCCATGCCCTTAGTGGGATCCTTGTGCTTGCTAGCTGAAGTCTTGACATTGTGCTTGGGGGAAGAAGAGCCCTCTGGTGCTTCACCTGGGTTGCGCAGACGCTTGGAGCTAGTGTCACGACTAGGATTGGACCAGCGAGAGCCACCACCTGAGACACACACGCAAAACACCAACGAACGCGAAGAAGATCAATGCAAAGACCACGGCAAAGCACAAGAAACACATAGAAAGTATACCTGAAAAGTTGCCATGAGATAGACGTGAAGTACGGTAGTACTGCCAGAACCTACGGTACTAAAATTTTAGTACCGCTCCAGGACGCGGTAGTACCGTGCGAGGCACGGTAGTACCATGGTTGGAGCGGTAGAAAGGTATTAGCGCCGCAGTGAGTGTGGTAGTACCGCGCCAGAGGGCGGTAGTACCGGACGAGCGGTAGTACCGCGCCAGTTGGGCGGTAGTACCGCACCGCGTCAGATCCAAACGACGGTTTGAATCTGAAAAGAACCGCGAAATCCCGGCAGTGCTATGGTGATCAAATCTAGCACAGGACAAAGTACAAGTTTAATGCCTACGCAAAACTACGCTCCTTCATCCTACTGTTGCACATATTAAGCCTAGGAATCTCAAGAACACACAAGTCTCCCCCAAAACCTAGAAACAACAAACGCAATCAACAAGGAGAGGGAGTTGGGGAAAGACCTTGGTCCATAGCAAGAGCACGCGGTGGGAAACGATCCCACCGGACGGAATCACGGGAGGGCAGCCGGAGACGAAGATCCGGCGACGGATGCCGGCTCCGTTCTTGAGCGAGGGACAGAGAGAGAGAGACGAGATCGGGAATGGGCGAATGGGTATGGGGGAGTTAGAACTCCCCCTGCTCATCCTTATCCCCACGCGCCCGAGTCGTCGCGGTAGTACCGCGGGTCATCGCGATAGTACCGCTTGGGCGGAAGTACCGCACCGAAGCAGTAGTACCGCTCTTCCCAGGCGGCAGTAAAAAAGGACTGCCGCGTGGGGGCGGTAGTACCGTGCTCCCCTCACGCGGTAGTACCATAGTAGGCTGCGGTAGTACCGTGAGCTCAAGAAAATGCATGTTTCGACACATGAAAATAGGCCTTTGCAAAGAAACTTTTAGCACGAAAGACACCACAAGAACACGAACAACTTCAGGGCAGAAAGACAACAAGAAACAGCCGCGCAACCCAACCTCTCAAAAGGAGAGGGCGGTGGCCAGAGCCACCTATGTTTGAGTTAGTTGGTATGGCACCGCGAAGAATTATCCTTGGGCCCATGACCAAAACTCGTCTTTGAAGCACAAGTACCATCAAAAATGGCTAATGTGAAAGAGGTGATCGATTTATGCATAATGGGGGGGAGGGAGAGTTCATTGAGAGAACAACACTCCCCCTATGTCCATGCCTACACCTAAACTAGACAACAAGTTGAGTGTGGTGGGGGGTGCACGGGTTCAAGTCGCATTGCTCGAATCAATGATATTTAGCTCATGCCTTAACTCGCGAAATCTTGCTTCATCCAAGGGCTTTGTGAAAATATCTGCAAGGTTATCATGAGTGTTGACATACTTGAGCTTGATCTCCCCTCGCCTAATGTGATCCCGGATGAAGTGATACCGAATCTCAATGTGCTTCGTCTTGAAGTGTTCCACCGGGTTGAGAGAAACCTTGATGGCACTTTCATTATCACACCAAAGAGGCACTTTGTCACAAATGACACCGTACTCCTTTAAAGTTTGCCTCATCCATAGGAGTTGAGCACAACAACTACCGGCTGCCACATATTCCGCTTCGGTGGACGAGAGAGACACACAACTTTGCTTCTGGGAAGACCAACTTACCAAAGAGCAACCAAGAAATTGGCACCCTCCGGAAGTGGACTTCCTATCCACTTTGTCTCCCGCCCAATCGGAATCCGTAAATCCTTCAAGCTTGAAGTTTGCCCCTCTTGGGTACCATAAGCCAAAGTTTGGGGTATGAGCCAAATATCGAAAGATTCGCTTGACCGCCACATAGTGACTTTCCTTCGGTGCGACTTGAAACCATGCACACATCCCCACACTCAACATGATATCCGGTCTAGATGCACAAAGGTAAAGCAAGGAGCCAATCATGGAGCGATATACCTTTTGATCCACCGCTTTACCATTGGGATCAATGTCAAGTTGGCACTTGGTAGGCATTGGTGTAGTAGCCGGCTTGACATCACTTAGCTTGAATATTTTAAGCATGTCTTGAGTGTATTTGGCTTGATTGATGAAGGTTCGTTCTCTTATTTGTTTGATGTCAAAACCAAGAAAGAACTTCAACTCTCCCATTAAAGACATCTTGAACTTGGAGGTCATGAGAGCGGCAAATTCCTCATTGAAAGCTTTGTTAGGGGAACCAAAGATAATATCATCAACATATAGTTGGCATACAAACAACTCCCCTTTGACCTTCTTAGTAAAAAGAGTGGGATCGATTTGTCCTACTTCAAATCCATGATCTTGTAGCAACTCGGTAAGGTGGTCATACCACGCACGTGGGGCTTGTTTAAGGCCATAGAGTGCCTTATCGAGTTGATACACATGATCCGGGAAGTAGGGGTCCTCGAACCTGGGGGGTTGCTTGACATAGACCAACTCATTAATAGGACCATTAAGAAAAGCACTTTTCACATCCATTTGTTGCAACTTAAAGTTGTGATGGGAAGCATAAGCAATCAATAAACGAATGGATTCAAGACGAGCAATGGGAGCAAAGGTTTCATCGTAGTCGATACCCTCGACTTGGGAGTAGCCTTGTGCTACCAATCTTGCCTTGTTGCGAATGATGTTCCCATGAGCATCTTGCTTGTTCTTGAAGATCCACTTGGTTCCAACGACGTTGTGGTTCCCCGATGGTCTTGGCACCAATACCCACACCTTGTTGTACTCGAAGTTGTTGAGTTCTTCATGCATGGCATTGATCCAATCCGAGTCTTCGAGCGCCTCATAGACCTTTTGGGGTTGAACACAAGAGACAAACACGTGATGTTCACAATAGTTTGCTAATTGTCTATGACTGCTTACCCCCTTTCTTAGGCTTCCAACCACGTTTTCCATTAGATGGCCTTGGGTGGTGAGCTTGGAAGCAATCTTCGCGGCACGCCGCTCTAATTCCTCCTCGGGTGTGGAAGGAGGAGGGTTAACTTGATCATCTTGAGCGCCGTCTTGAGCTTGTTCTTGATCTTGAGCTTGCTCATGATCTGGAACTTGCTCGAGGGGGAGAACTTGACCTTGGGCATCATTTAGAGGTTCACCACCATCTTGAGGTTGATCTTGCCCTTGGTCTTGTTCACAAGGATGAGGGCCTTCACTTTGTTCTTCGGAAGCGTGTGGGTCTTGGGGAGGTGATGGCTCCACTTGAGTGGAGCATTGTCCTTCTCCTTCGGCCACAAGGGGTTCCTCAATGGGTAGGATTTGACCAATACCCATTGGAATTTCATCACCTACATCACAAGTACCACTTTGCTCCACTTGGGAGCCGTTATTTTCGTCAAACTCCACGTTACACGTCTCCTCAATGAGTCCGGTGGACTTGTTGAGAACACGGTAAGCATGAGAGTTTGTAGCATAACCAACAAATATGCCCTCATGAGCTCTAGCCTCAAATTTAGACAAACGAACACCTTTCTTGAGAATGAAACACTTACAATCGAACACCCGGAAGTACTTGAGGTTGGGCTTGTTGCCGGTGAGTATCTCATAAGGAGTCTTGTTGAAGCCTTTGCGAAGATAGAGCCTATTGGATGCATGACATGCGGTGTTGATGGCTTCGGCCCAAAAGTTGTATGGAGACTTGAACTCCGCCATCATGATCCTAGCCGCATCCATCAACGTCCGGTTCTTCCTCTCTGCAACACCATTTTGTTGAGGGGTGTATGGAGCAGCATATTGGTGCTTGATCCCCTCATCACTAAGAAACTCATCCAAGGTGTAGTTCTTGAACTCGGTGCCGTTGTCACTTCTGATTGTTAAGATCTTTGCATTATGTTGATGTTGAGCTTCATTTGCGAAGTTGATGACGGTTTGTTGAGTCTCACTCTTCCTCTGGAAGAAGTATACCCAAGTGTATCTTGAATAATCGTCCACAATTACCAAGCAATACTTTCTACCTCCAAGACTATCAAAAGATAGAGGCCCAAAGAGATCCATGTGAAGGAGCTCCAAGGGTCTCTTCGAGTAGATGATGGTTGAGGGAGGGTGAGCCTTCTCATGAAGCTTTTCTTCAATACAAGCACTGCAAGCACGATCTTTGGCAAAACTAACATTTGTTAGTCCACGAACATGGTCCCCATTGAGAAGACTTTGCAAAGATCTCATATTGACATGGGCTAAACGGTGATGCCATAGCCATCCCACGTCAACTTTAGCCATTAGGCATGTTGCGGTCTTAGTGGGTCGCTCCGAAAAGTTAATCACATAGAGACCATTCTCGACATGCCCAACAAAGGCTACTTTAAGAGTCTTTCTCCACAAGAGGGCCACGGTATCAATGTCAAAGAAAGTAGCAAAACCCATGAGTGCAAGTTGACGAACGGAAAGCAAATTGTATGCAAGGGACTCAATAAGCATGACTTTCTCAATCGTTAGATCATGAGAAATGACAACCTTGCTGAGACCCAATACCTTAGAATGTGATGCATCACCCCACTCGACATTGGTGGGCATAGATGGAATCTTTTGCACGTCCACCACCAAGTCCTTGCTCCCGGTCATATGATTTGTTGCTCCACTATCGAGCAACCATGATCCCCCACCGGAAGCAAACACCTACAAGAGATCAATGCTTGGTTTTAGGTACCCATTTAGTAATGGGTACTTTGATGTTAGCAACAAGGGTCTTGGGAACCCAAATAGACCATTCAATGTACTCATAAGGAGAACCGACAAATTTAGCATAAACATGTCCATCACTAGCACGGCACAACACATATGACGGGTTAAAGTCGCCGGCTTTGTTTGAGGAAATGCTTTTGCCCTTTGGGACATCAACTCCCTTCACTTTTTTCTTCTTCTCCTTGGGAGCACCCTCTCCCTCTTTCACAAAAGTTTGCTTGAGAGGAGGAGGACGTTTGGTCTTATTGTTCTTCTTGTTCTTTCTCTTGGACTTGGGTGCAAACCCAATTCCTTCCTTGGCCACAACTTCCTTTTGATTGCTCAAAAGGTCGTTAAGGTTCTTCTCACCTTGAATGCATGCCACAAGGCCTTTCTCAAGTTGATCCTTTAACTTGGCATTCTCCTCCACAAGATGCACATGCTCACAACACGGGTTAGTAGCACAGGCATTATCAATTAATACCATATGAGGAAAGGTGGCCTTTTCCTTGATTAGCTTAACTTGGAGTTGAGCATGAGACTCCTTGAGGTTAGCGTGAGCACCCTTCAAGACCTTGTGGGCCTTGTCAAGTATCTCAAACTCCTCTTTGAGTCTAGCATGATCAACCCCAAGTTTAGCCTTCTCGGAAGTTAGCACACGAGACACGACAAGAGCATGATCAAGATCTTTCTTTAACTTAGCATGATCATAATTGTGTGACTCCTCAAGAGTCAAACGATGCACACGCTCTTCCTCAAGAGCATTAGAGAGATCCGATATCTCATCGGCATAGTCACGACTATGACCTTCCATCTTAGAGATGGTTTCTTCGTGAGCCTCGATCATGTCATTGGCCTCACCAAGTTGTTCCAAGAGAGCAACAAAGTGCTTCTTGGACTTACCCTTGAGCTTACTCATAAAAGACTCAAATTCATTCACTTCCTCATTAGACTCAACATGTTCATCAATGCAATCCTCCAAGGAGGGATTAGTAATGATGGTGGTTGTGATGTTGGGGGTTACCTTGTTTGAAGCTTTAGCCATGAGGCACTTGGCGGTGATGTTTTCGTTGGGTGAATCAAAGAGAGACACCGGGGGAGTAGTAGCAATGGCAACGGATGCCATGGCCATTGCCTCTCCACTTTCATCATCATCGTCATCCTCTTGGTATTCTTCTTGAACCACCAACCCATGAGTTGGAGTCTTCTTGGAGAAGTTGTTCTTGTTGGGGAAGGACTTGGCTTTGTCTTTTCGGATGAATTTGCCACCATTGTCTTCCCGCTTCTCGTAAGGGCAATCCGCAACGAAATGGCTCACATTGCCACAGTTGAAGGAAGTTCTAACTCGTTGCTTGCCCTTGACGCCACTTGAGTTGTTCTTGTTGAAGTTGGGTCTTGAATTCTTCTTGCTCCAAAATTGTCTTGAAGCAAGGGCCATGTGCTCATGATAATCATACTTGGTGTCTTCGGGATTACTCTCCTCATCTTCCACTTCTTACTCTTCTTCCATGATAACCTTGGCCTTCAAAGCAAGGTTGGGCTTCTTTGCCCTTTGAGAGCGGAGCACCGCATTGTCGGCGGTCTTGTCCAAGATGCACATTGCAACGAACTCATCCAACACTTTGTTTGAGGTCATGGAGTGGAAGTCCGGTCTTTGACGAAAGACGGAGGACATGGCCTTGTTGTAGGGCATCATGGCCTTGAGGAACTTGCGCTTGATCCAATTGTCATCCGTGTCCTTGCTTCCATGCTCTCAGAGTGAGACCGCGAGTTTGGTCACTCTTCAAAAGAGCTCACGAGGTTCTTCATCTTCTTTCATTGCAAACTCATCGGCTTCATCTTGCACCACTTCATAGTTGGAGCGTTGAATGCTAGCACTCCCTCGATAGAGAGACTCAACACATTTCCATGCTTCTTTAGCCATGGCATGAGGTCGAAGATGAGGGAGATCTTCGGGAAGGATTGCATCTTGGATGATGAAGAGAGAACTCTCATTGAATTGATTGTCCACGGCTTCTCGAGGGGTGAAGTTGCTTGGGTCATGAGGATAGGAACCTTCTTCAATGATTCTCCAAAGGTTAGTGTTCACATGTTTTAAATGACGCTTGAAGCGATAAACCCAAGAATCAAAATCTTCATGTTTCTCATATTTAGGAGGAGGACCGGCATGATTCAAATGAGTGGAAGGGATCGGCCCTCCATAAATTGGGGGTTCCACATGGGCAAAGATGCCGGTGCCATTTCTACCACTAGTAGAAGGACTCTTTTCAATGTTAGCTTCCTCCTTGTCGGAGGTAGCATCCGTCACCTTGTTAGTGGGATCACCCACTTTCATCGGCGAGGTAGATTGTTTAAGTCCTTCTAGGAATTCAGTAAACATGCTTTTAACCTCGGCCGTCATCGAGGTTTTCAATGTGTCTAAAGCCACATTGAATTCCTCACGTGAGACCGAGGTTCCCCCTTTGGCCGAAGACGAGATGGGATTCACACCGGAGTGCTCCTCCGCACCGTCGTTGTTGTCAACCATACTCTTTGGACGGCAAAGTCCTTAATAAAGAGACGAGGCTCTGATACCAATTGAAAGGATCGATATGGTTGACTAGAGGGGGGGGGTGAATAGGCAACTAACAATTTTTAAGCTTTTCTTTACCAAATTAAACTTTGCAACAAAATAGGTTGTCTAGATGTGCAACTAAGTGAGCAACCTATATGATGCAATAACAACTAGCACATAATCAAGCAAGGGATACAACACAAGTAGGCTTGCAAAAGTAAAGGCACAAAATAACCAAGAGTGGAGCCGGTTGAGACGAGGATGTGTTACCGAAGTTCCTTCCTTTTAAGGGGAAGTACGTCTCCGTTAGAGCGGTGTGGAGGAACAATGCTCCCCAAGAAGCCACTAGGGCCACCGTATTCTCCTCATGCCCTCACACAATGCGAGATGTTGTGATTCCACTATTGGTGCCCTTGAAGGCGGCGACCGAACCCTTACAAACAAGGTTGGGGCAATCTCCCAACAATTGGAGGATCCCAACAACACCACGAAGCTTCACCACAATGGAGTATGGCTTCAAGGTGACCTCAACCGTCTAGGGTGCTCAAACACCCAAGAGTAACAAGATCCGCTAGGGATAAGTGGGGGGAATCGAATATCTTGTGGTGGAAGTGTAGATCGGGCCCTTGTCACCCAATCCCGAGCAAATCAACAAGTTTGATTGGCTAGGGAGAGAGATCGGGCGAAAATGGAGCTTAGAGCAACAATGGAGCTTAGAGGTGGAAGAGGTAGTCAACTAGAGGTAGAAGACGCCCCTTATATAGTCATGGGAAATATCCAACCGTAATCCACATGTTCAGCCCGGGACAAGCGGTACTACCGCTCCAGGGGCGCGGTACTACCGCAAGGTCGCGCGGTACTACCATGGCGGACCACGGTACTTCCGCGATAGCAGCAGAGGCCGGGACTTGCCTGACTAGGGTGCAGTACTACCGCTTGCACGGTACTACCGCTCCCCCTTGCGGTACTACCGCAAGGCAGGAAAGTCATTGCCTACGAAGAGCGCGAATGAAATAAATTACATCCGTGCCTACTTCCGCTGAAAATGAGGTAGTGCAAAAAATCCGATGCGGTACTACCGCGCACGAGGCGCAGTACTACCGTTGAGGCGCGGATGTAAAATTTACATCCGCTCCTACTACCGTGACGCCGCGGTACTAGGTAGGAGGGTCACGGTACTATGACTCCTGGGGAGCGGTACTACCGTGGGCTCCCGCAGTACTACCGCGCTGGACGAGTGGTACTACTGTGGGGGCGCGGATGTAAAAAATTACATCAGCCCATACTACCGTACCGGAGCGGCACTAGGCTTGGGAGCCACGGTACTACGGCTCCAGAGGAGCAGTACTACCGTGACCCACAGTGGTACTACCGCTGGTACTTGCGGTACTACCGCAAGTACAGCTGTAGCCGCCAGATTTAGGCACAACTAGGATAACGAAGAGAAGCTCCAAAGTGCAAGGAAAGGTAGGACAAGTGTACGTGTTGATTCCACCCAAACCTTTCCGACGCGGACCCCCTCTTAATAGTACGGCTCTCCTACGACTCAAATCCACCAAAGAGAAACGTAGAACAACGCCGACTTCAATAGTCTCCGAGGGGCACCGAATCGTCTAGTGATGAAGTATCTGAGAAACTCAAGGCACACGATTAGTCCGCAAAAGCATTGTCATCAATCACCAAAACACCTAAGGGATAAATATGCCCTTACAACTGTTCAACCAGCCCTCCACACCATGGGGTCCTGTTCAACCACCCCTCCACGGGCACCCCTCCATCGTCTACTGTTCATCCAGCCCTCCACACCACGGGGTCCTTTTCATC